>NC_091292.1:39929438-39999438 GCF_038502225.1 Cherax quadricarinatus
CTAACAGCCAACTGCAGTAGCAAGGGACAGCTGGTCAGGAAAGACAGTCCACTGAGAATAGAAGTTTCAGATATGACAGGGACTGAAGGCAAGAACATGTCAATGGAAGGAAATAAAATGCCTCAGAGGACGCAGATGGAGACTCAGTGGGAGGAGGAAAGGGCGAGGTCAGTTTTTGTGTACGGGCTCCAAGAAGCCAAGGGGGCCAACTTTGAAGAAATAAAACAGGAGGAGAAAAAAATGATTGAAGGCATCGTGAAAACAATAGGGGAGGGCAATATGACCCAGGTGACAAATTTTCAGAGAATTGGGTGGTTTGCGAGTGGAAGGATACGGCCTGTCAGAGTAACTTTCAAGGAAGAATCAGTTCGAACCAGGATTCTGCAAGAGAAAGCAAGACTGAGGGACAAAGAGGGGTACCAGAGAGTATACCTCGACCGCGACAGAACACAAGAAGAAAGGGCTACACTGAAAGAGAGGGTACAGAGACGCAAGGAGGAACGAGAAGCAATGAAAATGAGCAGGACCCAGACACAGGAGGAAGGGCAAACACACCCCACAGAATCTCCCACCAAAAGACTCCACCCGCGACATTCCCAACGCAACTGAGCAACCTATACTACAACCCACTCACTGTTCCCTCTGCCACCAATCCCCATATCACAAACCTCACCCCAACAGCTGTCCCTTATGGGCATTCTGACCCCACCCCCATCAACACAAACCCCACCTACACCACAGCCCCATATAGGCCCCCACCAAGGCTCTCGCTCCCCCAACCCCAATATTCTTGCATGACCACAATGATAGAAAAGAAACTAAAGGTTTGGTACACAAACGCGGATGGAATAATGAATAAACATGAGGAGTGGAATGAAAGAATCAGTGAAAAATCCCCAGACATCATAGCAGTCACAGAAACAAAACTCGCTGAGACAATAACAGACACAATCTTCCCAACAGGATATCAGATTCTGAGGAAAGATAGAAGGAGTAGAGGGGGAGGAGGGGTTGCACTGCTCATAAAACACCGATGGGGATTTGAGGAAATGGAAGGCATGGACATGATTGGAGAAAGAGACTACATTGTAGGTACAATTCAGTCCGGAGAACATAAAGTAGTCATTGGAGTGATGTATAACCCACCACAGAACTGCAGGAGGCCAAGAGAGGAGTACGAAGAAAACAACAGGGTGATGGTGGACACACTGGCTGAGGTGGCAAGAAGAGCTCACTCGAGCAGAGCAAAGTTACTGGTAATGGGCGATTTCAACCACAGGGAGATCGACTGGGAAAACCTGGAGCCACATGGGGGTCCCGAAACATGGAGAGCCAAGATGATGGATGTGGTACTTGAAAACCTCATGCATCAACATGTCAGGGACACAACCAGAGAGAGAGGGGAGGATGAGCCAGCAAGACTGGATCTTGTGTTCACCCTGAGCAGTTCAGACATTGAGGACATCACTTATGAGAGGCCCCTTGGAGCTAGCGATCATGTGGTTCTGAGTTTTGACTATATAGTAGAGTTACAAGTGGAGAAGGTAACAGGAACTGAAGGGGACAGGCCAAACTATAAAAGGGGGGACTACACAGGTATGAGAAACTTCCTGCAGGAGGTTCAGTGGGACAGAGAAATGGTAGGAAAATCAGTAAACGAGATGATGGAATATGTGGCAACAAAGTGCAAGGAGGCAGAGGAAAGTTTTGTTCCCAAGGGAAACGGAAATAATAGGAAGACCAAAACGAGTCCTTGGTTTACCCGAAGGTGTAGGGAGGCAAAAACTAAGTGCAACAGAGAATGGAAAAGGTACAGGAGGCATAGGACCCAGGAAAACAAGGAGATTAGTAGAAGAGCCAGAAACGAGTATGCACAGATAAGGAGGGAGGCCCAGCGACAGTATAAAAACGACATAGCATCGAAAGTCAAATCTGACCCGAAACTGCTGTATAGCCACATTAGGAGGAAGACAACAGTCAAGGACCAGGTGATAAGGCTGAGGAAAGAAGGTGGAGAACTCACAAGAAACGATCAAGAGGTATGTGAGGAGCTCAACACGAGATTTAAGGAAGTATTTACAGTAGAGACAGGAAGGACTCTGGGGGGACAGACCAGATGGGGACACCAGCAAGGAATACACCAACAAGTGTTGGACGACATACATACAGATGAGGAGGAGGTGAAGAAACTGCTAAGGGACATCGATACCTCAAAGGCAATGGGACCAGACAACATCTCCCCGTGGGTCCTTAGAGAGGGAGCAGATATGTTGTGCGTGCCACTTACCACAATCTTCAACACATCCCTGGAAACTGGGCAACTACCTGAGGTTTGGAAGACGGCAAATGTAGTTCCCATTTTTAAAAAAGGAGACAGAAAAGAGGCACTAAACTATAGACCTGTGTCATTGACGTGTATAGTATGCAAAATTATGGAGAAGATTATCAGGAGGAGAGTGGTGGAGCACCTGGAACGGAACAGGAGTATAAATGCCAACAAGCACGGATTCACGGAAGGCAAATCCTGTGTCACAAACCTTCTGGAGTTTTATGATAAAATAACAGAAGTAAGACAAGAGAGAGAGGGGTGGGTTGATTGCATCTTCTTGGACTGCAAGAAGGCCTTTGACACAGTTCCTCACAAGAGATTAGTGCAGAAGCTAGAGCATCAGGCGCATATAACAGGAAGGGCACTGCAATGGATCAGAGAATACCTGACAGGGAGGCAACAACGAGTCATGGTACGTAATGATGTATCACAGTGGGCACCTGTGACGAGCGGGGTCCCACAGGGGTCGGTCCTAGGACCAGTGCTATTTTTGGTATATGTGAACGACATGACGGAAGGGTTAGACTCAGAAGTGTCCCTGTTTGCAGATGATGTGAAGTTAATGAGGAGAATTAAATCTGATGAGGACCAGGCAGGACTTCAAAGAGACCTGGACAGACTGGACACCTGGTCCAGCAAATGGCTTCTCGAATTTAATCCTGCCAAATGCAAAGTCATGAAGATGGGGGAGGGGCACAGAAGACCACAGACAGAGTATAGGCTAGGTGGCCAAAGACTGCAAACCTCACTCAAGGAGAAAGATCTTGGGGTGAGTATAACACCGAGCATGTCTCCGGAAGCACACATCAATCAGATAACTGCTGCAGCATATGGGCGCCTGGCAAACCTGAGAACAGCATTCCGATACCTTAGTAAGGAATCATTCAAGACACTGTACACCGTGTATGTCAGGCCCATACTGGAGTATGCAGCACCTGTTTGGAACCCGCACTTGATAAAGCACGTCAAGAAACTAGAGAAAGTACAAAGGTTTGCGACAAGGTTAGTTACAGAGCTAAGGGGAATGTCCTATGAAGAAAGATTAAGGGAAATCGGCCTGACCACACTGGAGGACAGGAGGGTCAGGGGAGACATGATAACGACATATAAAATACTGCGTGGAATAGACAAGGTGGACAAAGACAGGATGTTCCAGGGAGGGGACACAGAAACAAGAGGCCACAATTGGAAATTGAAGACACAAATGAGTCAGAGAGATAGTAGGAAGTATTTCTTCAGTCATAGAGTTGTAAGGCAGTGGAATAGCCTAGAAAATGACGTAGTGGAGGCAGGAACCATACACAGTTTTAAGACGAGGTTTGATAAAGCTCATGGAGCGGGGAGAGAGAGGGCCTAGTAGCAACCGGTGAAGAGGCGGGGCCAGGAGCTAGGACTCGACCCCTGCAACCACAAATAGGTGAGTACAAATAGGTGAGTACACACACACATACACATACACACACACATACACATACAGACACACAGACAGACAGACACACACACACACACACACACACACACACACACACACACACACACACACACACACACACACACACACACACACACACACTCACACTCACACACACATACACACACACACACACACATACACATACACACACACATACACATGCAGACACACACAGACAGACACACACACACACACACACACACACACACACACACACACACACAAACACACACACACACACACACACACACACACACACACACACAAACACACACACACACACACACACACACACAACACTCATAATGTTCTCTTCACAAACACCTACATAATATTTCGTATGCTAACTCCCTTGACACACACATATGTGCACTTCCTCACACCGCTGTTAAAACTAAATTATTCTTCATAGGTAATGAAGGGAATATCAGGAAATTCTTGAGTATGAAATTTAATAGAATTCACAGTAAACTGGATGGAGAATGTTGTTATATAATATTTAAAAAAAATCCTTAATGATAAATGTGAAGATATAAAGGAATAATAATTGAGAGAAACTTGTCTTGGATAAAGTAAAAAAGACACTTATGGAAGGTAAGAAGTAGCCAGAAATAATTATTAAATAATTAAAGTCTTTCTCACCTTTTTTTTCATGTTTTCATTTCTATCATTTTTTCTATAATAACAAAAACATTCACAATCACAAACACTCGACAAAATGTTAATATCTTGTATACTGTTGCTTTATATATTAGTATGTTGCTATACTCTTCCCTCTTTTACTGTAGTATTCTTATATGTTCTTGTGTATTTCTTGTGTATTGCTGTACTGTTTTCCAGTATGTTATTGTACTTTCTTGAGAGGTACTTCATTATTATTGTATATTAATGTTTTATTCTTATGAGTTACTATATTTTTATTGGACGTTACTGTATTAGTCTCATAGATTACTGTTTTTTTTTTTTGCATGTTATTGTATTATTCTTAGCTAAACCTAAACATCAGCACCAAACAACACAGAACAGAAATACCAAGCAACACAAAATCCAAACAACACCACCAAAGCCAAGCAACACCATCAAAGCCAAGCAACACCACCAAAGCCAAGCAACACCACCAAAGCCAAGCAACACCACCAAAGCCGAGGATAGCGACAAGTGAGCTTCTACACCACAAGACGGGCAGCAAGCAGCAACTTCACTCTGTACCCTTCTCCAGAATATCACTTCATCTGAAATCATATATTCTTAGAATGATTCTAGTCTGTTCCCTACTTGTAAGTTTCGTAACAATAAAAAGGCTTTCAAATGAGCTGATGTAGGTAACAGCTCTTAGCTTGTCAATGAAGCTAGCAACCCTTACTCTAACGTTTTTAAACCCTGTGTTAAAAAATAAACATCACCAGGCAACACAAAATTCAATACTAAACGTAACAGCAACACCAAACAACTGCAACACAAAACAGCAACACCAAAACCCAAACATAAACACCAAACAATACAGAACAGCAGCAACAGACAACAACCCCAACACCAAACAGCAACAACAACACCATCGCCAACGAGCAACACCAAACAACAACAGCAACACCAAACAGAAGCTCCAAACAACGGTAGCACCAAATATGAAAATAACGGTAACACCAAGGTGCAACTCTATACAACACAAAAGCCAAACAACACCATACACCACGAAACCAAACTTTCAAAAACAAAACAAAACAGCAGCATCATACAATGGGAACACCAAACAGCAACATTAAACCAAGCATCAAACACCAGACAGCAACATTAAACCAAGCATCAGACACCAAACAGCAACATTTAACCAAGTATCAAACACCAAACAGCAACATTAAACCAAGCATCAAACACCAAACAGCAACATTAAACCAAGCATCAAACACCAAACAGCAACATTAAACCAAGCATCAAACACCAAACAGCAACATTAAACCAAGCATCAAACACCAAACAGCAACATTAAACCAAGCATCAAACACCAAACAGCAACATTAAACCAAGCATCAAACACCAAACAGCAACATTAAACCAAGCATCAAACACCAAACAGCAACATTAAACCAAGCATCAAACACCAAACAGCAACATTAAACCAAGCATCAAACACAAAACAGCAATATTAAACCAAGCATCAAACACCAAACAGCAACATTAAACCAAGCATCAAACACCAAACAGCAACATTAAACCAAGCATCAAACACCAGACAGCAACATTAAACCAAGCATCAGACACCAAACAGCAACATTAAACCAAGTATCAAACACCAAACAGCAACATTAAACCAAGTATCAAAACACCAAACAGCAACATTAAACCAAGCATCAAACACCAAACAGCAACATTAAACCAAGTATCAAACACCAAACAGCAACATTAAACCAAGCATCAAAACACCAAACAGCAACATTAAACCAAGCATCAAACACCAAACAGCAACATTAAACCAAGCATCAAACACCAAACAGCAACATTAAACCAAGCATCAAAACACCAAACAACAACATTAAACCAAGCATCAAACACCAAACAGCAACATTAAACCAAACATCAAAACACCAAACAGCAACATTAAACCAAGCATCAAACACCAAACAGCAACATTAAACCAAGCATCAAACACCAAACAACACCAAAAAGCAGGTCTAAACAACAACACAAAACAACATAAAAGGACGGCAACACCAAAGTGCAACAATAAACAACACCAAAGCCAAACATTAACACCAAACAACACCAAAAAATAAACATCAAAAACCAAAACAAAACAGCAACACCAAAGCCAAATATCAAAGAATAAATAAGACCGAACAGCAACACCAAGCAACACCGAACAGCAACACTAAACACCAAAGCAAAACATCAGCACCTAACAACACCGAGCAGCAATTAGAAACCAAACCACAAACACCAAACAGCAACAACATCACCAACCAGCAACACCAAAGAGCAACATCAACGCCAAACAAAAACACCAAACAGCAGCTCCAAACAACGGCAACACCAAACATTAAACTGCAACACTAATCAACACCGATGCCAAACAACAACACAAAATAACAGTAACACCAAACTGTAATACTATACAATACCAAAGATAAACATCAATACCAAAGCCAACATCAAAAAAATATAAAACAGCAACACCAAACAACAACATCAATGCCAAACAACACCAACAAATACCAGCTCCAAACAACGTCAACACCAAACAACACAAAATTACGGCAACAGCAAATAACACGAAAACCAAACAACAACGCCAAAGACAAACAACAACACCAAACAAGGAACAGCAACACCAAACTTCTACAACGCCAGAAACACAGTGTGAAAGTACAATTGAAATTATTGCACAAAACAACTGAGTAAGGAAACTTGTACTAAAAGGAAGATAGAGTAATTAGCTTCCCTTATGTATTTTGAAAGTGTTGCATCATCGAGAGAAAAAACTCAGCTTAGTGATGAAGCGTAGATGAATGGTTCAGAGAACCGACAAGTTGATAAATTAGACACATGTGCAACACTTACGTATCTTTACTGAGGAAAGATTGATGGATTGACTACATCGACTGAAGGCTGAGGGACTGATTACCTCAAACTCCTCCTGTTCTTCACCATTTTCTTTCGTATTGACTGATGAAGCCACTGTGTGGTGAAACGTTTCCTCATTATAGATACCCAAGTGTTGTACATGTGTCTAATTTATCAACTTAGTGATGAAGTCTACAGTAAAAGATGATGTGAATAAACTGGTCTATAGAACTTTCCACTGAGTCACTTTGCCTCTCAACATGTAGAAAGAACTTCGACAACTATATTTCCTCTCCTCACTCCACCACTGATGTGTGTTTGGAAACAAGAAAATTGTTGACTCTTCAAAATTCTTCCAGAAAGCAAAATAAAAAATATTTGACAGTTTAACCATTACTGAGCTGTGTAAGTGACTCTGGCATCATAACACAACCTTGAGTCTTCCATAACAAATGTTTTCTGAGAATAACCTAGAGTCGTCTCGCGCCTCACTCACCTCTGCGACATAGACGAGGTAAGTTAATTCCTTAACTGTGAGGGAAAATAGAATTGTGGGAGATGTGCTTTACAGTAGTTTGCTTGCAAATATTTTATTTACGTCTAATAATGACCTAATTAACATTTTCAGTAGTAGAAGTTAATCTGGACTATCTTGATATACAATCTCGTTAGAGATTGTATATCATTGTCGACTGCATAATTTATTATTTTCTTTCGATGTGTAATTTAAAAAAAAAATAATTTACTGTTCGGCAATAGAAAAAATCTCAAAGGTTTTCTTTTGGTTCAATATTTTAACAAATCAAAATCATTTATTTAAGTTTCAATTGCATAATAAATTCCTGAATATTTTATATATATAATTTATTTTTATTTCCTTACTTGTATTTTGCTAAAGAACTTTTCAACGCTATAAAAAAATCAAGCAGAGAACAATGTTACTCTGAGTCAATCTCATTTCGATCGACACCATGTCCAGCCCTTCTAGGGTAGGGTACGTGCCTGAGCCGAGCTTGCAGCTCACAAGACTGTCATTCCCATTAGGCCCCTTGGGGCGGGGATGGCAGACCAGAGAGGCCTAGCTTGTGGCTAGGCCTGGGGACAGTTGGTCCCGAAGATGAGGATGTACTTGTGCCTCCTCCCATGGGAGACTTAGGTCTCAGACACTCCCAAGACAGGGAGCCAAGGCCGGGCCACCACTTGGAAAAGGCCCGGACCGGGAGAATACCGGCGAATCTTTAATAATAATAATAATCTCATTTCTTCTTTATTATATGCTTAGTGATAGTTGGTTAAAAATATTTAATATTGCATTACATCTGGGTAATGTGAGGCAATCAAATTCAATCCAAGGCAAGAGAGAATGGTGACTAAAATTCTTTTCCAACAAGAAACTAGACAATTATGGTTTTCTTTTCGCGAATGATTAGTGGAATATAAATGACAGTGATGTAAACGTATTTTGCATTCTGGATGATAGCTAGTATTGAAAAAATCCGTTGGACACAGTTCCAGTAAAACACACAGGCAAATAATCACATTTCCCACTAAATGAAAAAAATGAAACCAGCTACGATAAATAATGTTACGAACAGAAGACATATATTATGTACAAAGAGGTGATATAAACTGACCTCTCAGCATCAGTAGCCTCGTTGTATATTGCGTTAGTTTTCGTTTCTCTCACTGTATTTAGCCTCTCAAGGGTGGTTCCTTGACTCTGGCGAGGGACTCTTGATCTAGGAAATTGGATCTGTGTTCTAGTTCCCTGAATTGAGCCTGAATACCTTCCATCCCCTCCTCCCCACAGGCTCTGTATAATCCTTACGGGTTTAGCGTCCCCTCATGATTATAATAATAATAATCATTGTTTTTAGCAGTTTTCATTAATAGTCATAAATGTTCCCCTACCACTATTATTCAAATGAAACATGCAAAAGCCCTTAATTCAATTATTTATTAAGCAGTTCTGAAGTTTTTTTTATTAGATTCAGTGTACTTAAAAAAAGCTTGACTGCGGCATTGCTGACTAATGAAGGTAATGAATGTCTTTGCTGGACAACTTTCCAGGAAAACCAACTACAGTTCTCTTGACAATGTATGTTTCAGTAGTGAAGTGAGGCCGCCATCCACCCTTTGTCTAGCTTAAGTTTATCAATAAATGTTTCAAGGTAACGTAACGAATTCAAAACACCAGGTAATGATGTTTGTTGAAGGTCGACCGCATTTGAACCACCCAAATATTTTCAATTCGCTTAATGAACAATTAAAAAAGGGTAATAATTTATTTAGAAGTTCTTGAGTGAATTAAAACATTGTCTACGAACTTTTTTATGAAAACTTGAACAAGGTTAATATTGTTTATGAGTGGTATACAGTACCGACAAAAGGAGAATTACACACATATGCAACATCTGGGTATCTTTAATACGGACGTCTCGCCAACCAGTGGCTTTATCAGTACAAATTCTAGGACATAATTTGACGACAGTAGAACTATGAACAAAATATAATGTAGTCAGTCCCTCAGCCTTAGAGTTAGTGTGAAGAACACCGTAGTCGTGAAGAACACCGTAGTCGTGAAGAACACCGTAGTCGTGAAGAACACCGTAGTCGTAAAGAACACCGTAGTCGTGAAGAACACCGTAGTCGTGAAGAACAGAAGCAGCGGTGCCGGAGATCTCAGTAAACAAGCTGAGAAATTATGGCTAAAGAATAGGACTCATCATAGCTAACGAATAGCACTTATCATAGCTAACGAATAGGACTTATCATAGCTAACGAATAGGACTTATCATAGCTAACGAATAGCACTTAGCTAACGAATAGGACTAATCATAGCTAACGAATAGCACTTATTATAGCTAACGAATAGCACTTATCATAGCTAACGAATAAGACTTATCATAGCTAACGAATAGGATTTATCATAGCTAACGAATAACACTTATCATAGCTAACGAATAGCACTTATCATAGCTAACGAATAGGACTTATCATTGCTAACGAATAGGACTTATCATAGCTAACGAATAACACTTATCATAGCTAACAAATAGGATTTATCATAGCTAACGAATAGGACTTATCATAGCTAACGAATAACACTTATCATAGCTAACGAATAGGACTTATCATAGCTAACGAATAGGACTTATCATAGCTAACGAATAACACTTATCATAGCTAACGAATAGGACTTATCATAGCTAACGAATAGGACTTATCATAGCTAACGAATAGGACTTATCATAGCTAACGAATAGGACTTATCATAGCTAACGAATAGGACTTATCATAGCTAACGAATAGGACTTATCATAGCTAAAGAATAGGACTTATCATACCTAAAGAATAGGACTTATCATAGCTAACGAATATGACTTATCATAGCTAACGAATAGGACTTATCATAGCTAACGAATAGGACTTATCATAGCTAACGAATAGGACTTATCATAGCTAACGAATAGGACTTATCATAGCTAACGAATAGGACTTATCATAGCTAACGAATAGGACTTATCATAGCTAAAGAATAGGACTTATCATAGCTAACGAATAGAACTTATCATAGCTAACGAATAGGACTTATCATAGCTAACGAATAGGACTTATCATAGCTAACGAATAGGACTTATCATAGCTAACGAATAGGACTTATCAAAGCTAAAGAATAGGACTTATCATAGCTAACGAATAGGACTTATCATAGCTAACGAATAGGACTTATCATAGCTAACGAATAGGACTTATCATAGCTAAAGAATAGGACTTATCATAGCTAACGAATAGGACATATCGTAGCTAAAGAATAGGACTTATCATAGCTAACGAATAGGACTTATCATAGCTAAAGAATAGGACTTATCATAGCTAACGAATAGGACTTATCATAGCTAACGAATAAGACTTATCATAGCTAGCGAATAGGACTTATCATAGCTAATGAAGAGGACTTATCATAGCTAAAGAATAGGACTTATCATAGCTAACGAATAGGACTTATCATAGCTAACGAATAGGACATATCATAGCTAACGAATAGGACTTATCATAGCTAAAGAATAGGACTTATCATAGCTAACGAATAGGACTTATCATAGGTAACGAATAGGACTTATCATAGCTAACGAATAGGACTTATCATAGCTAACGAATAGGACTTATCTTAGCTAACGAATAGGACTTATCGTAGCTAAAGAATAGGACTTATCATAGCTAACGAATAGGACTTATCATAGCTAACGAATAGGACTTATCATAGCTAACGAATAGGACTTATCATAGCTAACGAATAGGGTACACAAATAACCCGCACATAAAAGACAGAAGCTTACGACGACGTTTCGGTCCGACTTGGACCATTAATGGTCGTAAGCTTCTGTCTTTTATGTGCGGGTTATTCGTGTATCGTTCCAGTCACGGTATTGTGCCTTTTTGTTATTTATTTAACGAATAGGGCTTATCATAGCTAACGAATAGCACTTATCATAGCTAACGAATAGGACTTATCATAGCTAACGAATAGGACTTATCATAGCTAAAGAATAGGACTTATCATAGCTAACGAATAGGACTTATCATAGCTAACGAATAGGACTTATCATAGCTAACGAATAGGACTTATCATAGCTAAAGAATAGGACTAATCATAGCTAACGAATAGGACTTATCGTAGCTAAAGAATAGGACTTATCATAGCTAACGAATAGGACTTACCATAGCTAACGAATAGGACTTATCATAGCTAACGAAATAGGACTTATCATACCTAACGAATAGGACTTATCATAGCTAACGAATAGGACTTATTGTAGCTAAAGAATAGGACTTATCATAGCTAACGAATAGGACTTATCATAGCTAACGAATAGGACTTATCATAGCTAACGAATAGGACTTATCATAGCTAACGAATCGGACTTATCATAGCTAACGAATAGGACTTATCATAGCTAACGAATAAGACTTATCATAGCTAACGAATAGGACTTATCATAGCTAACGAAAAGGACTTATCATAGCTAACGAATAGGACTTATCATAGCTAAAGAATAGGACTTATCATAGCTAACGAATAGGACTTACCGTAGCTAAAGAATAGGACTTATCATAGCTAGCGAATAGGACTTATCATAGCTAACGAAGAGGACTTATCATAGCTAAAGAATAGGACTTATCATAGCTAAAGAATAGGATTTATCATAGCTAACGAATAGGACTTATCATAGCTAACGAATAGGACTTATCATAGCTAACGAATAGGACTTATTGTAGCTAAAGAATAGGACTTATCATAGCTAACGAATAGGACTTATCATAGCTAACGAATAGGACTTATCATAGCTAACGAATAGGACTTATCATAGCTAACGAATAGGACTTATCATAGCTATCGAATAGGACTTATCATAGCTAACGAATAGGACTTATCATAGCTAACGAATAGGACTTATCATAGCTAAAGAATAGGACTTATCATAGCTAAAGAATAGGACTTATCATAGCTAACGAATAGGACTTATCATAGCTAACGAATAGGACTTATCATAGCTAAAGAATAGGACTTATCATAGCTAACGAATAGGATTTATCATAGGTAACGAATAGGACTTATCATAGCTAACGAATAGGACTTATCATAGCTAACGAATAGGACTTATCTTAGCTAACGAATAGGACTTATTGTAGCTAAAGAATAGGACTTATCATAGCCAACGAATAGGACTTATCATAGCTAACGAATAGGACTTATCATAGCTAACGATTAGGACTTATCATAGCTAACGAATAGGACTTATCATACCTAACGAATAGGACTTATCATAGCTAACGAATAGGGCTTATCATAGCTAACGAATAACACTTATCATAGCTAACGAATAGGACTTATCATAGCTAGCGAATAGGACTTATTATAGCTAAAGAATAGGACTTATCATAGCTAACGAATAGGACTTATCATAGCTAACGAATAGGACTTATCATAGCTAAAGAATAGGACTTATCATAGCTAACGAATAGGACTTATCGTAGCTAAAGAATAGGACTTATCATAGCTAACGAATAGGACTTATCATAGCTAACGAATAGGACTTATCATAGCTAACGAATAGGACTTATCATAGCTAAAGAATAGGACTTATCATAGCTAACGAATAGGACTTATCGTAGCTAAAGAATAGGACTTATCATAGCTAACGAATAGGACTTATCATAGCTAACGAATAGGACTTATCATAGCTAACGAAAGGACTTATCATAGCTAACGAATAGGACTTATCATAGCTAACGAATAGGACTTATCATAGCTAAAGAATAGGACTTATCATAGCTAACGAATAGGACTTATCAAGAATAGGACTTATCATAGCTAACGAATAGGACTTATCATAGCTAACGAATAGGACTTATCATAGCTAACGAATAGGACTTATCATAGCTAACGAATAGGACTTATCATAGCTAATGAATAGGACTTATCATAGCTAACGAATAGGACTTATCATAGCTAACGAATAGGACTTATCATAGCTAACGAAAAGGACTTATCATAGCTAACGAATAGGACTTATCTTAGCTAAAGAATAGGACTTATCATAGCTAACGAATAGGACTTATCGTAGCTAAAGAATAGGAATTATCATAGCTAACGAATAGGACTTATCATAGCTAAAGAATAGGACTTATCATAGCTAACGAATAGGACTTATCATAGCTAACGAATAGGACTTATCATAGCTAGCGAATAGGACTTATCATAGCTAACGAAGAGGACTTATCATAGCTAACGAATAGGACTTATCATAGCTAAAGAATAGGATTTATCATAGCTAACGAATAGGACTTATCATAGCTAACGAATAGGACTTATCATAGCTAACGAATAGGACTTATTGTAGCTAAAAAATAGGACTTATCATAGCTAACGAATAGGACTTATCATAGCTAACGAATAGTACTTATCATAGCTAACGAATAGGACTTATCATAGCTAACGAGTAGGACTTATCATAGCTAACGAAAAGGACTTATCATAGCTAACGAATAGGACTTATCATAGCTAACGAATAGGACTTATCATAGCTAAAGAATAGGACTTATCATAGCTAACGAATAGGACTTTTCATAGCTAACGAATAGGACTTATCATAGCTAATGAATAGGACTTATCATAGCTAACGAATAGGACTTATCATAGCTAACCAATAGGACTTATCATAGCTAACGAAAAGGACTTATCATAGCTAACGAATAGGACTTATCATAGCTAAAGAATAGGACTTATCATAGCTAACGAATAGGACTTATCGTAGCTAAAGAATAGGACTTATCATAGCTAACGAATAGGACTTATCATAGCTAAAGAATAGGACTTATCATAGCTAACGAATAGGACTTATCATAGCTAAAGAATAGGAATTATCATAGCTAACGAATAGGACTTATCATACCTAACGAATAGGACTTATCATAGCTAGCAAATAGGACTTATCATAGCTAACGAAGAGGACTTATGATAGCTAAAGAATAGGACTTATCATAGCTAACGAATAGGACTTATCATAGCTAACGAATAGGACTTATCATAGCTAAAGAATAGGACTTATCATAGCTAACGAATAGGACTTATCATAGCTAACGAATAGGACTTATCATAGCTAACGAATAGGACTTATCATAGCTAAAGAATAGGACTTATCATAGCTAACGAATAGGACTTATCATAGCTAACGAATAGGACTAATCATAGCTAACGAATAGCACTTATCATAGCTAACGAATAGCACTTATCATAGCTAACGAATAAGACTTATCATAGCTAACGAATAGGATTTATCATAGCTAACGAATAACACTTATCATAGCTAACGAATAGCACTTATCATAGCTAACGAATAGGACTTATCATTGCTAACGAATACGACTTATCATAGCTAACGAATAACACTTATCATAGCTAACAAATAGGATTTATCATAGCTAACGAATAGGACTTATCATAGCTAACGAATAGCACTTATCATAGCTAACGAATAGCACTTATCATAGCTAACGAATAGGACTTATCATAGCTAACGAATAACACTTATCATAGCTAACGAATAGGACTTATCATAGCTAACGAATAGGACTTATCATAGCTAACGAATAACACTTATCATAGCTAACGAATAGGACTTATCATAGCTAACGAATAGGACTTATCATAGCTAACGAATAGGACTTATCATAGCTAACGAATATGACTTATCATAGCTAACGAATAGGACTTATCATAGCTAACGAATAGGACTTATCATAGCTAACGAATAGGACTTATCATAGCTAAAGAATAGGACTTATCATACCTAAAGAATAGGACTTATCATAGCTAACGAATATGACTTATCATAGCTAACGAATAGGACTTATCATAGCTAACGAATAGGACTTATCATAGCTAACGAATAGGACTTATCATAGCTAACGAATAGGACTTATCATAGCTAACGAATAGGACTGATCATAGCTAAAGAATAGGACTTATCATAGCTAACGAATAGAACTTATCATAGCTAACGAATAGGACTTATCATAGCTAACGAATAGGACTTATCATAGCTAACGAATAGGACTTATCATAGCTAACGAATAGGACTTATCAAAGCTAAAGAATAGGACTTATCATAGCTAACGAATAGGACTTATCATAGCTAACGAATAGGACTTATCATAGCTAACGAATAGGACTTATCATAGCTAAAGAATAGGACTTATCATAGCTAACGAATAGGACATATCGTAGCTAAAGAATAGGACTTATCATAGCTAACGAATAGGACTTATCATAGCTAAAGAATAGGACTTATCATAGCTAACGAATAGGACTTATCATAGCTAACGAATAAGACTTATCATAGCTAGCGAATAGGACTTATCATAGCTAATGAAGAGGACTTATCATAGCTAAAGAATAGGACTTATCATAGCTAACGAATAGGACTTATCATAGCTAACGAATAGGACTTATCATAGCTAACGAATAGGACTTATCATAGCTAAAGAATAGGACTTATCATAGCTAACGAATAGGACTTATCATAGGTAACGAATAGGATTTATCATAGCTAACGAATAGGACTTATCATAGCTAACGAATAGGACTTAGCTAACGAATAGGACTTATCGTAGCTAAAGAATAGGACTTATCATAGCTAACGAATAGGACTTATCATAGCTAACGAATAGGACTTATCATAGCTAACGAATAGGACTTATCATAGCTAACGAATAGGGTACACAAATAACCCGCACATTAAAGACAGAAGCTTACGACGACGTTTCGGTCCGACTTGGACCATTAATGGTCGTAAGCTTCTGTCTTTTATGTGCGGGTTATTCGTGTATCGTTCCAGTCACGGTATTGTGCCTTTTTGTTATTTATTTAACGAATAGGGCTTATCATAGCTAACGAATAGCACTTATCATAGCTAACGAATAGGACTTATCATAGCTAAAGAATAGGACATATCATAGCTAATGAATAGGACTTATCGTAGCTAAAGAATAGGACTTATCATAGCTAACGAATAGGACTTATCATAGCTAACGAATAGAACTTATCATAGCTAAAGAATAGGACTAATCATAGCTAACGAATAGGACTTATCGTAGCTAACGAATAGGACTTATCATAGCTAACGAATAGGACTTACCATAGCTAACGAATAGGACTTATCATAGCTAACGAAATAGGACTTATCATACCTAACGAATAGGACTTATCATAGCTAACGAATAGGACTTATTGTAGCTAAAGAATAGGACTTATCATAGCTAACGAATAGGACTTATCATAGCTAACGAATAGGATTTATCATAGGTAACGAATAGGACTTATCATAGCTAACGAATAGGACTTATCATAGCTAACGAATAGGACTTATCTTAGCTAACGAATAGGACTTATCGTAGCTAAGGAATAGGACTTATCATAGCTAACGAATAGGACTTATCATAGCTAACGAATAGGACTTATCATAGCTAACGATTAGGACTTATCATAGCTAACGAATAGGACTTATCATAGCTAACGAATAGGACTTATCATAGCTAACGAATAGGGCTTATCATAGCTAACGAATAACACTTATCATAGCTAACGAATAGGACTTATCATAGCTAGCGAATAGGACTTATCATAGCTAAAGAATAGGACTTATCATAGCTAACGAATAGGACTTATCATAGCTAACGAATAGGACTTATCATAGCTAAAGAATAGGACTTATCATAGCTAACGAATAGGACTTATCGTAGCTAAAGAATAGGACTTATCATAGCTAACGAATAGGACTTATCATAGCTAACGAATAGGACTTATCATAGCTAACGAATAGGACTTATCATAGCTAAAGAATAGGACTTATCATAGCTAACGAATAGGACTTATCGTAGCTAAAGAATAGGACTTATCATAGCTAACGAATAGGACTTATCATAGCTAACGAATAGGACTTATCATAGCTAACGAAATAGGACTTATCATAGCTAACGAATAGGACTTATCATAGCTAACGAATAGGACTTATTGTAGCTAAAGAATAGGACTTATCATAGCTAACGAATAGGACTTATCATAGCTAACGAATAGGACTTATCATAGCTAACGAATAGGACTTATCATAGCTAACGAATAGGACTTATCATAGCTAATGAATAGGACTTATCATAGCTAACGAATAGGACTTATCATAGCTAACGAATAGGACTTATCATAGCTAACGAAAAGGACTTATCATAGCTAACGAATAGGACTTATCTTAGCTAAAGAATAGGACTTATCATAGCTAACGAATAGGACTTATCGTAGCTAAAGAATAGGACTTATCATAGCTAACGAATAGGACTTATCATAGCTAAAGAATAGGACTTATCATAGCTAACGAATAGGACTTATCATAGCTAACGAATAGGACTTATCATAGCTAGCGAATAGGACTTATCATAGCTAACGAAGAGGACTTATCATAGCTAACGAATAGGACTTATCATAGCTAAAGAATAGGATTTATCATAGCTAACGAATAGGACTTATCATAGCTAACGAATAGGACTTATCATAGCTAACGAATAGGACTTATTGTAGCTAAAAAATAGGACTTATCATACCTAACGAATAGGACTTATCATAGCTAACGAATAGTACTTATCATAGCTAACGAATAGGACTTATCATAGCTAACGAGTAGGACTTATCATAGCTAACGAATAGGACTTATCATAGCTAACGAATAGGACTTATCATAGCTAACGAATAGGACTTATCATAGCTAACGAATAGGACATATCATAGCTAAAGAATAGGACTTATCATAGCTAACGAATAGGACTTTTCATAGCTAACGAATAGGACTTATCATAGCTAATGAATAGGACTTATCATAGCTAACGAATAGGACTTATCATAGCTAACGAATAGGACATATCATAGCTAAAGAATAGGACTTATCATAGCTAACGAATAGGACTTTTCATAGCTAACGAATAGGACTTATCATAGCTAATGAATAGGACTTATCATAGCTAACGAAAAGGACTTATCATAGCTAACGAATAGGACTTATCATAGCTAAAGAATAGGACTTATCATAGCTAACGAATAGGACTTATCGTAGCTAAAGAATAGGACGTATCATAGCTAACGAATAGGACTTATCATAGCTAAAGAATAGGACTTATCATAGCTAACGAATAGGACTTATCATAGCTAAAGAATAGGAATTATCATAACTAACGAATAGGACTTATCATACCTAACGAATAGGACTTATCATAGCTAGCGAATAATACTTATCATAGCTAACGAAGAGGACTTATCATAGCTAAAGAATAGGGCTTATCATAGCTAACGAATAGGACTTATCATAGCTAACGAATAGGACTTATCATAGCTAACGAATAGGACTTATCAGAGCTAAAGAATAGGACTTATCATAGCTAACGAATAGGACTTATCATAGCTAACGAATAGGACTTATCATAGCTAACGAATAGGACTTATTGTAGCTAGCGAATAGAACTTATCATAGCTAACGAATAGGACTTATCATAGCTAACGAATAGGACTTATCATAGCTAACGAATAGGAGTTATCATAGCTAACGAATAGGACTTATCATAGCTAAAGAATAGGACTTATCATAGCTAACGAATAGGACTTATCATAGCTAACGAATAGGACTTATCATAGCTAAAGAATAGGACTTATCATAGCTAACGAATAGGACTTATCGTAGCTAAAGAATAGGACTTATCATAGCTAACGAATAGGTCTTATCATAGCTAAAGAATAGGACTTATCATAGCTAACGAATAGGACTTATCATACCTAACGAATGGGACTTATCATAGCTAACGAATAGGACTTATCATACCTAACGAATAGGACTTATCATAGCTAAAGAATAGGACTTATCATAGCTAACGAATAGGGTTTATCATAGCTAACGAATAGGACTTATCATAGCTAACGAATAGGACTTATTGTAGCTAAAAAATAGGACTTATCATAGCTAACGAATAGGACTTATCGTAGCTAACGAATAGGACTTATCATAGCTAACGAATAGGACTTATTGTAGCTAAAAAATAGGACTTATCATAGCTAACGAATAGGACTTATCATAGCTAACGAATAGGACTTACCATAGCTAACAAATAGGACTTATCATAGCTAACGAATAGATCATATCATAGCTAACGAATAGGACTTATCATAGCTAACGAATAGAACATATCATAGCTAACGAATAGGACTTATCATAGCTTACGAATAGGGCTTATCATAGCCAACGAATAGGGCTTATCATAACTAACGAATAGGACATACCATAGCTAACGAATAGGGCTTATCATAGCCAACGAATAGGACTTATCATAGCTAACGAATAGGACTTATCATAGCTTACGAATAGGACTTATCATAGCCAACGAATAGGACTTATCATAGCTAAGGAATAGAACTTATCATAGCTAACGAATAGGACTTATAATAGCTATGATAAGTACTATTCGATAGCCATAATTTCTCAGTTTGCAAACTGAGAATCCGTGGTTCGTTCCCCGGCACAGTTGGAAACGTTGGTCATGTTTCCTCGCACCGCTGTTCCCGTTCTTCACTACTACGGTGTTCATCACACCAACTCCAAGACTGAGGGACTGATTACCTCATCTTCTGTTTATAGCTGCACTGTCTTCAAATTATATCCTAAAATTTGTATCGATAAAACCACTGGATGGCGAAACGTCTTCATTAAAGATACCCACGCAAGGTGGCCGGAAAAATAGAAACTTTATCATCAATCACTCCATCACTGTCTTGCCAGAGGAATGCTACACTACAACTATAAAACTGCAATATTAACACCCTTCCTTCGGAATGCAGACACTGTACTTCCCATCTCCAAGAATCAAGTCCGGCCTGCCGGTTTCCCCTGAATCCCTTCATAAATGTTACCTTGCTTACACTCCAACAGCACGTCAAGTCCTAAAATTTATTTGTCTCCATTTGCTCGTATCTAATACGCTCATGTACACTTGCTGGAAGTCCAAGCCCCTCGCACACAAAACCTCCTTTGCCCCCTCCTTCCAATCATTCCTTGGCCGACCCCTCGCCCGCCTTCCCTCCACTACAGATTTATACACTCTCGTAGTCACTCTATTTCGTTTCGTCCTCTTTACATGTCTAAACCATCTCAATAACCCCCCCTCAGCCCTCTGGTTTGGTAATCCCATACCTCTTCCTAATCTCCAAACTACGGATTCTCTGCATTATATTCACACCACACATTGCCTTCAGACATAACATCTCCTGCCTCCAGCCTTTTCCTTGTTGCAACATGTGTCACAACCCATGCCTCACACCCATACAAGAGCATTGGTATAACTATACTCTTATACATTCCCCTCTTTGCTTTCATGGATAAAGTTCTTTGTCTCACAAACTCCTCATTGTACCACTTACCTTTTCTCCCTCATCAATTCTATGATTTATCTCGTCTTTCATAGACTCATCCGCTGACACATCCACTCCTAAATATCTGAATACATTCACCTCCTCAATACTCTCTTCCTCCAATCTGATATCCAATCTTCCGTTACATAATTTTTTTGTTACCCTCATCACCTTACTCTTTCCTACATTCACTTTTAATTTCCTTCTTTTACATACCCTACCAAACTCATCAGACAACCTCTACAACTTCTCTTCAGAATCTCCCAAAAGCAAAGTGTCATCAGCAAAGAGCAACTGTGGCACCTCCCACTTTGTGTTAGATTCTTTATCTTTTAACCCCACACCTATTGTCAACACTCGAGTATTTGCTTTCTATACAAAGTTCAATCAAATGCTCCCCATTATCATTTACATCTGGCACCCCAAACTTACCTACGCTTTAGCATTTAGGTCTCCTACCACAATTGCTCTCTCGCTTGGCTGAAAAGTTTCTACACACTCACTAAACATGTCCCAAAATTCTGTCTTTCTCCTCCATACTCCTCTCTTCTCCAGGTGCATACACACTTACCATGACCCACTTTTCACATCTGACCCTTATTTTAATCCACATAATCCTTGAATTTATACATTTATATACCCTCTTCTCTCTACCCTAACAACAAGCTCTGATAAATCCACTAACTTGTGTGCAAGTCCCACGCAAATCCAACCCCTCTCACTCGTATATTTATCCAACCTAAACTTGAAACTATCCAAGGTCTTAGCCTCACTCACCCTACTAGGCAGACTGTTCCACTCATCAACTACCCTATTTCCAAACCAATACTTTACTATATCCTTTCTAGATATAAACTTATCTAATTTGAATCTTGGAGGGACATCCTCAAGACATTATTTATATTCCCTTTATTAATGTCCATCTTCCACTTATACACTTCGATCATGTTTACCCTTAACTTAATTCTTCGTCTTACAAGTGAATGTAATTTAAAGGATTTCAATCTAACTTCATACGGAAGATTTCTAATGATGTGAATTAATTTTGTCATTCTTCTCTGAATATTTTGTAATGAATTTATATTCATTCCGTAATATGGAGACCAGAACTGAGCTACGTAATCTAAACGAGGCTTTACTAATGATATATAAAGCCATAGTATAACTGCTGGACTTTTCTTGCTTACGCTTGTAGGTGAATGGTTCAGAGAGCCGACAAGTTGATAAATTAGACACATGTGCAACACTTGGGTATCTTTATTGAGGAAACGTTTCGCCAAACAGTGGCTTCATCAGCCCACACAAAGAAGAATGGTGAAGAACAGGAGGAGATTGAGGTAATCAGTCCATCAGCCTTGAGTCGATGTAACCACTCCATCAATCTTGAAAAAATACAGCATATATGCGAAGAAGTGGCTTATATACTGTAGGCAGGAGAGGTGCAGCAGTCGTAGGTGGCATTATATTTGTCCAGTGTGGAAGTAGGTCATGCCCAAGAGTCAAGCAGTCGTAGGTGATATCACATTTGACGAATGTGGAAGTAGGTCATGCCCAAAGGTTAGGCAAGTGAAGAATTCCCTCTATTGATGAACTGAACACATCGACTCAAGGCTGAGCGTCTGATTACCTCAAATTCCTCCTGTTCTTCACCATTCTCCTTTGTATGGACTGATGAAGCCACTGTGTGGCGAGACGTTTCCTCAGTAAAGATATCCAAGTGTTGCACATGTGTCTAATTTATCAACTTGTTGCTTACATTTCTTGATATGAATCCCAGTAATCTATTTGTCTTATTACATAAGTTTAGGCATTACTGTCTTGGTTTAAGGTTGCTGCTTACCATAACCCCCAAGTCCTTTTTTGCAATCTGTATGACTAAGTTCTATATTATTAAGCTGGTAGGTGCTAGGGTTATGAACATTTCCGAGCTTTAGAACTTTGCATTTATCTACACTGAACTGCATTTGCCACTTTCCTAACCACTAACTGAGTTTGTCTAAATCCTCCTGAAGTTCCGTGACATCAACGTTTGAATCGATTATCTTACCTATCTTCGTGTCATCAGCGAATTTGCTCATATCACTAGTAATTCCCTCGTGAAGGTCATTCATATATATATTATAAACAGTAATGGGCCTAAAATTGATTCCTGTGGAACGCCACTTGTTACAGATCCCCATTCAGATTTAATCCCATTTATGCACTCTCTTCTTCCTGTCCGTGAGCCATGACTCGATCATTGACAGCACTTTTTCCCCATTGCCATGAGCTGTCACTTTCTTTAACAGTCTCTGATGTGGTACTCTTTCAAAAGCCTTACTAAAACCCAAATAAACAATATCGAATTCTTTATCGTGATCAACAGCCTCAAAAGCTTTAATGAAGAAAGTGAGTAAATTAGTTAGACAGGAACTGCCCCTCGTGAATCCATGCAGAGTATCATTAATCAGATTATGCTTATCAAGATGGCTTCATATATTATCAGCTACAATTGATTAGTAATTTACTCACAATTGAGGTTAGGCTTGTTAGGTAAGACACATATACCATTTTAATGTTCAATGAGGTTAGGCTTATTGGGCGGTAATTTGACAGTAACGACTTGTCCCCTGCCTTAAAAATAGGAATTACATTGGCCATCTTCCGCATATCGGACACTACACAGGTTTTAAGAGATATATTAAAAATATTAGTCAATGGTTCACAAAGTTCCATTTTGCCCTCCTTAATAAGAACCCTTAAAAAAAGCTCTTCAGCTCTTCATCAGCCGGTCACCGGACACCGGGAAATCACGCGTGTTTGAGCTCTGCCAATTTCGCGTGTATCTGGGGTCCCAGAGGGGACAGAGTGTGGAAAATAGGTGTGTGAAAACTAAAGTGCATATACGTTTCTAAACCCACAGAAGGGAAGCATCAGTGTCCATTGAAGAGGAAAAAAAAAACTAGTTTTACAGTGCTATATGTAGAGTGCCAGGCTCTGTATAACGGTTGTTATGGAAGGTGCCATATCGGAAATGATTTGTGACTAGCAGTGAACGTAGATCAGTGAGGGGAAATAAAGATCAGGGTTAGCATAAACTCAGAGAGCAGAAAAGTTAAGAAATGGAAAAGGATTACTGCTAAAACCACGGGAGAATATAAGATATTATTATTAATAAAAGTGAGGAGAGCAGTGTGTAGGCCTACAGATGTTACCATACAGTGGGTCGTGTTTTATACTGAAGGACTGTTCCTCATACCATATAAGGAATATAGTGAATGGTGAGGTATTGATGTTCAGTGATATAGTGATCTGAAATTGTGGATTGCAGCAATCTGTCAGATGCCCAATACATAGTGTATAATATATGGAATATATATATGGGTCGACCACCACCAGGAAAATTATTGCCAGAGGCGACAGAGAAATGTGAACTATCGTACAGGTGTTATAACGAGGAAAAGTTAGTTTAATATGTTTATTATGCACCCCATACCCATCCTGTGGGCGGTAGTCAAAAGATTACAGAGGTACATAATGGGTCCAGGGACTGGGCCTCAAAGTTTTGATAGCTGAGCAAGTTACAGAGGTAATGAATTCACAATTTACAAAGGTAATGAACTCACAATTTTACAAAGGTAATGAACTCCAGGTAGGTCTAGTCACAATCATGACAAGTTACAAAGGTATTTACAGATTACAGGGGTACACAATGGGTCCAGGGACTGGGCCCCAAAGTTTTGATGGCTGAACTAGGTACAAGGTAATGAACTCACAAGTTAAAAAGGTAATGAATACTGTAAGAATGGTTACTTACGTTTATACATGGCTACAATCATGAACAAATTTTAGAGTAATGAGCAATTCACACTTCCACACCCGGTTACAACTGTAGTGAGTTATTGGTGCAAATATTGATTGTTGAGTCACACACATACACACACACACACACACACACACACATATACAAATTCATACACACACACACACACACACACATACACAAACTCATACACACACACATGCACACACACTCATACACACACACACACACACACACACACACACACACACACACATTCATGCACACACACACACACACACACACACTCATACACATACACACAAACACACACACAAACACACACACACACACACACACACACACACACACACACACACACACACACACACACACACACACACACACACACACACACAAACACACACACACAAACACACCTACCTGGAGTTCATTACCTTTGCAAAGTTGCTGGTTATGGGGGATTTCAACCACAGGGAGATTGACTGGGAAAACCTGGAGCCACATGGGGGTCCCGAAACATGGAGAGCCAGGATGTTGGACGTGGTGCTGGAAAACCTCATGCACCAACATGTTAAGGACACTACCAGAGTGAGAGGGGAGGATGAACCAGCAAGATTGGACCTTGTGTTCACCCTGGGCAGCTCAGACATTGAGGACATCAAGTATGAGAGTCCCCTAGGAGCTAGCGACCACGTGGTTCTGTGCTTTGAATACATAGTAGAGCTGCAAGTGGAGAGAATAACAGGAGTAGAATGGGAAAAGCCTGACTATAAAAGAGGGGACTACATAGGGTTGAAGAACTTCCTGCGGGAGGTCCAGTGGGACAGAGAACTGGCAGGAAAACCAGTAAATGAAATGATGGAATATGTAGCAACAAAATGCAAGGAGGCAGTGGAAAGGTTCATTCCCAAGGGCAACAGTAACAACGAGAAGACCAGAACAAGCCCCTGGTTTACCCGACGGTGTAAGGAGGCAAAAACAAAGTGCAATAGAGAATGAAAAAAGTACAGAAGGCAGAGAACACACGAAAATAGGGAGATCAGTCGCAGAGCCAGGAATGAGTACGCACAGGTAAGGAGGGAGGCCCAGCGACAGTATGAAAATGACATAGCATCGAGAATCAAGACTGACCCGAAACTGTTGTATAGCCACATCAGGAGGAAGACAACAGTCAAAGACCAGGTGATCAGATTAAGGACAGAAGGTGGAGAACTCACAAGAAATGATCAGGAGGAATGTGAGGAGCTGAACAGGAGATTTAAGGAAGTTTTTACAGTAGAGACAGGAAGGGCTGTGGGAAGACAGCACAGAAGGGAACATCAAGAGGGAATATACCAACAAGTGTTGGATGACATACGAACAAGTGAGGAGGAGGTGAAGAAGCTCTTAAATGACCTTGACACCTCAAAGGCGATGGGACCGGACAACATCTCCCCATGGGTCCTTAGAGAAGGAGCAGAGATGCTGTGTGTGCCTCTAACCACAATCTTCAACACATCCCTTGAAACTGGGCAACTACCTGAGAAATGGAAGACAGCTAATGTAGTCCCCATATTTAAGAAAGGAAACAGAAACGAGGCACTAAACTACAGACCTGTGTCTCTGACATGTATTGTGTGCAAAGTCATGGAGAAGATTATCAGGAGGAGAGTGGTCGAACACCTGGAAAGGAACAAGATTATAAATGAAAACCAGCATGGGTTCATGGAAGGCAAATCTTGTATCACAAACCTCCTGGAGTTTTATGACAAGGTAACAGAAGTAAGACACGAGAGAGAGGGTTGCGTAGATTGCGTTTTCCTAGACTGCAGGAAGGCCTTTGACACAGTTCCCCACAAGAGATTAGTGCAGAAGCTGGAGGATCAGGCACACGTAAAAGGAAGGGCACTGCAATGGATAAGGGAATACCTGACAGGGAGGCAGCAACGAGTCATGGTACGTGAAGAGGTATCACAGTGAGCGCCTGTTACGAGCGGGGTCCCACAGGGGTCAGTTCTAGGACCAGTGCTATTTTTGATATATGTGAACGACATGATGGAAGGAATAGACTCTGAAGTGTCCCTGTTCGCAGATGACGTGAAGTTGATGAGAAGAATTAAATCGGACGAGGATGAGGCAGGACTGCAAAGAGACCTGGAGAGGCTGGACATGTGGTCCAGTAACTGGCTTCTCGAATTCAATCCAGCCAAATGCAAAGTCATGAAGATTGGGGAGGGGCAAAGAAGACCGCAGACAGAGTATAGGCTAGGTGGACAAAGACTACAGACCTCACTCAGGGAGAAAGACCTTGGGGTGACCATAACACCGAGCACATCACCGGAGGCACACATCAACCAAATAACCGCTGCAGCATACGGGCGCCTGGCAAACCTGAGAATAGCGTTCCGATACCTTAATAAGGAATCGTTCAAGACACTGTACACTGTGTATGTTAGGCCCATACTGGAGTATGCAGCACCAGTCTGGAACCCACACCTGGTCAAGCACGTCAAGAAGTTAGAGAAAGTACAAAGGTTTGCAACAAGGCTAGTCCCAGAGCTCAACGGAATGTCGTACGAGGAAAGGTTAAGGGAAATCGGACTGACGACACTGGAGGACAGAAGGGTCAGGGGAGACATGATAACGACATACAAGATACTGCGGGGAATAAACAAGGTGGACAGAGATAGGATGTTCCAGAGAGGGGACACAGGGACAAGGGGTCATAACTGGAAGCTGAAGACTCAGACGAGTCACAGGGACGTTAGGAAGTATTTCTTCAGTCATAGAGTTGTCAGCAAGTGGAATAGCCTAGCAAGTGAAGAAGTGGAGGCAGGAACCATACATAGTTTTAAGAAGAGGTATGACAAAGCTCAGGAAGCAGAGAGAGAGAGGACCCAGTAGCGATCAGTGAAGAGGCGGGGCCAGGAGCTGAGTCTCGACCCCTGCAACCACAATTAGGTGAGTACAATTAGGTGAGTACACACACACACACACACACACACACACACACACACACACACACACACATGCACACATGTGGTAATGCTTTATTTACAGCTAGCAAAGTCAGGGTATTTCTCCAGAATGGTCTGCAATATACCACTGTGGATAAAATACTTAGCCATTTCTTGAACACTTCTGAGTGAGTTGTTTCTAAATTCATTAATTTTATCACACTCCAGTACATAATGACGCAGGGTGTGACAATAGTCCATCTGGCAAAGTTTACATTTCGTTTGGTCTACATCTGGTGGTGGTGATTTAACCTGCCAAAGATACTTGTAACCCAGCCGGAGTCGGGCGGTAGTGACATCCAAGAGTCTGCTTATTTTGTTGGATGCACCATAGACATGTGGCTCCTCCTGCATGATAGAATGATGATAGATGGACTCACTGGTGTCAATCTCCTTGAACCTTAAGCCCATTAAATTCAGTTGAAGTTCTTTTCGTATTATTGTTCTCAAACTACTACCTGACAAGCCAAGATTGTAATCTACTCCCTCTTTGAAAGCATACAGCTTAGCCAATTTATCAGTTCTATCATGCATCTGAAGACCAATGTGAGATGGAATCCACAGCATGTGCACTCTGACTCCACTGTCCACAATCCTACCATACCTGTGTCTGGCTTCTGACACAAGCAAGCCACAATTTATGCTTAATGAGTTGAGAGCATTTATGGATGACAGAGAATCAGTTACAATTAAACTGTCAATCTTTAATACATAGATGCATTTCAGTGCAAGGAGTATGGCAAACAGTTCTGTCTGAAGGGTAGAGGCCCAGTTATTGATGCGTGCTCCAATTTCTTTAAGAGAGCCATCACTCTGTACGACAACAGCAGCACTACCAGCTGCACCAGTGGATTGGTGAACAGAACCATCAGCGTAAATAATTTGCGAGAGTGTGTGCTGTGTGACTAAGTTATCAATACAGCTTAAAGCCTCATGTTTGGCTTCAAGGCGAAGTTTTGGTTGTGATTTAAGAAGTAGTTTGGGGGGAAATGGAGGAATGGTAGATAGGAATGGGGTAATATCCCATGGAGCGGAGAAGTGCCGCTGTTGCCTTACTTGACATAGATCATATATCTGATTCATGCGGAGGTCGGTTCCAGTTTTTTCGATCCATCTGGAGGAGTGTTCACCAGTGCTGAGGAAAGTTTGGAGAGCTTCTGTGCAGGGGTTTGAATGAGCTTGCCTGAGCATATTAACCCCAATTAGGATATTTCTTTCAGTAACACGATCTCTGATGCTTGGAATATCAAGTTCTTTTTGCATATTTAAAATTTTGGCAGTACGAGGGCATCCTAAAATGATCCTCATTGCTTCGTTCTGCAGTTTTTCCAGCCCTCCAAGCTTCCAGTCAGACACAAGAGCAAGTAGTGGCGCAGCATAATCAACCAATGATCTAATATAAGCAAGATACATAATTTTTACAATTTTAACATTAGCACTATACCTGGGGTGAAGCCCTGCCACAACTCTAAGTGCTCTTAGTCTTTCTTTGTATTGGCGACAAAGTCTTGTTACAACAGGTCCAAGTAGTGGAACCTCAAAGCCATTTACCTGTATCTGCTTACATATTCTAGAAGAGACCCATCATGCAATTGGATCTGACGAACTGTGCCTCTCTGTCGAGGAGGACGCCTATTGAGTATCTTTGTTTTATCAGTAGAGATTATCAACCCCAGGTCCTGACACGAGGCTAGTACATGATTAAGAATGTTTTGGGTATGGGAGAATCCGGTGGTGTGAATCATTATATCATCAGCAAAACTAATCACATAATGATGGGGCTGACTAGGCAGCATTAAGTAATGCATTAATTAGAATATTGAACAGTGTGGGACTGAGCACACCTCCCTGTGGGGTTCCTAATTCAAAGTCTTTAGTTACACTTCTATGTCCCTGGAACAACACAGACGATTTTCTGTTGGACAGGTAGCCTTTAATCCAGCAGAGAAGCCATCCTCCGACATCCATTCTGGCAAGTTCACTAATGATTACATGTCGGTTGGCTACATCGAAAGCGGATTTAAGGTCAAGGAAGGTAGTGTATGAGCTGTCAGTGTGCAGGGTGAGAAAGGTGGCTATGCAATGATGCACGCTCCTTCCATGCATGAAACCATGTAACCGGGGAGACAAAAATTGTTTGATTCTGTACATGAGATGATTAAGAATCATTCTCTCAAATGTTTTACACAAGCAGCTAGTAAGAGTTATTGGGCGAAATGCATTTTGTTGATTGGGCTTAGGAATTGGAGTGATGAGGCTGTTGGTCCAAGATTGAGGGAGCTCCCCAGTTACATAGCTCATGTTATATAATTCAAGTAATGGATTACCTGGTACTCGACACAGCAATCTGAGTATGTTGTAAGTAATACCATCCTCAACAGGCGACGTGGAGTTGCCCTTAGTTAGTGCTGCATCAAGTTCATAATTAGTGAAAGGAATGTTGCAATCATCTGCCTTGCTGAGCATAAAGCAAACAAGTCTCTCCCTTGCATCATATTTGTCATTTAATTTTGCCTGTGTGGTACTGGGAAGATTGTCATAGCTAGATGTAGCAGCCCAAGCACTGACTAACTCATTCGCCCTATGCAAGGGATGAGGGTGCGCGATCTGCCCAGTTCTGTTACCCTTAATTCTATTTATGTCCCTCCATGCCCGGCTAAGTGGGGTGTGAGCATTAAGACCGTTGACAAAATTTTCCCAGTTTGTTTGCCGCAGCTCTGTCATACGCTCTCTGGCAGCAGCAAGGGCAGTTTGGAAGAGCCTCAGCATTCCAGGGGTACGATGTTTTCTATAGGCTAGGCCTAGTCTGCGAGCAGTACGTTTCAGTGTACGAAGTTTAGAATCATTGTAATAAGTATGGTTTTTGAAGGAGGTATGATTATTATGGAAGTTTGTTGGGTTTAGAGTACCAAGAGGTTTCAGTGGCGGCTCTAAGTAGTTCTGAATACTGCTCACAAGGTCATTGTTAAAGGTCTCTACAGAGGAACACTCATAGGAATTATACCAGTCTGTCACATGTGCAACAAAGTCATCATGCTGATCAGTGGGAACATTAAAACGTTTCCGTTTGAATATCCCACCAGGAAGGATAGTATTACCAATATCTAGTGAGGTTAGCCTAGGGAAATGATCAGATGCTATATCTGTTACAATGGAAGACTCACAGCTGGCAGAAGTAATGTTGAAGCCCAGGCCACTTACAATTTGGACATTATCATGACTGTTTAAGAGTGACAACAGTTGAGTGCCATTACGATTACCAAACTGTGAGTTTCCAATGCTTTTGTGTCTCGCACTGTAATCGCCAATAATAAGAGTAGGCTCAGAATGAGCACAATTTGGGAGCTCCAAGTAATTAAACTTATCAGCAGGAGCATACAAGTTAAATATGTTGAGAGCAGTTTCCTATATAAATCCTAACACCATGATATTGTAGCCCCTCTGTTTTCTTATGTGCAAGAAGTTGATGGGGAAGTGATTTTTTAATATATAGAACACAAGAGTTAGTAGATTTGAGGTTATATGCAACAAATGATGGTAAATTAGGGGGTTGGGATTTTTCAGGGACTCTGCACTCTTGTAGACACACAACATCAATGGGTTCAGTGGTTACTTTATGATGAAGGTCAGGAAGTCTTTTTCTAAGTGATGCAATATTCCAGCTTAATAAATAGAAAGTTTATACGAGTTTTGATCCACTATAGTAGTCCTGGGATCTTGTTGAGTTTCTCAGCATAATGAAAAAATTGTTCATATAAATAGCAGACCTTATCAATGTCAACAGTGTTACCCGGGTCCATGAGTTTGTTAAGTGCACTTGCAGTTGTAAGGCCTCGTGGGAGTCTTTGTATACCCAGAGCACGACGCTGTTCATGTGTGAATGTATGATAGGTGACACCACCACTCACATTCCCTCCCCCACTAACATTACACGCAACACTGTAACTGTCATCACCAACACCACTACCAACATTTATCAACAGTATTGTATTCAACATTAATGTCAAAGTGGTTAACCTCATCACACTCTGCACCACCACTTATATTACGCTCATCACTATTACTAACATTATAGACACCACCGCTCTCATCACACTCTTCACCATCACTTATATTACGCTCATCACTATTACTAACATTTTAGACACAACTCTGCCCTCATCACACTCTTCACCACCACTTATATTACGCTCATCACTATTACTAATATTATAGACACCACCGCTCTCATCACACTCTTCACCACCACTTATATTACGCTCATCACTATTACTAACATTATAGACACCACTGCCCTCATCACACTCTTCACCACCACTTATATTACGGTCATCACTATTACTAACATCATAGACACCATAGCCTTCATTATGATGCTCACTACAGTTATCAACACAAGTATTATATTCGTCATTACTGTAATTAAGAACACCACCACCTTGTTCAGCAACCTTATACTTGCTTTCACATCTTTCCATGTGTTGTTCAAGTTGTTGTTTCAGGAGAAATTGTTGTGTTTCCAGTACTTTTATGCGCGACATCAGGTTGTATACCACAGGAGCAAGACTTGGAACATCCGGAGACGTGAAGTCCCGGTCAGCTGACTCAGCTAGGCTGGTATTGACAGCCGACGTGATGGAGGTCTGTTGACGTGCTCCCCAGGTGAGGTGCTCAACCGCATTGTCTGAGGGCAGGCATGAGCCAGTATTCAGACCCGAGGTACCTGGTAGTCCTGGGGGGTCATTATGAGGGGGACAGGGTGAAGTGCGGTTGGCTGCGATGCGATCAGCCCTCACACTGCAGTCAGCATGAGCTGCTGTGACTCCTGAGGTCTTACAATTGATACATTGTTTAGCAACAGTCTGTTGCTGTTTGATCATATCATAACACCGTTCAGAAGGATGAGCATTGGCACACACTGCACACCAGTGTGACTTAGATCGGCATTTCCTGGCGATGTGGCCCCAGCGTTGACACTTATAACATCGACGTTGAGGAGGTCTGTACAATGCAAGGTAATAGCGTCTGTTGAAGGCTGCGCGGGAGTGAATATAGCGTGGCAGAGTCCCCTGGCCAGTCGAGGAAAAAGGATTTGAATAGGCAGTGATATAGTGTACAGAGTGCTCAGCAAAAGTTTGTGGTTACAGGAAAGTGGGTGCAGGAGGGAAGAGGAGCGATTGGTGGAATGATGATGTAAAGAGAGTAGTAAGGGAGAAAAAGTTAGCATATGAGAAGTTTTTACAAAGTAGAAGTGATGCAAGGAGGGAAGAGTATATGGAGAAAAAGAGAGAGGTTAAGAGAGTGGTGAAGCAATGTAAAAAGAGAGCAAATGAGAGAGTGGGTGAGATGTTATCAACAAATTTTGTTGAAAATAAGAAAAAGTTTTAGAGTGAGATTAACAAGTTAAGAAAGCCTAGAGAACAAATGGATTTGTCAGTTAAAAATAGGAGAGGAGAGTTATTAAATGGAGAGTTAGAGGTATTGGGAAGATGGAGGGAATATTTTGAGGAATTGTTAAATGTTGATGAAGATAGGGAAGCTGTGATTTCGTGTATAGGGCAAGGAGGAATAACATCTTGTAGGAGTGAGGAAGAGCCAGTTGTGAGTGTGGGGGAAGTTCGTGAGGCAGTAGGTAAAATGAAAGGGGGTAAGACAGCCGGGATTGATGGGATAAAGATAGAAATGTTAAAAGCAGGTGGGGATATAGTTTTGGAGTGGTTGGTGCAATTATTTAATAAATGTATGGAAGAGGGTAAGGTACCTAGGGATTGGCAGAGAGCATGCATAGTTCCTTTGTATAAAGGCAAAGGGGATAAAAGAGAGTGCAAAAATTATAGGGGGATAAGTCTGTTGAGTATACTTGGTAAAGTTGGTTTAGAAAGACACGTAAGCAAACACTATAACATATTTATTAGAAAACGTTTCGGTCCTGGGACCTTGATCACTTCTAACATACAGATCAGACCAGATCGGACTCACAGGTAAGTACCCACAAGGGGCGAGGGGCAAGTGGGGACAGTACGAAGAATAGACGGGGAGAGGAATGTCTTGAGTCGAAGAGAGAAGAGTCAGGACTAGACCCAACTGCTAAGCCAGAATAACAATGACGAAAGACGATGTAGAGACAACAGGAACTCTGCAGGAGCTGACTGCAACTTGCTGGATGGAAGATTGCTGCTTCTTGATGGTGATTGGTGGCTGCAGGCGACAAGGGAGGAGCTCAACGTTGATTGGTCATTTCATAATGGCTTGGTGGTTATTTGGAATTGTGGCGTTTTTTTATGAAGAAAGTGTCCTTGGAGAGTAAAGTTCCATTTTTAAGACGTTTAAATTGTTGGAGAGGAATTTTCATGAGACGAGTTAACATGTGTCGATGTCGAGGGTTTTCGATGCATTTTTCAATATGCTCTATAAGGGCTGAAAGGTCAGTTTTATAAGGAGTGTCGGGCGATTCAACAAACTTGACTGTTTCTTGGATGAGGTGAGATTTGAGTTCAGATGGCTCCATGTCTTGAGGATACTTTGCTGTAGTGCAGAAGGATATGTCACCCCAATTAATATACTTATTGGTATCTTCATCTGGTACAGTATCAAATCTTGGGTCTTGGGATGGTATTTTTGGTGCTGGTGAATGTACATTTATATCTTCATCTTCAATGGACGAATGGGAAGATGTTTCTGGTGGAAATGCTTCTGATTGGTCGGTTTCTTCGAGGAGTGGAGGCGATAGAGACTTCTCATTGGACGTTGTTTGAGTGACGTCACTAGGTGTTGGTGGTGTTGGAGCTGCTGGCGCAGAAGTGGTGATTAGATCCTTGGTGAATTTTAGTATTTCTTCCGAAGGTGGAGATGCTGGGAATATAAATGGTGGCATATTATTTAGTGCAAATAACTCGTTGATGGTAGAGTTAAAAGATCCAGGAACAGCCATGTTCTGCATGTGAGCGTATAGTAGACAGTAGTGGATCTTGGTTACGTCACATGTTGGAGGAGTGATGATGGTGGAGGCTGGCTGAGTAGTAGCTTGAAGTAATTTTGTAGTGTTAGCTTGGATCTTTGCAATTGCTGCATACGTTGGTGTGTTGCTAGTAGGTTTTTTCTTTGCTGCTTCTTGTGTTTTCTTCACAATATCCTTTCGTGTAGGACATTTTGCTGCCAGTGTACGGTGGTCGTTACTCTTACAGTTTAAGCACGATGGTTGTGGTGGAGTAGCAGCGGTGCAGGAACTGAAGGTGTGTCCCTCACTACCACATGTAGTGCAGAACTTCTTGTCTTTTACTGGACATGCTTTGGTGGTGTGATGGTAAGAATAACAGTTCCAGCAGTGTTGGATGTACTGATATCTCTCTGCTTCAATGTAGGCAGGACTGATGAAGTAGTAGTAAACAGCAAGACCTTCAGTCAGAGCAGTGGCAGCCATGTTAACGTCGGTGAAGGTGACCTTGAGCATGGACGATGCATTCGGGATTTTTGTGATGCAGTCAACAGTAGCCCAAGTATTTTGCGTCTCGATGGATGTCTTGAGTTCTGCTGGTGTTTGAGACGTCAGAATCTTGTCCAGTTTTTTAAGGAATACTGATTTCCTGGCCCTGAGGGCAGGAGATGACATAACAGTAAACCCTTGAGCGGTAAGTGTAGTGGTGACATCTGTAGTGAGTAGCTTCTCTGCTTCAGCATCATCGTGACACACAACAATGAATGCTTCTTTCAGGGACAAAATGGTGTTGAATTTAACTTGCAGCACTCCTTGAACAACAGTTGCAAGAGTAATCTTCGTTGAATCATCAACGGTACCACTTGTTGGCTTGATCTTTACACGATTTACGTAGCTCATCGTGCAAGTCAAGGTGAAGACGACGTTGGTAATGGTTCCCCTCCTCAACGGGGATCGTAGGGAGACAGAGTAGGGAAGACTTCACCCAGCTACAAGAGTGCAGAGGCCAACTGTCTGCCCAGGGGCAGGCAGCCAGCTACGCACCAAGTCCTGGAGCAGGATGAAGAGTTCCTCTTCTCTTGCCTGTTCTAGTTGCTGAGTGTCGAGGTCTGATCCTCCCAACCGGGAGCAGGTACGTCTTTCCAGTGCAGAAGCCAGTCTCAGTCTCTCTCTCTGAAGTCTCCTCCTCTCTGTCTGAGGAGGTAGAAAGACATTATATATATAGGCGGAGAGTGAGATGTGACGCACGTGACCTGAGGAATGTCATAAGAACATAAGAATGGAGGAACACTGTAGAAGGCCTACTGGCCCATGCGAGGCAGGTCCTTATCAAAACAACCTCTGCCTATGATGAGGACGGGTAGACGATGAAATCATGTGACTCCTGTGTTGTTGGGTTGGTGCTGCCTAAGTATCATGTATGCCAATGTTTTTGAAATTTTGTAGTTTCCAGTGTTGCGTTCTATAGTGTCGGTGACGGTGATTAGTGAGGCTTCTAGGCACCGTCGGCGTCTGACGTCTGGTTCGGTGAGAACGAGTTGTGCTTCGTTCCAGTTCATCAAATGCCCCGTGGAGTCTCTGTGGAGGACACAGGCGTACCTAACATCGTCTCTGTTAGAGGCATTTCGATGCTCATTCAGGCGGACTGCAAGATTTCTGCCTGTCTCGGTCCCAGGACCGAAACGTTTTCTAATAAATATGTTATAGTGTTTGCTTACGTGTCTTTCTAAACCAACTTGTCGGTATTTATTACCAAGGTTTATACCATCTGGTAAAGTGTATGGTAGAGTTATAATTGAAAGAATTAAGAGTAAGACGGAGAATAGGATAGCAGATGAACAAGGAGGCTTTAGGAAAGGTAGGGGGTGTGTGGACCAGGTGTTTACAGTGAAACATATAAGTGAACAGTATTTAGATAAGGCTAAAGAGGTCTTTGTGGCATTTATGGATTTGGAAAAGGCGTATGACAGGGTGGATAGGGGGGCAATGTGGCAGATGTTGCAAGTGTATGGTGTAGGAGGTAGGTTACTGAAAGCAGTGAAGAGTTTTTACGAGGATAGTGAGGCTCAAGTTAGAGTATGTAGGAAAGAGGGAAATTTTTTCCCAGTAAAAGTAGGCCTTAGACAAGGATGTGTGATGTCACCGTGGTTGTTTAATATATTTATAGATGGGGTTGTAAGAGAAGTAAATGCGAGGGTCTTGGCAAGAGGCGTGGAGTTAAAAGATAAAGAATCACACACAAAGTGGGAGTTGTCACAGCTGCTCTTTGCTGATGACACTGTGCTCTTGGGAGATTCTGAAGAGAAGTTGCAGAGATTGGTGGATGAATTTGGTAGGGTGTGCAAAAGAAGAAAATTAAAGGTGAATACAGGAAAGAGTAAGGTTATGAGGATAACAAAAAGATTAGGTGATGAAAGATTGGATATCAGATTGGAGGGAGAGAGTATGGAGGTGAACGTATTCAGATATTTGGGAGTGGACGTGTCAGCGGATGGGTCTATGAAAGATGAGGTGAATCATAGAATTGATGAGGGAAAAAGAGTGAGTGGTGCACTTAGGAGTCTGTGGAGACAAAGAACTTTGTCCTTGGAGGCAAAGAGGGGAATGTATGAGAGTATAGTTTTACCAATGCTCTTATATGGGTGTGAAGCATGGGTGATGAATGTTGCAGCGAGGAGAAGGCTGGAGGCAGTGGAGATGTCATGTCTGAGGGCAATGTGTGGTGTGAATATAATGCAGAGAATTCGTAGTTTGGAAGTTAGGAGGAGGTGCGGGATTACCAAAACTGTTGTCCACAGGGCTGAGGAAGGGTTGTTGAGGTGGTTCGGACATGTAGAGAGAATGGAGCGAAACAGAATGACTTCAAGAGTGTATCAGTCTGTAGTGGAAGGAAGGCGGAGTAGGGGTCGGCCTAGGAAAGGTTGGAGGGAGGGGGTAAAGGAGGTTTTGTGTGCGAGGGGCTTGGACTTCCAGCAGGCATGCGTGAGCGTGTTTGATAGGAGTGAATGGAGACAAATGGTTTTTAATACTTGACGTGCTGTTGGAGTGTGAGCAAAGTAACATTTATGAATGGGTTCAAGGAAACCGGCAGGCCGGACTTGAGTCCTGGAGATGGGAAGTACAGTGCCTGCACTCTGAAGGAGGGGTGTTAATGTTGCAGTTTAAAAACTGTAGCGTAAAGCACCTTTCTGGCAAGACAGTGATGGAGTGAATGATGGTGAAAGTTTTTCTTTTTCGGGCCACCCTGCCTTGGTGGGAATCGGCCAGTGTGATAATATATAAAAATAGTGTACTGAATTGTGGATGAGAGTAATCCTTTTAAATCCTTTTAAATCCGAGTGCTAGTGTAAGCTATGGTGTAAGTATATGGGAACAAGCTGCGCAAGTTTACGGTAACCCCACTGATCCCCCCACCTCTCCCCCCGCCCCTTCGTACCCCAACCAGCGGGGGTGGTTCCCCCCCTCCTGGCACCCATACCACGGACCCACCTCATCACCAAACCCAGCAAAGTGGAGACGTGGGGATACAAACTGGATGAGTATTAAGCCATAGTAGAAGTAATAAAATAAGAGATAGTGGATCGATGTGCAGGGAAACAGTGAACATGCAGTGATTAGATAGTGGAAAAGGATAAACCACCACCAAATCCTCTCGCCAACCTCCCCCACCCCCCCCCGACAACCCAACCAGCGGGGATGGTCATCACCCCCTGCTGGCACCCATACCCCTGACCACTGAACTACCTTTCATCACCCAAACCCAGCCACCACCACTACATATAACTGCCCAGGACAAGATAAACAGCAGTGATCGTGACAGAAATAAGATGCTGTAGGATGTACGATATATGATGTCATACATCATAAAAGTTTTTAATGTGTAACAAGTCTCCATACTAATTACATCCCACATACCCATGTATTGACCTATAACACCCACACCTGCGTGTAGAACTGGAAGGTAAAGTGAAGATCAGGTTCTTGTGGTACCCAGTTGCAAATAGGATACAGGCAGGATGGCAGTACAGTATACCTGTGGGACATGTGTAAAGGCTCTTGCGAAAAAATCTAGAATCACATGCAACCTTTGTTTTTCAAAACATCTTGTTACATGTGCAAGAATAAACACTGCAAACAAAAATGATATCTATCTAGATAGGTGTTTCTAGATCTGCAACAGGGATGTGGAACTATGGACAGATATCAGGAAAGCACTCAGGAGGTTAATAATCAATAAACACGAAAAAAGAAGGAACTATTGAATAGTCTACCTGGAATATACAGAGCATAGGAAGATAGGAGAGGAGTAAAGTCTAACACAGAGAATGCCCAGTCTACAACAACTGACCCAAAAATAAGCAGATACACACCGGAAAAAACACAGGTAACAAAAACAACAACTAGTTCAGTCCCCAGCCTTAGGGCTGACCCAGACCCAGCCCCCAGCCATTGTGAAAATCCGGATTCAGTTAAAAACTCCTCCACGGCCACCAATACCATAGCCCCTAGTACAGATGTAGTAGAGGTGCCCTCCTCTTGGGCAGACTCTTCTGCAGCCATCACAGTCATAGCCTCTAGTACAGATGTAGTCGGGGAGTCCCCTCCCAGGAAAAATGTTGGTGCCATGACAACAGATTGTGGTGTCTCTGGATTGGCTATGGAGGACTGTAGTGCAGCTCTAGGGCCAGCACAGATTAAGAATACATCCAGCACGAATTGTACTCAGCCAAAAACAAAATGGTGCAAATACTATGTTTGGGGCATGCAACTTTGAGCATCCCAAAAAATGCCGCGACCTCCTGTCTAAGGGAGTGTGTCGTTCTACCTCTTGCAAATACTTCCACCCTGAGATGTGTCAGTCTTCAGTCCTTGAAAAACAATGTTACAATACCAATTGCACAGCATATCATCTAAAAGGGACCAGGAGGCACACACCCCATACAACACATCATAGTAGCTATAGTAGCTATGACAACACCCCAAGTGATTTTTTAGTTATAGGAAACGAAGAAAGAAAATGGAAAGAGATAAGCAAAATAGTCCACCACCTTTGAGCCTTGTTGGACTGGAGGCACAACCAGTGGCGCCTCTGGACTCACAGCTACTGATGCCAACAACAAAATCCCCTCAACAAACATGCAACACAACATCATTTATATTTGCTAATATACAGGGCCTTAACAACAAAATACCTTTCATTAGTGGACTTCTAGGGGAGTCAAATGCACTGTTTGCAGCCTTCACAGAGATCCACGCAAAAGATTACTTTGACAGTGAAATATAGATACCTGGATACAACCTTTTCAGATGTGACAGAAAGAACAGGCAACAAGGGGGAATTGACCTGTATGTCAAAGAGTCGCTCATTTGCACAGATATACTGAACACCACAAATGATGTAGTTGAAGTTCTGACAATAAAATCGAGAACCAAGCCATAGTCATTGTACTTGTATGTAAGCCACCGGATGCAACTTCCCAACAGTTCAAAGATCAACTGTCAAAAATCGACCCCTGTCTGGATAACTTTCCAGCCCCATCCCCAAACATTTTGCTGCTTGGTGACTTCAATCTAAGACACACAAAACGGAAGAATATAGCAAATAATGTCGTAGCAGAAATAATCCCTGGAGGTAGCTCAGATGAAAGGTCACACACACAGGAGCTGCTGAATTTCTGCAACAAACACACCCTAAGTCAGCAGATAGTGAAGCCAACAAGACTGGAGAACACATTGGACCTTATTTTCACAAATAATGAGGACCTGGTAAGGAATGTAACAATATAAAAAACAACAAATTCTGATCACAATCTAATCGAAGTCCAGATTTGCATGCACAGGAGTTCTGATCGGCAAGATGCATACAGTTATGAGGGTACCTTTACTAAATTCAACTTCAACAACAAGAACATCATCTGGGATCAGGTAAACTATGCCCTAAATGAAACATGCTGGGAGAATATCTTAAATTACATGGACCCTAACCAATGCCTCGAAAAGATCACCCTCCTGGTAGCTGAAGTATGCTCAAGGTATATTCCTATAAGACAAAAGAAAAGAAGAAGTAAACTGGAGAGAGAGAGATGCTTCCTCTACAGGAGAAGACGAAGAATAATTGAGCTCCTCAAGAATGCCAGATTATCTGATATACGGAAGGAAGTGCTAACCAGGGAAGTGGAAAATATTGAGCTGAAGTTAAAGGATTCATACAGGATCCAGGAGAGACAAGAGGAGCAGAAAGCGATTAATGAAATTGAAAGAAATTCGAAATATTTCTTTTCATATGCCAAAACCAAGTCAAACACCACTTCTAGTATAGGGCCCCTGCTCAGAGAAGACGGATCCTACACTGACGACAACAAAGAAATGAGCGAGATACTGAAATTGCAGTATGACTCAGTGTTCAGCGAGCCACTAACCAGTTTAAAGATAGATGATCCAAACAATTTTTTCATGAATGAGCCTCCAAACCCTGAAAATGTAGGCCAGATTTATGACATAACTTTAACTCCACTAGACTTTGAGAAAGCCATCGACGACATACCCATGCACTCAGCGCCAGGCCCAGACTCGTGGAACTCGGTGTTCATTAAAAACTGCAAGAAACTCCTCTCACGGGCCCTAAGTATGCTATGGAGAAGGAGCTTAGACACAGGCGAGATTCTACAGTCACTAAAAACAACAGATACAGCCCCAGTCCATAAAGGTGGCAGCTAAGAACTGTAGACCAATAGTTTTAACGTCCCACATCATAAAAATCTTTGAAAGAGTTCTAAGAAGCAGGATAGCAAACCACCTGGACTCCCAAAAATTGCACAATCCAGGGCAACATGGTTTCAGAGCAGGTCTCTCCTGCCTTTCGCAACTGCTTGACCACTATGATATGGTCTTAGATGCACTGGAAAACAAACAGAATGCGGATATAGTACACACTGACTTTGCAAAAGCCTTTGACAAGTGCGACCTGGAGTTTACCATGGTGTAATAGCACACAAAATGCGTGCTAAAGGGATAACCGGCAAAGTAGACAGATGGATCTTCAACTTTCTAACCAATCGCACACAAAGAGTAGTGGTAAACAGAGTTAAATCAGATGCTGCCATAGTGAAGAGCTCTGTCTCACAAGGCACAGTACTCGCACCTACCCTGTTCCTTATTCTCATATCAGACATAGGCAGAGATGTAAACCACAGCACTGTATCATCTTTTGCAGACGATACTAGGATCTGCACGAGAGTGTCATTCATTGAGGACACGGCAAAGTTCCAAGAAGATATAAACCAAGTTTTCCAATGGGCAACAGAGAACAATATGATGTTGAATGAAGACAAATTCCAACTACTCAGTTATGGAAAGCTGGAGGAAATAACAGCTAGAATTGAGTATACTACAAACTCCAATCACACAATAGAGCGGAAAAGTAATGTGAAGGACCTGGGTGTGGTAATGTCCGAAGACCTCACCTTCAAGGACCACAACAATGCCACTATCACATCTGCGAGGAAACTGATAGGATGGATAATGAGAACATTCAAGACAAGAGATGCTTAGCCAATGATGATCCTTTTTAAATCACTTATTCTTTCTAGGCTGGAATACTGCTGTACATTAACATCCCCATTCAAGGCAGGTGAAATTGCAGAGCTAGAGAATGTACAGAGAAACTTTACTGTACGTATAAGTTCCATCAGGCACCTTTACTACTGGGAGCGCCTGGAAGCACTTGACTTGTACTCACTAGAGCGCAGGCGAGAGAGAGATATCATAATCTACACCTGGAAGATTCTGGAGGGACTGGTCCCTAATATGCACACAACAATCACTCCATACGAAAGCAAAAGCCTTGGTAGGCGATGCAACTTACCCCCAGTGAAAAGTAGGGGCGTCACTTGTACACTAAGAGAAAACACAATAAGTGTCTGGGGCCCAAGACTGTTCAACAGCCTCCCACCAGCAATAAGGGGCATTACGGGAAGACCCCTGGTTGTCTTCAAGAGGGAGCTGGACAAATACCTAAAGACGGTGCCGGATCAGCCTGGCTGTGGTTCGTACATTGGATTGTGTGCGGCCAGCAGTAACAGCCTCGTTGATCAGGCCCTGATCCACCGGGAGGCCTGGTCGTGGACCGGGCCGCGGGGGCGTTGATCCCCGGAATACCCTCCAGGTAGACTCCAGGTATGGCCCGGGGATTTATTTTGTTTCAGTTGGTCTACTTGTTTTATAACCATTTTGCTAGTGACTGTGATATTACATAATTTGTCTTCTTCAGGCCCACTACAAAAATTTATTACTTGGATATTGTTAGTGTTCTCCTATGTGAAAACCGAGAGAAAATAATTATTAAAAATAGAGCATTTTTCATTCTAATTGTCAGTAAGATGCCCAGAGTTATTTTTAAGGGGATCTATCTTTTTTTTAACTTTTGTTCTATAAACTTGGAAAAATTCTTTTGGGTTAGTTTTCAAATCTCTAGTAACTTTTAACCCCTTTTTAACCTCCCTCTTAATGTCAATGTATCGATTCACAAGATGACTCTCACCTCTTTTGATGCACCTATAAATTCCTTCCTCCTCCCTACAAGATATTTAAGTCTGTTATTAATCTATTTAGGGTCATTGTAATCTGCTAGGCGAAAATCTGGAACTGTTACTGATTTATGGTCGCTTGCGCCAAGCTCCTCTGAAATTTCTAAATTATTAACAAGGGTTTCCTTGTTTGCCAGAACCAAGTCAAGCAGGTTATTTACCTTGTAGGCTCTGTAACAAACTGCTTTAAAAAACAATCCTGAACTACCTCTAAGAATTCTTTAGACTTTAAATTCTCAGTCAAGGAATTCCAATCAATATGAAATTAAAGTACCCTAGAAATACTATGTTATTGTGCCTTGTGGCCCTAATAGCTTCCTCCCACAGTAGTCTTCCTTGGTCCCTATCCAAGTTTGGGGGATGATATATTACACCTATAATAAATTTTTCGTGCCCCTCTGAAAATTCTACCCAAACAGACTCAATATGTGTTTCAGACATAGTGCCACCCCACCCCCTTTACCTATACTTCTGTCTACGTGAAACAATTTAAAACCTTAAATGTAACATTCAGCAGGCATGACTCGACTTTTCCTTTTAAACCACTTCTCAGTTATGGCATTTGGAACTAATCTCAGTTCGTCCATCTTGTTTCTCGCACTACGTCTATTTGTATAATATATGTTTAGAAAACCCTCTCTTCTCTTTTCTCTTCCTGTTGATTTCTGTTCCTCCACTACCCCTGTTACTGTCCTTATCGCCTAGTGGCTTTCCAATATTCACCAATAACTCTACCTCATTCTGCCTATTACTGGTTTCTCTAAAACTCACACTATCACTACACTGAGAATTCAATGATTTTCTGCAAAAACCCATAACACTAACTATTTCTATTTTAAAGACCTAACAGCTCCATTCACTGCATTGGCCAGGGCCCCCACCACAATCCTAGATAACTGGACCTTACCCCTGGCATACATGTCATTTCTACCGTAGGAGAGGTCCCAGTATTCTATGAATGTTATTGCATTTTCCTTACAATGTTTGTCCAGCCAGCAATTGACACCAATTGCCCTGGACAACCATTCATTTCCAACTTCTCTCCTGGGAAAAATGCCATGTATCACAGGGTTCCCTCCCTTCTTCCTAATTATCTCTATTGCTGTCCTATACCTGATAATCAGATCTTCACTCCTATGACTACCAACATCGTTACCTCCTACACTGAGGCAGATAATAGGATTGCTCTCATTGCCTTTTATGATGTCGCCTTGATGGCTAACAGTATCATCCATTCCAGCCCCAGGATAACATAACATCTGCCTCCTCTTCCTATCTCTAAGACAAAAAGCCCTATCCATAAACTTAACCTGACTGTCCCCAACTAAAACAATATTCTTACCTTCACTGGTGGAGTTTGTCGTGACGTTGTCGATGGTCTTCGTTGGGATGGCCTTCATTGGAATGGTCTTTGCTGTTGCTTCAAGCAATGTCAACTCACTCTTGTCTGCCAATACTTCCTTGGTGCTCATTGTGACGTTCCCAGTAGACAACCAACATTCGTCAGGTAGCACAGAAAATGGGTTCGAAGTTTCCACAGTAGCCTTCTGGTTCTTCATTGTTTCTGCCACTCCATCAGTCGTCTTGATCCTTAGCTTCATTCTATGTTGCCAAGCTGCTGACCAGGTTCCCCTCCTGACCTGAGGACTCACAACAGGAGGATGCTGGTAAAGCTGTTCGATTGAGGACATCTTGGTTCAGATTCAAAACAGTGCACTACACACGTCCTCACTGAGCTAATTATAGGTCAGCACTGAGCTAGGTACAAGTCAGCACTGAGCTGATAGTTGAAGAGATAGCTGAGGTTGAAGGTAGAGACACTTATACAACTCCTCTTCTAACCCCCCTTTTCTGCTTTGTATTTGACTGATGAACCCACTGTGTGGCGAAACGTTTCCTTAATAAAGATTCCCATATGTTGCATAAATGTCTCAATCTTCAACCATTTATCACATCTGTCAGACACTGCAACATCATGGGATCTTGATACAAGGAATTCTTCAATACTTGTCCAACCTTTGGACGAAGATCTACTTCCACTAGTGGATGGTGCTACTGTGATTCCACCTCCTCCTGCTTCCACTAACCTGACTACAGTATATATGCTGGCTATATGTGGTATTTTCCAAAAGAGTGATGTACTGAACACATCGATTTCAGGCTGAGGGACTGATTACCTCAAACTCATCCTCTCTTAAACCCCCTTTCCGCTTTGTATTGGACTGACGAAGCCAATGTGTCCCGAAACTTTTCCTTAATAAAAAATTCCCATATGTTGCATAGTGTCTTAATTTTCAACTTGTCGGTTTTCAAAACCATTTATCATGACTCTTGTTGTTTATTCTTCTTGATATGAAACCGAGAATTCTATTCCTTTTATTGCAAACACTTACGCGCTGTTGGTTTGATTTTTAGATTACTGCTGACCAGAATTCCTAAATCTTTTTTTTGCATTCAGAGTGAGTAAGATCTATATTGCTTAGTTTACAAGTGCCATGGTTGTATTCTTTTCCAAGGCTTAGAACTTTTCATTTGTCTATATTAAATTGCATCTGCCATTCTCCGACCACTAGATCCGTCTATTCAGATCTTCCTGTAGTGTTCTAGTGTGCTCGTCAAAATTAATCCGGCGGCCTATTGCTGCTGGAGGATTTCAACTTAAGACATTTAAAATGGAGGAGTGTAGCAAATAATGTTTTAGCAAAGATCACCCCAGGAGGCAGCTCAGATGAAAATTCACACACACACACACACACACACACACACACACACACACACACACACACACACACACACACACACACACACACACACACACACACACACACACACACACACACACACACACACACCAAATTCACCTTAAACCAGACAATGATAGAGTCTACAAAACTTGAAAATATGCTGCACCTCATCTTCACCAACAACGGCGACCTGATATGTAATACAACAGTTTCAAAGACAATACATTCAGATCACAACATAATAGAGGTACAGACCAGCAAAATGTGCTCAGCTATGAGCGTGCCTTCACAAAATTCAAGTTCAATAAAAAGAAATATACAATGGGAACAAGTTAACCATATTCTAAATTAAACAAGCTGGGAAGTTATCCTAAACAACACGGATCCGAGCCTTTGCCTAGAAAAAATTAACTCTGTGGCACTTCAGGTCTGCTCAAAGCACATTCTCTTAAGAAAAAGAAAGAGAAGATGTAAACTAGAAAGAGAGAGATGGTACTTATACAGGAGAAGGCAAAGAATCACAGAGCTGCTTTGAGGGGCCAGTATATCTGAAATACAAAGGGATGCACTGATCAGAGAAATAGCAAATGTGGAACCTGAGCTTAAGGAATCTTACAGGAGACAAGGATCTCAGGAAGAACTTAAACCCATAAAGGAAATTGAAAGAAACTCAAAATACTTTTTCTCTTATGCTAAATCTAAGGAAAAAACAACATCCAGCATTGGACCCCTCCTTAGAAAAGATGGGACTTACACAGATGACAACAAAGAAATGAGTGAGATACTAAAATTCGAATATGACTCAGTGTTCAGCGAGCCGTTAACCAGAATAAGGGTCGACTATCTAGATTAATTTTTTGTGACCGAGACTCAAAATCTGGCCATTTCAAAAATTTCTGATATTATCCTAACACAACAAGACCTTAATAAGGCAATGAATGACATACCCATGCACTCTGCCCCAAGCCCGGGCTCATGGAACTCCATGTTCTTCTAGAACTGCAAGAAGCCCCTGTCACGTGCCTTCAGTATGGATGCAGTCACTAAAAGCAACAGACATAGCCCCACTCAACAAAGGTGGTAGTAAAGTAATTGAAAAGAACTACAGACTGATAACGCTAACATCCCATATCATAAAAATCTTTGAAATGGTTCTAAAAAGATCGCCAACCACCCAGATGCCCATCAGTTACACAACCCAGAGCAACATGGGTTTAGAGCAGGTCGCTCCTGCCTGTCCCAGCTACTGGACCACTATGACAAGGTCCTGGATGCTTTAGACGATAAACAAAATGGAGACTTTGCGAGAGCTTTCGACAAGTGCGACTATAGCGTAATAGCGAACGAAATGCATGATGAAGTAATAACAGGAAAAGTTGGTACATAACTTCCTAACTCCATAACTTCCTAACAAATAGAACACAAAGAGTAATAGTAAACAGAGCAAAGTTTGAGGTGGCTACAGTGAAAAGCTTAGTTCCACTAGGCACAGTACTTTCTCACGTCCTGTTCCTCATCCTCATATCTGACATAGACAGAGATGACACCCGAATTGCGATGACAGTATCCTCTATCGAAGACACAGAAAGACTCAAAGCGGACATCAACCTAATCTTTAGATGGACCACAGAAGTTCAATGAAGAGAAATTTCAACTGCTCAGATATGGAAAACTTGAGGAAATTAAAGCTGTATGAGGGTATACAACAAATTCTAACCATAAAATAGAGTGAAAAACTAACGATAATGGGAAAAATAATATCAAAGGATTTCACCTTGAAAAACCACAACACTGTATCTAAGTCATCTACTTGAAAAATGATAAGCTGGATAATGAGAACCTACAAAACTAGGGACTCCATACACTTGATGATTCTCTTTAAATCGTTTGTTTTGTCTCGGCTGGAATACTGCTGTACACTAACAGCCGTTTTCAAGGCGGGCGACATTGCTGACATGGAGAACGTACAGAGAACTTTCACGGCACACATAAGTATGATAAAGCACCAGATTTATTGTAAACAGTTGAACTCCCTTGATTTGTATTTCCTGGAACAGAGGCGAGAAAAATACATAATAATATACAATTGGAAAATCCTAGAGGGATTAGTACCAATCTTGCACACGAAAATCGCTCCCTACTAAAGCAAAAGACTCGGCAAGAAATGCAACATCCCCCCAATGAAAAGCAAAGGCTCCACGAGTGCACTAAGAGACAGTACAGTAAGTGTCAGGGGCCCAAGACTGTTCAACTGCCTCTCAGCATACTTAAGGAGGATTACCAATATACCCCTGGCTGTCTTCAAGAAGGTGCTGGGTAGGCACCTAAAGTCAGTACCCGATCAGCCGAACTGTGGTTCTTACGTCGGTTTACGTGAGGCCAGCAGTAACAGCCTGGTTGATCAGACCCTGATCCACCACGAAGCCTGGTCTCAGACCAGGCTGCGAAGGGCGTTGACCCCCGAAACCTTCTCCAGGTAACATTCGCAACAACAGCTCATTACAAACATATGCTTAGGGATCCTTAGCCAAATCACAAAAAAACTATTAGCCAAATAACAAATGCTCTGGAATTAGTGTAGTCACACACATAAAAACATAAACAAATATATTCCACTGTCGTTATTGTTAAATTAAAAAAAAAAGAAAATCCACTAGAGTAGTGAGCAAACCTATGCAGTAAATATTTGAGTTCAGTCTCCTCTTCAAGACTGAGTGAAAGATGTCCAGCACTGCAGGACCACCAACTCTCCTCATAGAAGCAAATTAACTTAAATAAATGGCTAGATGTTAATGTTCCTCAACTTCATTTTTTTCTTCGTTATATTTTTCGATTATGTTTTGCGCATAACTCGAGAAAGCTTCAGCCACTGAGCTTCAAATTTTCAATACTTGTGTAAGATGCTATATATGACTGGTATATAATACTGACAAGATGAAGAATTAGACACATGTGTAACATCTGAGTATCTTTATTTGTAGCCACAGGTTGGCGAAGCGTCTTCAAATAAAGAGACCTAGATGTTGCAGGTGTGTCTAATTCTTCATCTTGTTGGTACTGTATACCAGTCATGTAAATCTTATCGGACACTGGAATATCAGGGAATCTTGGTACAGAGGACATCTCCAGAACCTTCTGGCTTGCTACTTGTCCATCCCTTGTGTATGACCTACTTCCACTGGAAAATCCCGCCTACTAGTGTCAATGTCTTCGTCTGCTACACATCCCTCACCTGACGCGGTATATAAGAGCCAGCCTTCCTGCCTGTACTTCACATTCTTCAAGACTACAGTGTTCTTCGCCAACTCCAAGGCTGATATTAATTACCTCATCTTTTGTATATAATTGTACACTCTTCACATTATGTCCTATTATTGATAAAGTCACCGGTTGGCGAAGTGTCTACAAATAAACATACTCATATGTTGCATATGTGTCTAATTCTTCAACTTGTATACTATGACGAGGACGAAATTCAAGAAGCAATTAGCAAGTTCACGTACCATATGACCAAAGTAAATTCTTTGATAAGGATGATAATCCATAAGTTTAGTCTGACTAGGTGCAAATCTGAAATTTTCATAAAATTAGTAGGATTGTTTATATATAGGTGCACTTTGTATAGTTCTACATAGGCTTTACCTATATTTTTGTTTCCGTGAGATTACTGGAGAAATGTTCCTTTGATCGGCCATTTTGCCACTTCTGACCTCTGAACATTATAGTATTATTTTACCTTAGTGTATTATTTTTCTCCTGATGCTAGAGAGGAGCTTTTGGTCCAAGAATCTGGACTTATCTTTCCCTTGCTTGAATCGAATTTGAATGCCTCCCATCCCATAGGCGCTATATGACCCACGGGTTTATCGCTTTCCTCTAATTAAAATATTCTGAACGGCATCAATCGTTAATGGCTCATTAACGTATGAAATTTTGTTGGAGTCTGCGTAATAACTGGAGAGTTTATCTCCTGGTAAGCTTTAAGCTTTTAAAGGGAAATAATCGCTTTAAGCAAGTCACTATATGCCAGTTTTATTAAGTTAATTTGTCTTCTGGGAAATAACTGAAGAATGTCTCTTCTGATCAGAAATAAATCAAAGTGTTTAACGTCGTATGATTATTTCACTTTAAATCACTTTAATGTTGTTTTGTGTCTATAACATTTGTGTGTTATGTACACTGCACTTACATAAAATTAAATTTCTTAAAAGTTACTTAGAGAAACGGTTGTTTTAATTTTAGCCTACATAGGCCCTAGTTTGTTTTTTTGAAATAAATTGTAAAAACGTAAAAGTTTCTTTTAATGCGATAAATTCTGAGTGTGGCATCTGATTAACATCAATTCTTCGATGCTTATAACGTGATACTGCAACTCCTGAATGGCTTCAAGCTTAATGTGTTTGTGTATTTTAATATATTGGCCCTTTTGGTGTCTTTAAAAAGTTTGAATTAGATAAGGACCACATGTGTTCTAATTTACGATTTTTATTGAAGAAAATTGGAAATTAGTTTCCATATTATGACTCATGAATGTTTGATCTGGTTGCTTTAAGATCATGAATGTTTGATCTGGTTGCTTTAAGATCATGAATGTTTCATCTGGTTGCTTTAAGATCATGAATGTTTGATCTGGTTGCTTTAAGATCATGAATGTTTCATCTGGTTGCCTTAAGATCTTCAACTCTAATATTTATCTACATTATCAACTTATGCCTCACTCTGCACTATTCCTAATTAATTGTAGCTATAAATAATGTATATATTTATGTTGTTTATTTTTATTTGTATTAAACGTACGTTTTTTCTGATTTTCAGTGTTTTTCATCAAAGTTTAACAGACCTTAATCTGTATAATGGAAATGTGTCAGTTAATTAAGTTTAATAATTGAAGAAGGGTGTTCGAAATCTGAATTATAATTTTAGATCATGAATTTCTAGTTATTATAATAAAGTTCGTATTTTTCAATTTTCATAAAAAAATAAAGCTTTAAATTAACAGTCTTATGAATGTTGGATAATTTAGTTTCATGTTTAATGCAAATGGAAAGTGAGTTTTTTTCTGGTAGTGTGACGGGAATGTCTGTAATTAGTGATGACTAATGACATTGTCATCTCAGAGGAGTTAAGTTATTTAATATTAAACCTCCCTGGGTTATTTAATACCTACTGAACGATAAGCTCTAAATTAAAAATTTTTTATCATAATTTTAAAAATATAAATGAACAGGAAAAATATTGATATAGGTAGCTGGTCGAAAATTGGGTATCGGTAACGGCAAAAAAAAAAAAAAAAAAAAAAAAATGATATCGTTCCTCTCTAATTTCAATAGTTTTTAATACATTGTATTTAAGAAAATATAGCAATATCTCCAGGAGTTATTGAAAATTTAAGAGAATCATTACGTTGAGAAAATTTAAAAATTATCAATACACATAAAAGCATACAGAATTTGGGATAAACTTTACAAAAAAATTTTTTTCAACACGTAAGCCGCTTCCCACCTAGGCATTGTGGCTCAAAAAAGAAAGAAACACTTTCTACATCATTCAACACTTTCAGCATCATTTACTCATAATCACAGTCTTTGCAGAGGCTCCCAGATAAAACAGTTTATCCCAATATCCCAAACCTCTCCTTTAAAGTGCAAGCACTGTACTTTCCACCTCCAGGACTCAAGTCCGGCTTACCTGTTACCCTGAATTCCTTCACAAAATATTACCCTGCTTATACTCCAACAGCTCGTCAGGTCCCAAAAACCATTCGTCTCCATTCACTTCAAACACCCTCACACATGCCTGCTAAATGTCCAAGGCCCTTGAAAACAAAACCTCTTTTACCCCCTCCATCCATCCTTTCCTAGGACGTCTCCTACCCCTCCTTCCTTCCACTACAGATTTATATACACTCTCCAGGTCGTCTTGTTTTGCTCTAACCTCTCTACATGACTAAACCACCTCAACAACCCCTCTTTAGCCCTCTGACTACTTTTAGTAACTCCACACCTCCTAATTTCCACACTACGAATTTTCTGCATAATATTTACACCACACATTGCCCTTACACACGATATCTCCACTGCCTCCAACCTCCTCCAATCTGCAGCATTGACAACCCATGCTTCACACCCTAATGCGAGTGTTGGTACCATTATACTCTCGTACATTCAATTTTTTGCATCCATGGATAACTTTTTTTTTGTCTCCACTCACCTTTTTTCTTTCATCAGTTCTATGGTTAACTTCATCCTTCAAAAACCCATCTGCTGACAAGTCCATTTTTTCTTTCCCTAAATCCTTTGATACCCTCATCACCTTACTCTTATCCATGTTCACTTTCAACTTTCATCCACTACAAACCCTCTCAAACTCGTCCACTACCTTCGCAACCTCTCTTTAGAATCTCCCATAAGCACAGTATCATCAGCAAAAAGGAACTGTGTCAACTCACATTTTGTATTTGATTCTTCATAATTTAATCCCACCTCTCTCCCCAACACCCTAGCATTTACTTCTTTTATAACCCCATACATACGTTAAACAACCATGATGACATCATACATCCCTGTATAAGGCCTTTTACTGGGAAGTAGTCTCCCTCTCTTCTACACACCCTAACCTGAACCTTACTATCCTCATAAAAACTCTTTACAGCATTTAGTAACTTACTACCTATTCCATATACTTAAAACATCTGCCACATTGCTCCCTTATCCACTATCATATGCCGTTTCTAAGTCCATAAATGCATTGAAAACTTCCCTACCTTTATCTAAATGCTGTTCACATGCATGCTTCAATTTTAACACCTGCTCAACACATCCCCTACCCATTCTAAAGTCTCCTTGCTCATCTGCAATCCTACTCTCTGTCTTACCTCTAATTCTTTCAGTAATAACCCTACCATTCACTTTACCTGGTATACTCAGTAAACTTATTCCCCTATAATTGTTACTCTTTTGTCCCCCTTCCCTTTATATAAAGGACTATACATGCTCTCTGCCAATCCTTAGGTACCTTTCACTCTTTCACAGATTTATTAAAAAAAAAATACCAACGACTTCGACACTATATCCTCCCCTGCTTTTAACATTTCTCTCATGATAACGTCAGTTCCAGCTGCTTTATCCCTTTTCATTCTACGTAATGTCTCACGCACCTCCCCCACAATCACATCCTTCTCTTCTTCACTCCTATAAGATGTTATACCTCCCTGGTCAGTGCATGAAATTACTGCCTCCCTTTCTTCATCGACATTTAAAAGTTTCTAAAAATATTCCCTCCATCTACCCAATACCTCCAGCTCCCCCATCTACTAACTGCCCTACTCTGTTTTTGACTGACAAATCCACTCGTTCCCTGATCTTTCTTAACCTGCTTATCTCACATAATTTTTTTTCTTGTTCTCAGCAAAATTTCTTGGGAGTGTCTCTCCCTCCCTATTATCTGCTCTCCTTCTGCTCTCTCTCACCACTCTCTTCACCTTTCTTTTACTCTCCATGTATCTTGCCCTTCTTATATCACTTCTGCTTTGTATAAATCTCTCATATGCTACCTCCTCTTTCATCACACCCTTTACTTCATCATTCCACCAATCACTCCTCTTTGCTCCTTCACCAATCCTCCTATAGCTACAAACTTCTGCCTACATTCTAATACTGCATTTTTAAAACTATCCCATCCCTCTTCAACCCCCCCCCCCCACTACCCATTCTTGCACTAGCTCACCTCTGTGCCAATAGTTGCTTATATCTCACCCTAACTTCCTTCTCCCTTAGTTTATACACTTTCACCTCTCTCTTACTTGCTGTAGCCATTTTCCTTTTATCCCATCTACCTCTTACTCTAACTGTAGCTACAACTGAATAGTGATCCGATATATCCGTTGAGCCTCTATAAACATGTACATCCTGAAGCTTACCCATCAACCGTTTATCCACCAATATATATTCTAAGAAACTTCTTTCATTATGTGCTATATCATGTCTTGTATATTTTTTTTTATCCTACTTTTCATAAAATACGTATTACTTATTTCCAAAATTTTTTCTACACATTGTTCAATTAAAGGCTCCCCATTTTCATTTACCCCTGGCACCCAAATTTATCTACTACTCCCTCCATAATATTTTTACCCACTTTAGCATTGAGATCCCCCAACCACATGTATTCTCTCACTTGGCTCAAAACTCCATGCATTCTCTCAAGATTCACAAAATCTCTCTCTCTCCTCTACACTTCTCCCTTCTCCAGGTACATAAACACTTGCTATAACCCACTTTTCACATCCAACCCTTATTTTACTCCATATTATCCTTGAATCTATACATTTATGTTTTCTATTTTCATGCCATACTTATCCTTCAACATTATTGCTACTCCTTCTTTAGCTCTAACTTTATTGGAAACCTCTGACCTATTCCCATTTATTGCTCCCCAATGACACTCTCCTACCCCCTTGAGCTTTGTTTCGCTTAAAGCCAGAACATCTAGCTTCTTTTCATTCATATAACACCCACAATCATCTTTTTTGACATATCCATTATAAATATATCCACACTGATCAATCCTACCATGGTTTTAAAACAAAATCTCACTCTCTCTACGGCTTGACAAAACCGCAGGAGAGCGAAATGTTGCCACAATAAAACATCGCACGAGTTCCACATGTGACAAAGCTTAAAAGAATTTAATCTATCATACTGAAACCTACTGGGACACAAACCTTGGTCCATTTATGTGGCAAGTCCAGTTCTATACCATTCTGCTAATTTAATGATTTTCCAAGCAACACTTATGTGATATTGGGACATCACCTTCACCACCCATGACATTTCTGTGTCATCGCACACACCTCACAGTTTATTTATACATTTATTTTCATAATTCCTATTAGGAACACAGGTGTAGATATGGCCTGCACACCTTGCCGTAATGCGATTACAACTTGGGAACAAACAAAAACACAGCAGAGAATAAATGAATTATATTTCCTTCACCAAACAAGCTGGTATTTACAAAATATTATAACGTATATACAGTATTTATACTATGTACAATGAGGCAAAACCAGGCATATGACACGGTGATCAGTGAGGCAAATGGAAGCACAAGACACGGTAAACCGTGAGCGACCAGCAGTGAAGGTATGTTACCAAAGTTATTTCACGAGTGTACCACATCGTTTCACAGCTTTGGCGGGCTTCCTTCTATTGGCTTGGTGAACCGAGGTACTGGTATAACGATGGGGGCACCTGTGACCTTTAAACCCTTAGCACCTGGTTCGCTGGTTGGGAGGCATGCATATATGAGTGTGTGACATACGTTGAATAAATTGCAACATACTCTTAGCATGCCAAACGTAATATAGCCTATAAATCTAAGATACGTCGTAATAAATGACAGTGAATAAATAAACTGATGAATGAGCGGGGACTCGAACCATGGGCAATGTATGCTGCAGACTCAGCACTACACTATTCAGCAATGAGGGTTACAATAGGGTGAGTTTACAGCCAGCGTTTCTGTGAATAGATGTACCATGAAAGTTATGGGGGTGAGGGATGGTGCCGTAGCTTTGTACTTGGAGGCGGCTGGTGTAACCTTACCGTAGATGTGCTTGTTGTAAAATCATCCAGTTGTAACCTCCGTGGACGAATGGTGCAACGCAACACCACACTTCGAGTCCTCATCTGTTCTGTTATTCACTAACAAATGTTTATTACGGTTTATCTTGGGTATACGTAGAAAATATATACCTAGTAACGTTATTATTATTATTATTATTATTATTATTATTATTATTATTATTATTATTATTATTATTATTATTATTATTATTATTATTATTATTATTATTATAACTATATCTGGATTAATCATTGCCACTGAATTGCAACTAAAACCTAACTAATTTAAATTATCCAAATAAAAAAATCCACACAGGACTGCAGGGAGCCATGGCCGCAAGACTCAACATTTTTTGGCAGTTATCTCTTCTGCTGGGAGCTCTTGCTCAGAATACGGTCGTAGAGAAAAGTACACTGACTGAGCCCGCTGCTATAATGAAGACAATGCTCACCGTTAAGACCACACCCGAGACTGGGACGAAGCTCAAAGCTGAATTCACACCAAATCCTGACACTACACCCGAGGATGACATCTTGAAAAAGGTTGAGGTCACGCTAAAAGAGAAAATACTGAGCAAGCTGATGAAGCAGAAGCTGATGCAACATCTTCCCTGCTCTGATGGTAACTAATCACCCTCATGTACGCCTAGTTAATAATAATCTTGTATGAGTGGGTTTGACTAGTACCTGAAATATTGAAGCAATTTTTGGGTTACTCTGGGACAGTGTTGCACAGTTGGGTAGGGTGGGAATAGTTGGTTTTGAGAAGGATCTGCCTAGTATGGGCCAGTAGGCCTGTTGCAGAGGTCATCGATTCTTATGTTCTACTGCACTTTATACTACTGCACCTGTCTACGTGGCATTGGTACAGTCGTCGACTGTACCACTGCCACGAATGTCTTCTGATCACGAACAACACCTAGCTCTTCTGGGCGCGTGATCTTTGTAAGAGATCAGTGTTTGTATATATATATATATATATATATATATATATATATATATATATATATATATATATATATATATATATATATATATATATATTATACATATATATATGTATATATATATATATATATATATATATATATATATATATATATATATATATATATATATATATATATATATATATATATATATATATATATATATATATATATATATATATATATATATATATAAATATAATATATTATATATATATATATATATATATATATATATATATATATATATATATATATATATATATATATATATATATATAATATATATATATATATATATATATATATATATATATATATATATATATATATATATATATATATATATATATATATATATATATATATATATATATATATATATATATATATATATATCTGCAATAAGATCACAGTAAACAGGTGATTTCAAAATATGCAAAACAACCACTCTGAAAGAATAGAGAAATTCCAAGCGCTTTCGTGACTACTCACGAAAGCGCTTGGAATTTCTCTATTCTTTCAGAGTGGTTGTTTTGCATATATATATATAATATATATATATATATATATATATATATATATATATATATATATATATATATATATATATATATATATATATATATATATATATATATAAACATCGTCTCTACGTCCGCAGCAGGATCCAAGATAAGTATGGGCGCTTAGCCGATGCTAAGCGATGTTACCCCATACCTCCGGGCACCATACCTCCGGGCACCATACCTCCGGGCACCATACCTCCGGGCACCATACCTCCGGGCACCATACCCCCTGGCACAAAGCTCGTTTTGAAAGTTATTTCATCAAATCCTGCCACATGTAGAGGACAACGAAAGAGATTTGAAATATTTAACAATTCGCAAACAGGCGAAATTGTTTACAAACATTTTCTCTACTTCCACGAGCTTGGTGCCCGGGGGTATGGTGCCCGAGGGTATGGTACCCGGGGGTATGGTGCCCGTGGGTATGGTGCCCGGGGGTATGGTGCCCGGGGGTATTTTGCCCGGGGGTATGGTGCCCGGGGTTATGGTGCCCGAGGGAATGGTGCCCGGGGGTATGGTGCCCGGGGTATGGTGCCCGGGGGTATGGTGCCTGGGGGTATGGTGCCCGGGGGTATGGTGCCCGTGGGTATGGTGCCCGGGGTTATGGTGCCCGAGGGTATGGTGCCCGGGGGTATGGTGCCCGGGGGTATGGTGCCCGGGGGTATGGTGCCCGGGGGTATGGTGCCCGAGGGTATGGTGCCCGGGGGTATGGTGCCCGGGGGTATGGTGCCCGGGGGTATGGTGCCCGGGGGTATGGTGCCCGGGGGAATGGTGCCCGGGGGTATGGTGCCCGGGGGTATGGTGCCCGGGGGTATGGTGCCCAGGGTTATGGTGCCCGAGGGTATGGTGCCCGGGGGTATGGTGCCCGGGGGTATGGTGCCCGGGGGAATGATACCAGGGGGTATGGTACCCTGGGGCATGGTTCCCGGGGGCATGGTGCCCGGGGGTATGGTGCCAGGGGGTATGGTACCCGGGGGTGTGGTGCCTGGGGTATGGTGCCCGGGGGTATGGTGCCCGGGGTTATGGTGCCCGAGGGTATGGTGCCCGGGGGCATGGTGCCCGAGGGTATGGTGCCCGGGGAATGATGCCAGGGGGTATGGTACCCGGGGATATGGTGCCCGGGGGTATTGTGCCCGGGGGTATGGTGCCCGGGGGGTATGGGGTCCGGGGGTATTGGGTAACATTTCGCCCATACTTATCTTGGGTTTAGCTCAGTGGTAATTTACTGTGGACTCTGATGCAGAATTAAGAACATAAGCACATAAGAACATAAAAACATAAGAAAGAAGGAACACTGCAACAGGCCTACTGACCCATGCGGAGCAGGGCCATGTCCCCTCCCCCAGATTGGCCCAATTACCCACCTACTCTGGTCACTTGACTAGCACAAGCTAGTCGGGTCCAACTCACACCCACCCACACCCACTCATGTATTTATCTAACCTATTTTTAAAACTACACAACGTTTTAGCCTCAATAACTGTACTCGGGAGTTTGTTCCACTCATCCACAACTCTATTACCAAACCAGTACTTTCCTATATCCTTCCTGAATCTGAATTTTTCCAATTTGAAACCATTGCTGTGAGTCCTGTCTTGGCTGGAAATTTTCAGCATGCTATTTACATTCACTTTATTTATTCCTGTTTTCCATTTATACACCTCGATCATATCCCCCCTAATTCTGCGCACGAATATATATATATATATATATATATATATATATATATATATATATATATATATATATATATATATATATATATATATATATATAAATATATATATATATATATATATATATATATATATATATACATATATATATATATATATATATATATATATATATATATATATATATATATATATATATATATATATATATATATATATATATATATATATATAGGGAAGTACCACCTCTATGGCTGGAATGGGGACCCTCATCCTCAGAGAAGACAGTTAGCAAGAACTCATTTAAAATTAAGTCTTTTCTAATTTTTTCTCTTAATACGTTTAAAAAGTTACTCTTTTTATTTATGTTATTGTTAAAATTCATAATTTTGTACTAAAAGAACCTTAGAAAACTTACATAACCTTATTAAAATAAGCGCAATTTAATTTAGCCTAACCTAACTAAATATATTTTTAGATAAATTTAGTATAATTTAATAATAAACATACACAATGAAATTTATCTTTTTTTCTTAGGTTCAGAATGATTTTTGCGAAATTATTGCATAAACAAATTTTCGCTTGCCTGATTCGACAAGAAGAGCGTTGCTATTTAAGCCAAAATCACAAGTTATACCTATTCGTCATCACACACACACACACACACACACACACACACACACACACACACACACACACACACACACACACACACACAGGATCAAATGGAAGGACAAGCGCACCCCCCAGAAACACCTGCACAAGGACTCCAGCCACGACACCCCCAAGGCAACTGAACAATCCAAACCAACCATCACACACCGATCCCTCTGTTTCCACCCCCACACCACAGTTACAGTATTAGAACAGAAGTTGAAGGTTTGGTACACAAATGCAGATGGATTAACGAATAAACATGAGGAATGGCAAGAAAGAATCAATGAGAAGTCCCCAGACATCATAGCAGTTACAGAAACAAAACTCATGGAGACAATAACAGATGCAATCTTCCCAACAGGATACCAGATCATGAGGAAAGATAGAAGGGGCAGGGGGGGAGGTGGGGTTGCTCTGATCGTAAAAAACAGATGGAAATTCGAGAAAATGGAAGGAATAGATGAGACGGGAGAAAGAGACTACATAGCAGGTACACTTCAGTCTGGGGAACACAAAGTGGTCATTGCAGTGATGTATAATCCACCACAGAACTGCAGGAGGCCAAGAGAGGAATATGAAGAGAGCAACAGAGCAATGGTGGACACACTTGCTGAGGTGGCAAGAAGAGCTCACTCCAGCAGAGCAAAGTTGCTGGTTATGGGTGATTTCAACCACAGGGAGATTGACTGGGAAAACCTGGAGCCACATGGGGGTCCCGAAACATGGAGAGCCAGGATGTTGGACGTGGTGCTGGAAAACCTCATGCACCAACATGTTAAGGACACTACCAGAGTGAGAGGGGAGGATGAACCAGCAAGATTGGACCTTGTGTTCACCCTGGGCAGCTCAGACATTGAGGACATCAAGTATGAGAGTCCCCTAGGAGCTAGCGACCACGTGGTTCTGTGCTTTGAATACATAGTAGAGCTGCAAGTGGAGAGAATAACAGGAGTAGAATGGGAAAAGCCTGACTATAAAAGAGGGGACTACATAGGGTTGAAGAACTTCCTGCGGGAGGTCCAGTGGGACAGAGAACTGGCAGGAAAGCCAATAAATGAAATGATGGAATATGTAGCAACAAAATGCAAGGAGGCAGTGGAAAGGTTCATTCCCAAGGGCAACAGTAACAATGGGAAGACCAGAACAAGCCCCTGGTTCACCCGACGGTGTAAGAAGGCAAAAACAAAGTGCAATAGAGAATGGAAAAAGTACAGAGGGCAGAGAACACACGAAAATAGGGAGATCAGTCGCAGAGCCAGGAATGAGTACGCACAGGTAAGGAGGGAGGCCCAGCGACAGTATGAAAATGACATAGCATTGAGAATCAAGACTGACCCGAAACTGTTGTATAGCCACATCAGGAGGAAGACAACAGTCAAAGACCAGGTGATCAGATTAAGGACAGAAGGTGGAGAACTCACAAGAAATGATCAGGAGGTATGCGAGGAGCTGAACAGGAGATTTAAGGAAGTTTTTACAGTAGAGACAGGAAGGGCTGTGGGAAGACAGCACAGAAGGGAACATCAAGAGGGAATATACCAACAAGTGTTGGATGACATACGAACAACTGAGGAGGAGGTGAAGAAGCTCTTAAGTGACCTTGACACCTCAAAGGCGATGGGACCGGACAACATCTCCCCATGGGTCCTTAGAAAAGGAGCAGAGATGCTGTGTGTGCCTCTAACCACAATCTTCAACACATCCCTTGAAACTGGGCAACTACCTGAGAAATGGAAGACAGCTAATGTAGTCCCCATATTTAAGAAAGGAAACAGAAACGAGGCACTAAACTACAGACCTGTGTCTCTGACATGTATTGTGTGCAAAGTCATGGAGAAGATTATCAGGAGGAGAGTGGTCGAACACCTGGAAAGGAACAAGATTATAAATGAAAACCAGCATGGGTTCATCGAAGGCAAATCTTGTATCACAAACCTCCTGGAGTTTTATGACAAGGTAACAGAAGCAAGACATGAGAGAGAGGGTTGGGTAGATTGCGTTTTCCTAGACTGCAGGAAGGCCTTTGACACAGTTCCCCACAAGAGATTAGTGCAGAAGCTGGAGGATCAGGCACATGTAAAAGGAAGGGCACTGCAATGGATAAGGGAATACCTGACAGGGAGGCAGCAACGAGTCATGGTACGTGAAGAGGTATCACAGTGGGCGCCTGTTACGAGCGGGGTCCCACAGGGGTCAGTTCTAGGACCAGTGCTATTTTTGATATATGTGAACGACATGATGGAAGGAATAGACTCTGAACTGTCCCTGTTCGCAGATGACGTGAAGTTGATGAGAAGAATTAAATCGGACGAGGATGAGGCAGGACTGCAAAGAGACCTGGAGAGGCTGGACATGTGGTCCAGTAACTGGCTTCTCGAATTCAATCCAGCCAAATGCAAAGTCATGAAGATTGGGGAGGGGCAAAGAAGACCGCAGACAGAGTATAGGCTAGGTGGACAAAGACTACAGACCTCACTCAGGGAGAAAGACCTTGGGGTGACCATAACACCGAGCACATCACCGGAGGCACACATCAACCAAATAACCGCTGCAGCATACGGGCGCCTGGCAAACCTGAGAATAGCGTTCCGATACCTTAATAAGGAATCGTTCAAGACACTGTACACTGTGTATGTTAGCCCCATACTGGAGTATGCAGCACCAGTCTGGAACCCACACCTGGTCAAGCACGTCAAGAAGTTAGAGAAAGTACAAAGGTTTGCAACAAGGCTAGTCCCAGAGCTCAAGGGAATGTCGTACGAGGAAAGGTTAAGGGAAATCGGACTGACGACACTGGAGGACAGAAGGGTCAGGGGAGACATGATAACGACATACAAGATACTGCGGGGAATAGACAAGGTGGACAGAGATAGGATGTTCCAGAGAGGGGACACAGGGACAAGGGGTCACAACTGGAAGCTGAAGACTCAGACGAGTCACAGGGACGTTAGGAAGTATTTCTTCAGTCATAGAGTAGTCAGCAAGTGGAATAGCCTAGCAAGTGAAGTAGTGGAGGCAGGAACCATACATAGTTTTAAGAAGAGGTATGACAAAGCTCAGGAAGCAGAGAGAGAGAGAGAGGATCCAGTAGCGATCAGTGAAGAGGCGGGGCCAGGAGCTGAGTCTCGACCCCTGCAACCACAATTAGGTGAGTACAATTAGGTGAGTACACACTCATGCACCTGAGAACAGCGTTCCGATACCTAAGTAAGGAGGGTTAGACGAGACATGATAACGACGTACAAAATGCTGCGTGGAATAGACAAGGTGGACAGAGACAAGGGGTCACAATTGGAAGTTGAAGACCCAGATGAGTCAAAGGGATATTAGGAAGTATTTCTTCAGTCATAGAGTAGTCGGTAAGTGGAATAGCCTAGAAAGTGAGGTAATGGAGGCAGGAACCATACATAGCTTTAAGATGAGGTATGATAAAGCTCATGGAGCACGGAGATAGAGGACCTAGTAGCACTCAGTAAAGTGGCGGGGCCAGGAGCTGAGTCTCGATCCCTGCAGCCACAATTAGGTGGGTACAATTAGGTGAGTACACACACACAACTACCTACAGAAGCCCCCAACCAGAGCAATCCCAATGCAACCAAACATTCTAATCAAAAACAAACATGACATATCCAGTACCCCCACTAACCTCGTTATAAACTCTACCCTCACAGCAACCACCCATAGTTCCTTATCAGATCTCCCACTTCCCCAGTGCCAACGTTCCTTCCAGACCACAGTTTCAGAAAAGAAGTTGATGGTTTGGTATATAAATGCAGACGGAATAACAAATAAGTGCGAGGAGTGGCATGAAAGAATCAAGGAGACATTCCCAGACATAATAGCACTCACAGAAACGAAACTCACCAGGATGATAACAGATGCAATCTTTTCACCCTGATATCAAATCCTCAGGAATGATAGAGGGAGGAGAGGGGGAGGAAGAGTTGTACTGCTCATTAAAAACTGGTGGAGATTTGAGGAAATGGAAGGAATGGATGGAATGTACGAAAAGGACTACTTAATAGGAACAATCCAGTCTGAGTGCCATAAGGTGGTAATTGCAGTTATGTACAAGCCGCCACAGAACTGCAAGAGGCTAAGAGAAGAATACGACGAGAGCAACAGAGCAATGGTTGACACACTAGCTGAGGTGTCCAGAAGTGCTCACATGGGGGGAGCAAAGTTGCTAGTTATGGGTGATTTCAATCACAAGGAGATTGACTGGGAAAACCTGGAGCCCCATGTGAGTCCCGAAACATGGAAAACCAAGATGGTGGATGTGGTACTGGAAAATCTCATGCATCAACATGTTAGAGACACTACCAGAGAGAGAGGTGAGGATGATCCAACAAGACTGGACCTTATATTCATCTTGAGTAGTTCGGACATCGAGGATATCACGTATGAAAGGCCCATTGGAGCTAGTGCTTTGGTTACATAGTTGAGCTACAAGTGGAGAGAGTAGCAGGAATAGTACGGGGAAGCCAAACTACAAAAGGGGGGACTACACAGGCTTGAGGAACTTCCTACAAGACGTTCAGTGGGAGTGAGAACTGGCAGAAAAACCAGTAAAAGAAATGATGGACTGTGTGACAACAAAATACAAGGAGGCAGAGGAGAGGTTTGGTCACAAAGGAAACAGAAATAATTGGAAGACCAGAACGAGTCCTTGGTTCACCCAAAGATGTAGGGAGGCAAAAACTAGGTGTACTAGAGAATGGAAAAGGTACAGAAGACAAAGGACCCAGGAAAATGAAGAGATCAGCTGAAGAGTCGGAAACGAATATACATAGATAAGAAGGGAGGCTCAGCTACAATACGAAAATGACTGATGTAGCATCGAAAGTCAAGTCTGAGCCAAAGCTGTTGCATAGCCAAATCAGGAGGAAAACAACAGTCATGGACCAGGTAATCAGGCTAAGGAAGGTTGGTGGGGAGTTCTCAAGAAACTACCAAGAGGTACGTTAGGAACTCAACATGAGATTTAGAGAAGTATTTACAGTGGAGACAGGTAGGACTCCAGGAATTCAGAACAGGGAGGTACACCAACAAGTGTTGGATGAGGTACACATAACTGAGGAGGAGGTGAAGAAGATGCTATGGGAACTTGATACCTCAAAGGCGGTGGGACCAGACAACATCTCTCCATGGGTCCTTAGAGAGGAAGCAGAGATGCTGTGTGTGCAACTATCAAAGATCATCAGCACATCCATTGAAACTCGGCAACTACCTGAGGTATGGAAGACAGCAAATGTAGCACTTCTCATGAGGAGCACATCAATCAGATAACTGATGCTACACATGGGCTTCTTGCAAATCTAGAAGGGAAGTGGGCAATGAATGGATGTATAGGGCAATTGGTAAAAATTGCTGGCTACACATGTACTGCATGGAACTTGCAGTCCCATTCATTGATAACTGGGACAAATTCTATGGCAAGAATGAAATGTATGCAAGTGATGGGGTTTATCTTTCTGGGGTTGGAGTAGTTGCATTACCACTTCGAATGACGGGGTCATTGATAACTTGTCTAGGAATTTAAACTGATGGATTATAGAGGTATGGGTGTTTGTAGGAAACAGTCAGGCTGCAGTATTAGGGACGAAAACATCGGATATCACCAGGATACCCCAGGGATATGTTTAAAAGATAATATTCAAAATAAAGTTGATAGTAAAGGCAAAGAAAGTGCTCAACAAACAAAGAGAGATAGTAGAGGGTAACGAGCGACTACCTGGAGTTTACCTGGAGAGAGTTCCGGGGGTCAACGCCCCCGCGGCCCGGTCTGTGACCAGGCCTCCTTAGGTCAGTGTCCCAGGATGCGACCCACACCAGTCGACTAACACCCAGGTACCCATTTTACTGATGGGGAACATAGACAACAAGTGGAAAGAAACACGTCCAATGTTTCTACTCTGGCTGGGAATCGAACCCAGGCCCTCACCGTGTGAAGCGAGAGCGTTAACCACCAGGCCACCAGAGCCACCTCCCTTAAGGTTTACTATACAAATAATAGGAGTCTAAGAAATAAGATAGATGAGCTAAGATTACTTACAAATGCAGGTAATATAGATATTATTGCTATAACGGAGACCTAGTTCAATTTGATAGAGAAATGCCTTCTGAACGCAACATACAGGGTTAACAGGAAGGGTGGTGGGGTGGCCATGTTTGTCAGAGAAAATTTAAACTGTTGTGTTAGACAAGATGCAGGATTAGAAACATCGGACACAGAATCTGTTTGGCTACAGTTTCTCGAGGGTCGTGAAAAGTTAATTTTGGATGTGATTTATAGGCCCCCCCAAACCTTGATAGAGAGTGCAGTAAGCTGCTATGGGACGAAATTCATAAGGCATCTAGGTATGAAAATGTTGTGCTAATGGGAGATTTTAACTTTAAACAAATTGATTGGAACAATGTGACAGGAAATCTTGAGTCTAGTGACTTTCTTGATACGGTTCAGGATTGCTTTTTAGAACAGATTGTGACAGAACCAACTAGAGGAAACAATCTGCTTGACTTGGTTCTTGCCAACAAAGAATCACTAATTAATAATCTTGAGGTTAGTGATGAGCTTGGGGGAAGTGATCACAAATCACTTAGTTTAAATATATCATGGAATTACCCAGATAATTGCAATCAAGTCGCTGCACCAGATTTTCGCTTGGCCAACTTCATTGGTATGAGAAATTATCTGGGTGGGCTAAATTGGGACGATCTTACTATGTGTCAGGATGGTAGAGTGGGTTGCCAATATAACGTATTTTAGAGTATAGTGCTGGCTACCCAGACGAATTTTGTTCCGAGTAGGGAAATTAGATCTAAAAAAAATGATTCCAAATAGATAAACAATAGATTAAAACATCTCTTTGGTCAAAAGAAAGATATATAGGCGTTTCAAAAGAGGGGAAGTGCAGTTAAGAAATCAATATATTCGTTTAAAGAGAGAAATAAAAAACAGGAATAAGAAAAGCAAAAAGAGATTATGAGGCTAAAGTCGCAAGGGATTCGAAGACTAACCCAATAGGGTTCTTTCAGGAATGCAGAAGTAAGATTAGGGACAAAATAGGCCCACTTAAGAGTAATCCAGGTCAGATCATTGACAGGGATAAGGAAATGTGTGAACTTTTCAATACCTACTTCCTCTCAGTTTTTACTCAGGAAGATACTAGCGAAATTCCAGAAATAATAAATTATGTAGAACAGGACGATAATAAACTGTGCACGATTGCAGTAACTATTGACATGGTCCTCAGAAAAATAGAGAAATTAAAACCTAACAGATCCCAAGGCCTTCATGAACTGTTTGCAAGGGTTTTAAAGGAATGTAAAGAGGAACTTAGCATAGTGCCAGACAAGTGGAAAATGGCAAATATAATACCTATTTACAAGGCAGGTGGCAGGTCCTTTGTTTCAAACTACAGAACAATAAACCTTACTTCCATAACTGGTAAATTTATGGAATCAATAATTGATGAAGCAATTCGTAGCCATCTCGAAAGGCAAAAATTGATTAATGAATCTCAACAAGTTTTACAAAGGTTCGTTCCTGTCTTACGAATTTACTAACTTTCTTCACTAAGGTGTTTGAGGAGGTAGATCATGGTAATGAATATGATATTGTGTTTATGGACTTCAGTAAGGCTTTTGATAGAGTACCACACCAGAGACTATTGAGGAAACTTAAGGCACACTGAATAGGAGGAGAATTTTTTCCTGGGATAGAGGCATGGCTGACAAATAGGCAGCAGAGTTTGCATAAATGGGGAGAAATCAGAATGGGGGCACGTCACAAACGGTGTTCCACAGGGGTCAGTGTTGGGCCCCTTGTTGTTCACAGTCTACATAAACTACATAGTTGAGGGAATAAATAGCGACATAAGCAAATTTGCTGATGACACTAAAATAGGCCGTCCAATTAATTCTAATGAGGATATTAGAGCACTCCAGGATGATTTGAATAGACTGATGCAGTGGTCGGAGAAGTTGCAGATTCAGTTTAATACAGACAAATGCAAAGTTTTAAATGTTGGACAGGAAAATAACCATTCCACATATAAACTAAATAACGTAGATCTTAATATTACGGATTGCGAAAATGATTTTGAGTTCTGGTTAGCAGTAATCTGAAACCAATACAACAGTGCATAAGTGTTCGCAATAAAGAGAACAGAATCCTTGGCTTCATAGCAAGAAGTATAAATAATTGAAGTCCTCGGGTTGTTCTTCAACTCTATATATCTTTGGTTAGGCCTCATTTAGAACATGCTGCACATTTCTGGTCACCGTATTACAGAATAGATATAAATTCACTGGAAAATGTACAAAGGAGGATGACAAAATTGATACCATGTATCAGAAATCTTCCCTATGAGGATAGACTGAGGGCCCTGAATCTGCATTCTCTAGACAGGCGTAGAATTAGGGGGGATATGATTGAGGTGTATAAATGGAAAACAGGAATTAATAAAGGGGATGTAAATAGCGTGCCAAAAATATCTAACATAGACAAGACTCACAGCAATGGGTTTAAACTGAAAAAAAAAATCAGATTCAGGAAGGATATAGAAAAACACTGGTTTGGTAACAGAGTTGTGGATGAGTCGAACAAACTCCCGAGTATCGTCATAGAAGCTAAGACGTTGTGTAGTTTTAAAAATATGTTGGATAAATGCATGAGTGGGTGTGGGTGGGTGTGAATTGGACCTAACTAGCTTGTGTTACTAGGTCGGATGCATTAAGTGACGTGTCTGACCTCACTAGGTTATCACATATGAGAGGCCCCTTGGAGTTAGTGATCACACGGTTGTGAGTTTTGATTGCATATTAGAGTTACAAGTGGAGAGGGTAACAGGAGTCGAATTGGAAAAGCCAAACTATGAAAGGGGGACCTACACAGGTATGAGGAACTTCTTGCAGGAGGTTCAGAGGGACAGAGAACTGGTAGGAAAGTCAATAAACGAAATGATAGAATATGTCACAATAAAATGCAAGTAGGAAGAGGAAAGGTTTGTTCCCAAGGGCAACAGAAATAATGGAAAGACCAAAGCTAGTCCACGGTTTACCCGAAGGTGTAGGGAGGCAGAAACTAAGTGCACTAGGGAATGGAAAAGGTTTGTAGATGAATGGTTCAGAGAACCGACATGTTGATAAATTAGACACATGTGCAACTCTCAATAAAGATACCCAAGAGTTGCACATGTGTCTAATTTATCAATGGAAAAGGTACAGAAAGCAAAGGACCCAGGAAAATAAGGAGATCAGTCGAAGAGCGAGAAATGAGTATGCACAGATTAGAAGGGACGCCCAACGAAAGTACGAAAACAACATAGCATCGAAAGTCATGTCTGAACCAAAACTGCTGTATAACCAGATTAGGAGGAAGACAACAATCAAAGACCAGATGATCAGGCTGAGGAAAGAAGGTAGGGAACTCACATGAAACGATCAAGAGGTATGTGAGAAGCACAACACGAGATTTAATCAAGTATTTACAGTGGTGACAGGAAGGACGCTGGGAAGACAGAACAGAGGGGGACACCAACAAGGAATACACCAGCAAGTGTTGGATGACATACAAACTGCTGAGAAGGAGGGGAATAAGCTGCTAATTGACCTCGATACCTCTAAGGCAATAGGACCGGACGACGTCTCCCTGTGGGTTCTTAGAGAGGGAGCAGAAATGCTGTGTGTGCCGCTAACCACAGTCTTCAACACATCCCTCGAAACCGAACAGCTACCTGAGGTATGGAAGACGACAAATGTAGTTCCCAATTTTAAAAAATAGGCAGAAAAGAGAGCACTAAACTATAGACCTGTGTCACTGACGTGTATAGTATGCAAAGTCATGGAGAAGATTATCAGCAGGAGAGTGATGGAGCACCTGGAACGGAACAAGAGTATAAACGACAACCAGCACGGATTCATGGAAGACAAATCCTGTCACAAACCTTGTGGAATTTTATGATAAAGTAACAGAAGTAAGACACGAGAGAGAGGGGTGGGTTGATTTCATTTTCTTGGACTGTAAGAAGGCCTTCGACACATTTCCTCACA
>NC_091292.1:40001938-40004438 GCF_038502225.1 Cherax quadricarinatus
CAACACAAACCCCACCTACACCACAGCCCCATATAGGCCCCCACCAAGGCTTTCGCTCCCCCAACCCCAATATTCTTGCATGACCACAATGATAGAAAAGAAACTAAAGGTTTGGTACACAAACGCGGATGGAATAACGAATAAACATGAGGAGTGGAATGAAAGAATCAGTGAAAAATCCCCAGACATCATAGCAGTCACAGAAACAAAACTCGCTGAGACAATAACAGACACAATCTTCCCAACAGGATATCAGATCCTGAGGAAAGATAGAAGGAGTAGAGGGGGAGGAGGGGCTGCACTGCTCATAAAACACCAATGGGGATTTGAGGAAATGGAAGGCATGGACATGATTGGAGAAAGAGACTACATTGTAGGTACAATTCAGTCCGGAGAACATAAAGTAGTCATTGGAGTGATGTATAACCCACCACAGAACTGCAGGAGGCCAAGAGAGGAGTACGAAGAAAACAACAGGGTGATGGTGGACACACTGGCTGAGGTGGCAAGAAGAGCTCACTCGAGCAGAGCAAAGTTACTGGTAATGGGCGATTTCAACCACAGGGAGATCGACTGGGAAAACCTGGAGCCACATGGGGGTCCCGAAACATGGAGATCCAAGATGATGGATGTGGTACTTGAAAACCTCATGCATCAACATGTCAGGGACACAACCAGAGAGAGAGGGGAGGATGAGCCAGCAAGACTGGATCTTGTGTTCACCTTGAGCAGTTCAGACATTGAGGACATCACTTACGAGAGGCCCCTTGGAGCTAGCGATCATGTGGTTCTGAGTTTTGACTATATAGTAGAGTTACAAGTGGAGAAGGTAACAGGAACTGAAGGGGACAGGCCAAACTATAAAAGGGGGGACTACACAGGTATGAGAAACTTCCTGCAGGAGGTTCAGTGGGACAGAGAAATGGTAGGAAAATCAGTAAACGAGATGATGGAATATGTGGCAACAAAGTGCAAGGAGGCAGAGGAAAGTTTTGTTCCCAAGGGAAACAGAAATAATAGGAAGACCAAAACGAGTCCTTGGTTTACCCGAAGGTGTAGGGAGGCAAAAACTAAGTGCAACAGAGAATGGAAAAGGTACAGGAGGCATAGGACCCAGGAAAACAAGGAGATTAGTAGAAGAGCCAGAAACGAGTATGCGCAGATAAGGAGGGAGGCCCAGCGACAGTATGAAAACGACATAGCATCGAAAGTCAAATCTGACCCGAAACTGCTGTATAGCCACATTAGGAGGAAGACAGCAGTCAAGGACCAGGTGATAAGGCTGAGGAAAGAAGGTGGAGAACTCACAAGAAACGATCAAGAGGTATGTGAGGAGCTCAACACGAGATTTAAGGAAGTATTTACAGTAGAGACAGGAAGGACTCTGGGGGGACAGACCAGATGGGGACACCAGCAAGGAATACACCAACAAGTGTTGGACGACATACATACAGATGAGGAGGAGGTGAAGAAACTGCTAAGGGACATCGATACCTCAAAGGCAATGGGACCGGACAACATCTCTCCGTGGGTCCTTAGAGAGGGAGCAGATATGTTGTGTGTGCCACTTACCACAATCTTCAACACATCCCTGGAAACTGGGCAACTACCTGAGGTATGGAAGACGGCAAATGTAGTTCCCATTTTCAAAAAAGGAGACAGAAAAGAGGCACTAAACTATAGACCTGTGTCATTGACGTGTATAGTATGCAAAATTATGGAGAAGATTATCAGGAGGAGAGTGGTGGAGCACCTGGAACGGAACAGGAGTATAAATGCCAACCAGCACGGATTCACGGAAGGCAAATCCTGTGTCACAAACCTTCTGGAGTTTTATGATAAAATAACAGAAGTAAGACAAGAGAGAGAGGGGTGGGTTGATTGCATCTTCTTGGACTGTAAGAAGGCCTTTGACACAGTTCCTCACAAGAGATTAGTGCAGAAGCTAGAGCATCAGGCGCATATAACAGGAAGGGCACTGCAATGGATCAGAGAATACCTGACAGGGAGGCAACAACGAGTCATGGTACGTAATGATGTATCACAGTGGGCACCTGTGACGAGCGGGGTCCCACAGGGGTCGGTCCTAGGACCAGTGCTATTTTTGGTATATGTGAACGACATGATGGAAGGGTTAGACTCAGAAGTGTCCCTGTTTGCAGATGATGTGAAGTTAATGAGGAGAATTAAATCTGATGAGGACCAGGCAGGACTTCAAAGAGACCTGGACAGACTGGACACCTGGTCCAGCAAATGGCTTCTCGAATTTAATCCTGCCAAATGCAAAGTCATGAAGACAGGGGAAGGGCACAGAAGACCACAGACAGAGTATAGGCTAGGTGGTCAAAGACTGCAAACCTCACTCAAGGAGAAAGATCTTGGGGTGAGTATAACACCGAGCATGTCTCCGGAAGCACACATCAATCAGATAACTGCTGCAGCATATGGGCGCCTGGCAAACCTGAGAACAGCATTCCGATACCTTAGTAAGGAATCGTTC
>NC_091292.1:40006938-40009438 GCF_038502225.1 Cherax quadricarinatus
GCTGCAACATTCATCACCCATGCTTCACACCCATATAAGAGTGTTGGTAAAACTATACTCTCATACATTCCCCTCTTTGCCTCCAAGGACAAAGTTCTTTGTCTCCACAGACTCATAAGTGCACCACTCACCCTTTTCCCCTCATCAATTCTATGATTCACCTCATCCTTCATAGACCCATCCGCTGACACGTCCACTCCCAAATATCTGAATACATTCACCTCCTCCATACTCTCTCCCTTCAATCTGATTTCCAATCTTTCATCACCTAATATTTTTGTTATCCTCATAACCTTACTCTTTCCTGTATTCACTTTTAATTTTCTTCTTTTGCACACCCTACCAAATTCATCCACCAATCTCTGCAACTTCTCTTCAGAATCTCCCAAGAGCACAGTGTCTTCAGCAAAGAGCAACTGTGACAACTCCCACTTTATGTGTGATTCTTTATCTTTTAGCTCCACGCCTCTTGTCAAGACCCTCGCATTTACTTCTCTTACAACCCCATCTAAAAATATATTAAGCAACCACGGTGACATCACACATCCTTGTCTAAGGCCTACTTTTACTGGGAAATAATTTCCCTCTTTCCTATGTACTCTAACTTGAGCCTCACTATCCTCGTAAAAACTCTTCACTGCTTTCAGTAACCTACCTCCTACACCATACACCTGCAACATCTGCCACATTGCCCCCCTATCCACCCTGTCATAAGCCTTTTCCAAATCCATAAATGCCACAAAGACCTCTTTAGCCTTATCTAAATACTGTTCACTTATATGTCTCACTGTAAACACCTGGTCCACACACCCCCTACCTTTCCTAAAGCCTCCTTGTTCATCTGCTATCCTATTCTCCGTCTTACTTTTAATTCTTTCAATAATAACTCTACCATACACTTTACCAGGTATACTCAACAGACTTATCCCCCTATAATTTTTGCACTCTCTTTTGTCCCCTTTGCCTTTATACAAATGAACTATGCATGCTCTCTGCCAATCCCTAGGTACCTTACCCTCTTCCATACATTTATTAAATAATTGCACCAACCACTCCAAAACTATATCCCCACCTGCTTTTAACATTTCTATCTTTATCCCATCAATCCCGGCTGCCTTACCCCCTTTCATTTTACCTACTGCCTCACGAACTTCCCCCACACTCACAACTGACTCTTCCTCACTCCTACAAGATGTTATTCCTCCTTGCCCTATACACGAAATCACAGCTTCCCTATCTTCACCGACATTTAACAATTCCTCAAAATATTCCCTCCATTTTCCCAATACCTCTAACTCTCCATTTAATAACTCTCCTCTCCTATTTTTAACTGGCAAATCCATTTGTTCTCTAGGCTTCCTTATATATATATATATATATATATATATATATATATATATATATATATATATATATATATATATATATATATATTGTATTATCATATATATATATATATATATATATATATATATATATATATATATATATATATATATATAATATATATATATATATATATATATATATATATATATATATATATATATATATATATATATATATATATAATTTTATGTATATATATATATATATATATATATATATATATATATATATATATATATATATATATATATATATATATATATATATATATATATATATAAATATATATGTCGTGCCGAATATGTAAAACTGGTCAATTAGCAAGAATGCATTTAAAAATAAGTCCTTTCTAAAATTTTCTCTTTTAAGTTTAAAGATATATTTTTTTCATTAATGTTGGTGTAAAAAATTTTAATTTTGCACCAAAAGGAAATTAGAAAACTTACCTAACCTTATTATAACAAGAAAAATTTATTTTAGCCTAACGCAACTAAATATTTTTTAGATTTGTTTACAATAATTTAATACTAAACAAACACAGTGAAATATATTTTTTTCGTTAGGTTCAGAATGATTTTGGTGAAATTATTGCATACACAAATTTTCACTTGTCCTATATGGCAAGATGAACGTTGCTGTTTAAGCCAAGATCGCAAGTTCTGCCTATTCGGCACGACATATATACATCCACTATTATTCCTCGCATCAAGATAGAGTCAAACTGTCTGTTTTCTCATCAATGTTTTTGAGAGCTTTACGAATTTATAGTCCTGAGTTCATAGATGAGGAAATATCCAAAATTTATGAAATAGGTGATGATTTAAAATACCCAAGAAATGTAATTGATAAATCTTTTAAAGTTGCTAGAAATACTTTTTACAATCCAAAAAGGGACAACCAGCCTTATTCAACTAAAAATATGTTGGTTCTCCCTTACCATGAAAACTTGGTTGATATGCCTTCTCTTCTTAAGACTTTTAATATTAAAGTGGTATTCAAAAATCTTGATACAGTAAAAAAAACTTTTGATAAAGTATTCCCCCCAAAATGCTGACGGATGTGTCTACAAGATTCCTTGTAAAATTTGCGATAAAGTTTATTACGGTCAAAC
>NC_091292.1:40014438-40019438 GCF_038502225.1 Cherax quadricarinatus
TGATTTATTAAGTTTCCTATCTGAAGAACTTGTTACGATTTGCCATTGCCAGTATCTACTGTCATTGAGCTTCTTAAACTCAAAAATTCAAGAATTATATGGATTAAAGTAAAGGTTGGATTCGAAAAGTGGGTCATAATAAGCGTGTATGCACATGGAGAAGAGAGGAATGTAGAGGAGAGAGAGAGAGAGATTTAGGGAGATATTAAGTGAATGTATAGGAGCCTTTGAACCAAGTGAGAGAGTAATTGTGGTAGGGGACCTGAATGCTAAAGTAGGAGAAACTTTTAGAGAGGGTGTGGTAGGTAAGTTTGGGATGCCAGGTGTAAATGATAATGGGAGCCCTTTGATTGAACTTTGTATAGAAAGGGGTTTAGTTATAGGTAATACATATTTTAAGAAAAAGAGGATAAATAAGTATACAAGATATGATGTAGGGCGAAATGACAGTAGTTTGTTGGATTATGTATTGGTAGATAAAAGATTGTTGAGTAGACTTCAGGATGTACATGTTTATAGAGGGGCCACAGATATATCAGATCACTTTCTAGTTGTAGCTACACTGAGAGTAAAAGGTAGATGGGATACAAGGAGAATAGAAGCATCAGGGAAGAGAGAGGTGAAGGTTTATAAACTAAAAGAGGAGGCAGTTAGGGTAAGATATAAACAGCTATTGGAGGATAGATGGGCTAATGAGAGCATAGGCTATGGGGTCGAAGAGGTATGGGGTGGGTTTAAAAATGTAATGTTAGAGTGTTCAGCAGAAGTTTGTGGTTACAGGAAAGTGGGTGTGGGAAGGAAGAGGAGCGATTGGTGGAATGATGATGTAAAGAGAGCAGTAAGGGAGAAATAGTTAGCATATGAGAAGTTTTTACAAAGTAGAAGTGATGCAAGGAGGGAAGATTATATGGAGAAAAAGAGAGAGGTTAAGAGAGTGGTGAAGCAATGTAAAAAGAGAGCAAATGAGAGAGTGGGTGAGATGTTATCAACAAGTTTTGTTGAAAATAAGAAAAAGTTTTGGAGTGAGATTAAAAAGTTAAGGAAGCCTAGAGAACAAATGGATTTGTCAGTTAAAAATAGGAGAGGAGAGTTATTAAATGGAGAGTTAGAGGTATTGGGAAGATGGAGGGAATATTTTGAGGAATTGTTGAATGTTGATGAAGATAGGGAAGCTGTGATTTCGTGTATAGGGCAAGGAGGAATAACATCTTGTAGGAGTGAGGAAGAGCCAGTTGTTAGTGTGGGGAAAGTTCGTGAGGCAGTAGGTAAAATGAAAGGGGGTAAGGCAGCCGGGATTGATGGGATAAAGATAGAAATATTAAAAGCAGGTGGGGATATAGTTTTGGAGTGGTTGGTGCAATTATTTAATAAATGTACGGAAGAGGGTAAGGTACCTAGGGATTGGCAGAGAGCATGCATAGTTCCTTTGTATAAAGGCAAAGGGGACAAAAGAGAGTGTAAAAATTATAGGGGGATAAGTCTGTTGAGTATACCTGGTAAAGTGTATGGTAGAGTTATTATAGAAAGAATTAAGAGTAAGACGGAGAATAGGATAGCAGATGAACAAGGAGGCTTTAGGAAAGGTAGGGGGTGTGTGGACCAGGTGTTTACAGTGAAACATATAAGTGAACAGTATTTAGATAAGGCTAAAGAGGTCTTTGTGGCATTTATGGATTTGGAAAAGGCGTATGACAGGGTGGATAGGGGGGCAATGTGGCAGATGTTGCAGGTGTATGGTATAGGAGGTAGGTTACTGAAAGCAGTGAAGAGTTTTTACGAGGACAGTGAGGCTCAAGTTAGAGTATGTAGGAAAGAGGGAAATTATTTCCCAGTAAAAGTAGGCCTTAGACAAGGATGTGTGATGTCACCGTGGTTGTTTAATATATTTATAGATGGGGTTGTAAGAGAAGTAAATGCGAGGGTCTTGGCAAGAGGTGTGGAGTTAAAAGATAAAGAATCACACATAAAGTGGGAGTTGTCACAGTTGCTCTTTGCTGATGACACTGTGCTCTTGGGAGATTCTGAAGAGAAGTTGCAGAGATTGGTGGATGAATATGGTAGGGTATGCAAAAGAAGAAAACTAAAAGTGAATACAGGAAAGAGTAAGGTTATGAGGATAACAAAAAGATTAGGTGATGAAAGACTGGATGTCAGATTGGAGGGAGAGAGTATGGAGAAGGTAAATGTATTCAGATATTTGGGAGTGGACGTGTCAGCGGATGGGTCTATGAAAGATGAGGTGAATCATAGAACTGATGAGGGGAAAAGGGTGAGTGGTGCACTTAGGAGTCTGTGGAGACAAAGAACTTTGTCCTTCGAGACAAAGAGGGGAATGTATGAGAGTATAGTTTTACCAACGCTCTTATATGGGTGTGAAGCATGGGTGATGAATGTTGCAGAGAGGAGAAGGCTGGAGGCAGTGGAGATGTCATGTCTGAGGGCAATGTGTGGTGTGAATATAATGCAGAGAATTCGTAGTTTGGAAGTTAGGAGGAGGTGCGGGATTACCAAAACTGTTGTCCAGAGGGCTGAGGAAGGGTTGTTGAGGTTGTTCGGACATGTAGAGAGAATGGAGCGAAACAGAATGACTTCAAGAGTGTATCAGTCTGTAGTGGAAGGAAGGCGGGGTAGGGGTCGGCCTAGGAAAGGTTGGAGAGAGGGGGTAAAGGAGGTTTTGTGTGCGAGGGGCTTGGACTTCCAGCAGGCATGCGAGAGCGTGTTTGATAGGAGTGAATGGAGACAAATGGTTTTTAATACTTGACGTGCTGTTGGAGTGTGAGCAAAGTAACATTTATGAAGGGGTTCACCGAAACCGGCAGGCCGGACTTGAGTCCTGGAAATGGGAAGGACAGTGCCTGTACTCTGAAGGAGAGGTATTAATGTTGCAGTTTAAAAACTGTAGTGTAAAGCACCCTTCTGGCAAGACAGTGATGGAGTGAATGATGGTGAAAGTTTTTCTTTTTCGGGCCACCCTGCCTTGGTGGGAATCGGCCAGTGTGATAATAATATTAATAATAATAATAATAATATATATATATATATATATATATATATATATATATATATATATATATATATATATATATATATATATATATGTATATATATATATATATATATATATATATATATATATATATATATATAATATATATATATATATATATATATATATATATATATATATATATATATATATATATATATATATATATATATATATATATATATATATATATATATATATATATATATATATATAGTCATGCCGAATAAGATAAACAGGCGAGTTTGGCCTAAAAAGCTAGAGCGTTTCTTCTTGTTGATTCGTCGGTATTCTCCCGGTCCGGGCCTTTTCCAAGTGGTGGTCCGACCTTGACTCTCTGTCGAGGGAGTGTCTGAGACCTAAATCTCCCATGGGAGGAGGTACAAGTACCCCCTCATCTTTGGGACCAACTGTCCCCAGGCCTAGCCACATTCCCCGCCCTCACAGGGCTCGTAGGGAGAAGCTAGGCCTCTCTGGTGTGCCATAACCTGCCTCAAGGGGGCGAATAGGAATGAGAGTCTTGTGAGCCACAAGCTCTGGCACAGGCACCTACCCTACCCTAAAAGGACTGGGCATGGTGTCCATGTAGAGTGTTTCCTGCCGAAAAAGCACAGTAATTTTTTTTACCATAACTCTGTTAAATTAAAACTGAGCATAACGAAAAAAACTGTTTATCATTGATTTTAAAGTAATATTAGATAAATTTAGAACGTCGTATATAACAGAATTTTGCTAAAAAAAAAAAATGTTAGGTTGGGTCATATTTTTAAGTTAGGTTTGGCCAACATTTTTTTGTAGAATTGATAATTAAAAAAATAATTCTTTTAATTCGTATTTTTCTCATATTAATATTCCAATTGTTAAGAGAGTTCGACTTTTTCGGCAAGTTCAATTTATTATGTACACACACACACACACACACACACACGCACACACACACACACACACACACACACGAGGGTATCATGTATGAAAGGCCCCTGGGAGCTAGTGATCATGTGGTTCTGTGCTTCGACTACATAGTTGAGCTCCAAGTGGAGAGAGTAGCAGGAATAGGCTGGGAAAAACCAAACTACAAAAGGGGGAACTACTCAGGCATGAGGAACTTCCTTCAAGACATTCAGTGGGAGAGGGAACTGACAGGAAAACCAGTACAAGAAATGATGGACTATGTAGCAACAAAATGCAAGGAGGCAGAGGAGAGGTTTGTTCCCAAGGGAAACAGAAATAATGGGAAGAACAGAACGAGTCCTTGGTTCACCCAAAGGTGTAGGGAGGCAAAAACTAGGTGTACTAGAGAATGGAAAAGGTACAGAAGACAGAGAACTCAGGAAAATAAAGAAATCAGCCGAAGAGCCAGAAACGAATATGCACAGATAAGAAGGGAGGCTCAGAGACAATATGAAAATGACATAGCATCAAAAGTAAAGACTGACCCGAAGCTGTTGTACAGCCACATCAGGAGGAAAACAACAGTCAAGGACCAGGTAATCAGACTGAGGAAGGGTGATGGGGAATTCACAAGAAACGACCGAGAGGTATGTCAGGAGCTCAACACAAGATTTAAAGAGGTATTTACAGTGGAAACCAGTAGGACTCCAAGAAATCAGAACAGGGGGGCACACCAGCAAGTGCTGGATGAGGTACATATAACCAAGGAGGAGGTGAAGAAGCTGCTATGCGAACTTGACACCTCAAAGGCGGTGGGACCAGACAACATCTCTCCATGGGTCCTTAAAGAGGGAGCAGAGATATTGTGTGAGCCATTAACAAAGATCTTCAACACATCATTTGAAACTGGGCAACTCCCTGAGGTATGGAAAATGGCAAATGTAGTCCCAATTTTTAAAAAGGGAGACAGACATGAGGCACTAAACTACAGACCTGTATCTCTAACGTGTATAGTATGCAAGGTCATGGAGAAGATCATCAGGAGGAGAGTGGTGGGGCACCT
>NC_091292.1:40024438-40039438 GCF_038502225.1 Cherax quadricarinatus
TTGATGTTCTACTCTGCAAAGCTGACCACGAACTTCGTTTTAAAGTCTATCGAAAACCCACCAACCAAAACGATCTTCTCCACTTCTACTCTCACCACGACACCAAAACCAAACGTGGTGTAATTATAGGCTTCTTCCTGCGTGCACTCAGAATCTGCAGCAACGAGTTCCTTGAGGAAGAATGCACTATAATTGAACAGGTATTTTCCAAACTCCACTATCCTCGTCACTTCATCAGAGACTGCAGACGGCGAGCACTAAACATCTTCAACACACCCAGAGAAGACACTGCCGAGAAGAGATACATAGTCCTTCCCACCAACTCCATTGCCAAACATGTTTCCAACATCTTTGCCAAAACATCATTCCAAGTATCTACCTCCACAACCACGACCATCAAGGACATCACCAGTAGTAGGCAGGACAAGCCTCCATCCTCTGCAGGGGTATACATAATCCCTTGTAATGACTGCAACAAGTTATACGTGGGCGAAACATCAAGGGACCTCCAAACACGTATTTCAGAACACCAATACGCAAGCAGGTCTGACGACACAAGGAATGCCTGCGTACAACACCGTAATTCACACAACCACTTGATAAACTACAGAAACTCAAGACTTATCGCCACAGAAGACAACACCCAATACCGAAGAATCCTGGAATCATCACTTATTTCTATATCCGACAACTTCAACCAGAATAGTGGCTTCTATAACATAGCTGAACCACTTGCCAAGAAACTTCTTCATCGCTATCCCACATAAGAACACTGTAGAAGGTCTGCTCACAAACTTGTCCAGTCTCCTTTCCAAGCTACCCAAGTTTTTAGACTCTACAACCCAACTCGGTACATCATCAGATGCAGCATTCTTCACCTGACCTCAGCCGGACTATAAATACTCGCGTTCCTTCCACCCCAGGTAGTTCTGTTTGTGACTTGAAAAAGCCCACTGTGTGGGCGAAACGTAGTCAATAAAGGATCACATTATACTGCATTTGTGTTTATATTGCCATTGTGTCGGTATTTTATACCATTTATTTCCATCGTGTCAAACACTGCAGTAGAAATGGATCCTTCACACAGAGAATACCTGGACCTTCTCCTAAAAGCTTACTCACTTCGCAACAGACACAATTTTCTTCGTGACTGCATCCAAGAAATGGTCTTACCAAGATCTACTCCTCCTCAAATTGCCAACATCAAACCACCTTTCTCCGCTACAGCTCGGACCTACCTTGAAGAGTGTGCAGATGACTTAAACAATGCTACAAAGGAAGCTTTTCTCCAAGCCAGAACACTAGGCACAACACTCCGGGGCAACATGAACAGACGCACCGCCGAAATCATTCGCAGCAGAGTTACCACAGCGAATGTTCAACAGAAGATCAGACTTACTAGGAAACTACAAACACTCTGCGATAATAGTAATTGGAAAAGTTTAGGAAGACCTGAAATTATTCAAAATCTTTCATCTCGTCCACTGTCAACCACAGAAACTGAAGCCCTCAGCTTAGGCCTCAAATTCGCAACAGGAATTACGAAACCAAAACAAGACCTCAATTTCATCGCCAAAAACTACAGACACAATGACTCCGACTTCCAAAAAGGCTATCTTCAAGGCATCATCTCAGCAGCCATCTCAACACGCAGCTCCCCAGTCATACCCCGACGTTACATCAATGCACTCAAAGGTTTAGCAGAAGACACGACCATCAGGGTCACCACCGCTGATAAAGGAGGTGGTGTTGTCATCATGAACACTGACGATTACAGGAACAAAATGCTCAATCTACTTAATGACCCAGATACCTACAAACCTCTCACAACTAACCAAGTGGACAACCTTACTAAAACTTTTCTTCAAAGGACTCGCCGCATTCTGAGGAGCTCAGAACAAGGGAAGAAACTTCTGCACACCATGCCCAGCAACCCCAGACCTGCCAGAATGTACGGCCTGCCAAAGACTCACAAGCCTGGTATCCCACTGAGGCCCATATCCTCGGGAATAGGCAGTGCTCCCCACAAGCTCTCAGGAATTCTCGCCAAACACCTCTCGAAACTCTTGGGCACTATCAGTCCAGCACATCTCAAACACTCAGGTGATCTTCTCAATCGCATTCGCAACATCAACATCAGGAACAAGAAACTTTCCAGCCTTGACGTGACTTCCCTATTCACTAAAGTACCTACTAAACAAGCCATCGATCTCTTGCGCAAGAAAATTGACGATTCACTTGATCTTCCCATTCCAGCCAGCGACTTCATCGACCTGGTTGAACTATGTGTTGGCTTTACGTGTTTCTCTTTTGAAAATCACCTCTTTCAGCAGACTTTTGGACTACCCATGGGTTCGCCACTCAGTGCAGTCCTAGCGAACCTATACATGGAACATCTAGAAGCCGAACGTTTCTCCACCATTATTCCTTCGTCTGTCACCTGGCTCCGTTATGTTGACGACATTCTCCTCATAACTCCTAAACGCTTCAACGTTCAAGCTCTCCAAGACAAGCTCAACCAGGTCGAGCCTTCAATCCAGTTCACACTTGAAGAAGAGGTCGACAACACTCTTCCTTTCCTTGATGTTCTACTCTGCAAAGCTGACCACGAACTTCGTTTTAAAGTCTATCGAAAACCCACCAACCAAAACGATCTTCTCCACTTCTACTCTCACCACGACACCAAAACCAAACGTGGTGTAATTATAGGCTTCTTCCTGCGTGCACTCAGAATCTGCAGCAACGAGTTCCTTGAGGAAGAATGCACTATAATTGAACAGGTATTTTCCAAACTCCACTATCCTCGTCACTTCATCAGAGACTGCAGACGGCGAGCACTAAACATCTTCAACACACCCAGAGAAGACACTGCCGAGAAGAGATACATAGTCCTTCCCACCAACTCCATTGCCAAACATGTTTCCAACATCTTTGCCAAAACATCATTCCAAGTATCTACCTCCACAACCACGACCATCAAGGACATCACCAGTAGTAGGCAGGACAAGCCTCCATCCTCTGCAGGGGTATACATAATCCCTTGTAATGACTGCAACAAGTTATACGTGGGCGAAACATCAAGGGACCTCCAAACACGTATTTCAGAACACCAATACGCAAGCAGGTCTGACGACACAAGGAATGCCTGCGTACAACACCGTAATTCACACAACCACTTGATAAACTACAGAAACTCAAGACTTATCGCCACAGAAGACAACACCCAATACCGAAGAATCCTGGAATCATCACTTATTTCTATATCCGACAACTTCAACCAGAATAGTGGCTTCTATAACATAGCTGAACCACTTGCCAAGAAACTTCTTCATCGCTATCCCACATAAGAACACTGTAGAAGGTCTGCTCACAAACTTGTCCAGTCTCCTTTCCAAGCTACCCAAGTTTTTAGACTCTACAACCCAACTCGGTACATCATCAGATGCAGCATTCTTCACCTGACCTCAGCCGGACTATAAATACTCGCGTTCCTTCCACCCCAGGTAGTTCTGTTTGTGACTTGAAAAAGCCCACTGTGTGGGCGAAACGTAGTCAATAAAGGATCACATTATACTGCATTTGTTCTCGCTCTCTTCCCCATTTTCCCTTCTAACTCTCCCTCTCTCCTACCCTTCCCTTCACTCTCTCTCCCCCTCTCTCTCTCACTCTCACTCTCTCTTCCCCTTTTTCCTTCTCACTATCCCCCTCTCTCTACCTTCCCTTCTCTCTCTCTCTCTCTCTCTCTCTCTCTCTCTCTCTTCTCCATTTTTCCCTTCTCACTCTCCCCCTCTCCTTCCCTTCCCTCTCTTTCCCCCTCTCACACTCTGTCTCCCCCTTTCCCTTCTCACTCTTCCCCTCTCTCTCTCCTTCTACCTTTCTCTTCTCTCACACAAAAAAAAAAAAAAAAAAAAAAAAAAAAAAAAAAAAAAAAAAATATTGGGGACTCGCAGAAACCAAGGATCAGATGAGAATGGTTCTGGTAGGGAGGAGTGGATGGAGGAGCAGTGGAAAAGGATGGAACGAGAGTGGGAGAGAAAATTAGGAGAGCTTTCTGAAAAAATGGAGATAGAGCTCTCTGTGAAATTGGAAAAGAGGTTCGAGAAGGAGACAGAGAATTTGGAGGCACAAGTCGAAACTGCAGTAGCCAAGATAAGGGTCCTAGAAGTTGAGATAAATAGGCTGAAGCGAGTTACAGGGGCAGTGACCGGAGAAGACACAGCATATGAAGCTGCGAGGCCGAACAGGAAGGAAGGAATTATGAATTATGCTAAGGTCATATCAGCCTGCCAAGGAGGACCAAGGAGAGAAAGGGAAGAACAGCTGGTTGCAGATGGAGAGGGTGATATGTCGAATGCTGAAGCACAACCATGCTATCAAGAGCCACAGTAAAAATCAAGGGAGAAACTGACCACATACAGGCAGGATCCAGAGTCACAGAGGGTGAGGCAATGGGAGGAGGAATGGGCAAAATCAGTGTTTATCCATGGGCTTCAGGAGAGAGAGGAAAGGACACACACTGAAAGGCAGCAGGAAGAAATAAAGGAGATTGAGAAAATCATCACGGAAATAGGTGAAGAGATGGACGAGATTGTAAATTTTCAGAGAATAGGGGGGTACTCGAAGGGGAGAAACCGACCAATCAAGCTGATTCTCAGGATGGAAACAGTGCAGAACAGGATCCTCCAAGAGAAACCACGATTGAAATACTCGGAAGAGTACAAGAGGTGTTCCTAGACAGAGACAGAACAAAATCAGAACGACAGCAGCTGAGGGAGAGGACGAAAAAGCGAAAGGAGCTAGGAAAAGAGACAAGGATGGAACCAGCAGAGGTCAGTCAGAGCAGAACAGAACAGCAAGGGCAAGCACACACACAACTATTCTCAGAACCATGCAACCTATCACACCATCCCAACACACACTACAATCCATACTCACAGCCTCCACCCAACACCGAGCTATAGAATCCCACAGTATGCCACCAGGTCTCCCACCCTCACAGGCCCTCCAAACCACAGTGTTGGAAAGGAAACTGAAGGTATGGTACACAAACACTGATGGAATAACAAATAAGTGGGAGGAGTGGCATGAAAGAGTCAAAGAAGCATCACCGGACATCATAGCTCTCACAGAAACCAAGCTTACAGGTATGATAACAGATGCCATCTTTCCAAATCCTGAGGAAAGACAGAGGGAACAGGGGGGGTGGAGGAGTGGCATTGCTGATCAAAAATCGCTGGAATTTTGATGAGCTGGAGAGAGGAGACAGCGGAGAAGAAAGGGATTACATAGCGGGAACGCTTCATTCTGGAGGTCCCAAGGTGGTAATAGCAGTGATGTATAACCCACCACAGAACAGCAGGAGGCCAAGGCAAGAGTACGACGAGAGCAATAGAGCGATGGTTGACACACTGGCTAGAGTGGCCAGAAGAGCTCATGCATGCAGGGCAAAGCTCCAGATCATGGGTGACTTTAACCACAAGGAGATCAATTGGGAGAACTTGGACCCACATGGGGGCCAAGATACATGGAGGGCTAAGATGATGGAGGTGGTACTGGAAAACTTCATGTGCCAACACGTAAGGGACACTACAAGAGAGAGAGGAGAGGATGAACCAGCAAGGCTGGACTTAGTATTCACCTTGAGTAGTGCAGATATCGAGGACATCACATATGAAAGACCCCTTGGGGCCAGTGACCATGTGGTTTTAAGCTTCGAATACACAGTAGAGCTACAAGTGGAGGGAGAAGCAGGAAGACCAGGACGAATGAAGCCAAACTACAAGAAAGTGGACTACACAGGAATGAGGAACTTCCTGAACGGGGTTCAGTGTGACAGAGAACTGGCAGGGAAACCAGTTAATGAGATGATGGAATATGTAGCAACAAAATGCAAGGAGGCTGAGGAGAGGTTTGTACCCAAGGGTAACAGGAATAATGAAAAAGCCAGGATGAGCCCATGGTTTACCCAAAGGTGCAGGGAGGAAAAAACCAAGTGTGCTAGGGAATGGAAGAAATATAGAAGGCAAAGGACCCAGGAGAATAAGGAGAGCAGTCGTAGAGCCAGAAACGAATATGCACAGATAAGAAGGGAGGCCCAAAGACAATATGAAAACGACATAGCAGCGAAAGCCAAATCTGACCCGAAACTGTTGTACAGCCACATCAGGAGGAAAACAACAGTCAAGGACCAGGTAATCAGGCTAAGGAAGGAAGGAAGAGAGACAACAAGAAATGACCGTGAAGCATGTGAGGAACTCAACAAGAGATTCAAAGAAGTGTTCACAGAGGAGACAGAAGGAGCTCCAGAAAGACAGAGAGGTGGGGCACACCACCATGTGCTGGACACAGTGCACACAACCGAGGAAGAAGTGAAGAGGCTTCTGAGTGAGCTAGATACCTCAAAGGCAATGGGGCCAGATAACATCTCCCCATGGGTACTGAGAGAGGGAGCAGAGGCGCTATGTGTACCCCTAACAACAATATTCAATACATCTATCGAAACAGGGAGATTGCCTGAGGCATGGAAGACAGCAAATGTAGTCCCAATCTTTAAAAAAGGAGACAGACATGAAGCATTAAACTACAGACCAGTGTCACTGACATGTATAGTATGCAAAATCACGGAGAAGATTATCAGGAGAAGAGTGGTGGAACACCTAGAAAGGAATGATCTCATCAACAGCAGCCAACATGGTCTCAGGGACGGGAAATCCTGTGTCACAAACCTACTGGAGTTCTATGACATGGTGACAGCAGTAAGACAAGAGAGAGAGGGGTGGGAGGATTGCATATTCTTGGACTGCAAGAAGGCGTTTGACACAGTTCCACACAAGAGATTGGTGCAAAAACTGGAGGACCAAGCAGGGATAACAGGGAAGGCACTACAATGGATCAGGGAATACTTGTCAGGAAGACAGCAGCGAGTCATGGTACGTGGCGAGGTGTCAGAGTGGGCACCTGTGACCAGCGGGGTCCCACAGGGGTCAGTCCTAGGACCAGTGCTGTTTCTGGTATTTGTTAACGACATGACGGAAGGAATAGACTCTGAGGTGTCCCTGTTTGCAGATGACGTGAAGTTGATGAGAAGAATTCACTCGATCGAAGGCCAGGCAGAACTACAAAGGGATCTGGACAGGCTGCAGACCTGGTCCAGCAATTGGCTGGACCACCAAGTGCAAAGTCATGAAGATTGGGGAAGGGCAAAGAAGACCGCAGACGGAGTACAGTCTAGGGGGCCAGAGACTACAAACCTCACTCAAGGAAAAAGATCTTGGGGTGAGTATAACACCAGGCACATCTCCTGAAGCGCATATCAACCAAATAACTGCTGCAGCATATGGGCGCCTAGCAAACCTCAGAACAACATTCCGACATCTTAATAAGGAATCGTTCAGGACCCTGTACACCGTGTATGTTAGGCCCACATTGGAGTATGCGGCACCAGTTTGGAACCCACACCTAGCCAAGCACGTAAAGAAACTAGAGAAAGTGCAAAGGTTTGCAACAAGACTAGTCCCAGAGCTAAGAGGTATGTCCTACGAGGAAAGGTTAAGGGAAATCAACCTGACGACACTGGAGGACAGGAGAGATAGGGGGGACATGATAACGACATACAAAATACTGAGAGGAATTGACAAGGTGGACAAAGACAGGATGTTCCAGAGATTGTACACAGTAACAAGGGGACACAGTTGGAAGCTGAAGACACAGATGAATCACAGGGATGTTAGGAAGTATTTCTTCAGCCACAGAGCAGTCAGTAAGTGGAATAGTTTGGGAAGCGATGTAGTGGAGGCAGGATCCATACATAGCTTTAAGCAGAGGTATGATAAAGCTCACGGCTCAGGGAGAGTGACCTAGTAGCGATCAGTGAAGAGGCGGGGCCAGGAGCTCGGACTCGACCCCCGCAACCTCAACTAGGTGAGTTCAACTAGGTGAGTACACACACACACACACACACACACACACACACATACACACACACACACACACACACACATACACACACACACACACACACACACACGCACATACACACACACACACACACAGGGGCCAGGCGCTCGGACTCGACCCCCGCAACCTCAACTAGGTGAGTACACACACACACACACACACACACACACACACACACACACACACACACACACACACACACACACACACACACACACACAGGACTTCAAAGAGACCTGGACAGACTGGACATCTGGTCCAGCAACTGGCTTCTCGAATTTAATCCCGCCAAATGCAAAGTCATGAAGATAGGGGAAGGGCACAGAAGACTGCAGACAGAGTATAGGCTAGGTAGCCAAAGACAATAAACCTCGCTCAAGGAGAAAGATCTTTGAGTGAGTATAACACCGAGGATGTCTCCGGAAGCACACAACAACCAGGTAACTGTTGCAGCATATGGGCGCCTGACAAACCTGAGAACAGCGTTCCGATACCTTAGTAAGGATTCGTTCAAGACACTGTACACCGTGTACGTCAGGCCCATACTGGAGTATGCAGCACCTGTTTGGAACCCGCACTTGATAAAGCACGTCAAGAAATTAGAGAAAGTGCAAAGGTTTGCAACTAGGTTAGTTCCAGAGCTAAGGGGAATGTCCTATGAAGAAAGGTTAAGGGAAATCGGCCTGACGACACTGGAGGACAGGGGAGACATGATAACGACATATAAAATACTGCGTGGAATAGACAAGGTGGACAATGAAAGGATGTTCCAGGGAGGGGACAGAGAAACATGGGGTCACAATTGGAAGTTGAAGACTCAGATGAATCAAAGGGATGCTAAGAAGTATTTCTTCAGTCATAGAGTTGTCAGGCAGAGGAATAGCCGCAAGTGATGTAGTGGAGGCAGAAACCATACATAGTTTTAAGACGAGGTTTGATAAAGCTCATGGAGCAGGGAAAGAGAGGACCTATTAGCAACCAGTGAAGAGGCGGGGCCAGGAGCTAAGACTCGACCCCTGCAACCACAAATAGGTGAGTACACAAACACACACACACACACACACACACACACACACACACACACACACACACACACACACATACACACACACACAGTGGAGGCAGGACCCATATAAAACTTTAGGACAAGGTATGATAAAGCTCAAGGATGACAATAAATGGTATAAAATACCAACAATATGGAAACATAAACACATATGCGGTTTAATGTGATCCTTTATTGACAACGTTTCACCCACACAGTGGGCTTTTTCAAGTTACAAACAGATCTACCTGGTGGAAGGTACGGGAGCATTTATAGTCAGGCTCAGAATGTTGAGGTCAGGTGGAGAATGCTGCATCTGATGATCCACTGGGTTGGGTTGTAGAGTCTTGGGTAGCTTGGCAGGGGTATTGGACAAGTTGCCAAGAAACTTCTTCATCGCTATCCCACATAAGAACATAGAACACTGCAGAAGGTCTACTCACAACTTGTCCAATACCCCTGCCAAGCTACCCAAGACTCTACAACCCAACCCAGTGGATCATCAGATGCTGCATTCTCCACCTGACCTCAACATTCTGAGCCTGACTATAAATGCTCCCGTACCTTCCACCCCAGGTAGATCTGTTTGTGACTTGAAAAAGCCCACTGTGTGGGTGAAACGTTGTCAATAAAGGATCACATTAAACTGCATATGTGTTTATGTTTCCATAAAGCTCAAGGAGCAGGGAGAGAGAGGGCCTAGTAACGTTCAGTGAAGAGGCGGGGCCAGGAGCTGAGTCTCGACCCCTGCAACTACAATTAGGTGAGCACACACACACACACATATTCTTCTTCTTTCAACAAACAAGCCTTATCCCACCGAGGCAGGGTGGCTCAAAAAGAAAAGCAAGTTTCTCTTCATAACTTTAGCAATGTAGTGTACAGAATAAAGGGTTATTAGCCCTTTACTCCCGGCATTTTAGTCTCCTCTTATTACACGCATGGATTACGGAGGAAGAATTCTGTTCCATGGAGACACACACTCAAATATATTTATGTCGTGCTGAACAGGCAAAACTTACGATTTTGGCTTAAATAGCAACGGTCTCGTTGCAAAAATAATTTTGAACCTAACGAAAACAATATATTTCATTGTGGTGACATGTACTTAGCTCAGTGGTGACGTGTACTTAGCTCTGTGAAGACCTGTTTGTGTGCTCTCTGTGAATCTGAATCAGGATTCCTCTCTTGAGCAACTTTACCAGCAGCTGAAAGAAGAGCTTAGGGTTGCTAAGCAGGAGATACGACGATTATCGGAGGAGAACAAGAGGATTCGAAGTAATCCTCCTGTTGTGAGTCCCCAGGCTAAGAGGGGAACTTGGTCAGTGGCCGGGCAACATGGAACCAAGCTGAGGATCAAGAAGACTGTTGGAGAGGCAGAAACAACGAAGACCCAGAAGACTACAGTGGAAACTTCCAACCCATTTTCGGTGCTACCTGACGAATGTGTGTGTTCTACTGGGAATATCACAACGAGCACCAAGGAAGCATTGGCTGACGTGATTGAGACATCCCTAGAAACCCCAACGAAAACCATCGAGAATGTCTTGACGAATTCTACAAGTGAAGGTGTAATGCTACCTGACGAATGTGAGTCAACTACTGGGAGCATCACGACGGACGACGCCAAGGAAGGTAAAAACATTGTTGTTGTTGGGGATAGCCAGATTAGGTACATGGATAGGGCATTCTGCTTGAAGGATAGGAGTAGGAGGCAGAGAGTGTGTTTTCCTGGGGCTGGGATGAAGGATATTGTTTGCTGTCTGGATGACATCATGAGAGGTAATGGGAGCAATCCTATTATCTGTGTCAGTGCTGGAGGCAACGATGTTGGCAGACGTAGGAGTGAGGACCTGATTAACAGGTATAGGTCAGCAATAGAGATAATTAGGAGGAAGGGTGGGAAACCTGTCATATGTAGCATATTACCAAGGAGAGGATTTGGAAATGAATGGTTGTCCAGGGCAATTGGTGTCAATTGTTGGCTGGACAAATACTGTAAGGAAAATGTAGTAACATTCATTGACAACTGGGACCTCTTCTGTGGCAGAAATGACATGTATGCCAGGGATGGGATCCACTTATCTAGGTTTGGGGTGGGAGCACTGGCCAACGCAGTTGAGGGAGCAGTTAGGTCTTTAAACTAGAAATAGATTGTGGTATGGGTTTTCGTGGAAAATCAGTGCATTTTGAGTGTAACGATAATGTGAGTTTTAAGGAAACCAGTTATAGGCAGAATGAGGAAGAGTTATTGATGAACATAGGAAAGCCAATGGCATTAGGTGATAAGGAGAGTAACAGGCATAGTGGAGGAACAGAAATCAGGAAGAAAAAGGAGAAGGGAGGGTCCTTGAATATATATTACACAAATGGTTATCAAACAGATAGACCCGTTAAAGCAAAATAAATCCCCGGGCCCTGATGAACTTTTTTCAAGGATTCTTAAAAAGTGTAAAGTGGAACTCTGTGAACCTTTAACTAATATTTTTAATTTATCTCTTCAAACAGGTGTAGTGCCTGATATGTGGAAGAAGGCTAATGTAATTCCTATTTTTAAAACAGGGGACAAGTCGTTACCGTCAAATTACCGCCCAATAAGCCTAACCTCAATTGTAGGCAAATTACTAGAGTCAATTATAGCTGATAATATAAGAAGTCATCTCGATAGGCATAATTTGATTAATGATATTCAACATGGTTTCACCAGGGGCCGTTCCTGCCTAACTAATTTATTAACCTTCTTCGGCAAAGCTTTTGAGGCCGTTGATCAGGATAAAGAATTCGATATTGTTTATTTAGATTTTAGTAAGGCTTTTGATAGAGTACCTCATCAGAGACTTTTGAAGAAAGTGGCTGCTCATGGCATTGGGGGAAAAATGCTGTCATGGATCGAGTCATGGCTCACTAATAGGAAGCAGAGAGTGTGCATAAATGGGGTTAAATCTGAGTGGGGATCTGTAACAAGTGGCGTTCCGCAGGGATCAGTTTTAGGCCCATTGTTGTTTATTATATATATAAATGACCTTGACGAGGGAATTACTAGTGACATAAGCAAATTTGCTGATGACACGAAGATAGGTAGGATAATCGATTCAGACGTTGATGTCTCACAACTTCAGGAGGATTTAGAAAAACTCAATTCGTGGTCAGAAAAGTAGCAGATGCAGCTCAATGCAGAAAAATGTAAAGTTCTAAAGCTCGGAAATGTCCATAACCCTAGCACCTACCAGCTTAATAATGCTGAACTTAGCCGTATAGAATGCGAGAAGGAGGAAATAAGAACATAAGAACATAAGAACGAAGAAACACTGCAGAAGGCCCACTGGCCCATGCGAGGCAGGTTCAAGTCTCCTACCGGCTTAAGCCAATGCACCCAACCTAGTCAGGTCAGGTCACATTGTGTACGAATGGTATATAATACCGACAAGATGAGAGTAAGACACATGTGCAACATCTGGGTATCTTTATTGTAGACGTTTCGCCATCCAGTGGCTTTATCAATACAAATTCCAGGACATAACTTGAAGACAGTAGAACTATGTACAGAAGATGAGGTAATCAGTCCTTCAACCTAGGAGTAGGTGCGAACAGCACCATAGTCGTGGAGATTCTGAAGCAGAAGAAAGAATCCTGGCGCTTATATAGTAACGTCAGGTGAAGCAGACGAGGGCAAATTCACTGGTGGGCGGGATTCCCCAGTGGAAGTAGGTCCTTCCCAAAGAGATGGGTTAGTTGTAGTAGTAGTTGTCGTAGTTGTGAAGGTTATGTACATGTCCTCAGAATTAAGATACCATGATGTTGCAGTGTCTGACAAGTTGTGTATGAATGGTATATAATACCGACAAGATGAGAGTAAGACACATGTGCAACCTTCACAACTACGACAACTACTACTACAACTAACCCATCTCTTTGGGAAGGACCTACTTCCACTGGGGAATCCCGCCCACCAGTGAATTTGCCCTCGTCTGCTTCAAATGACGTTACTATATAAGCGCCAGGATTCTTTCTTCTGCTTCAGAATCTCCACGACTATGGTGCTGTTCGCACCTACTCCTAGGTTGAGGGACTGATTACCTCATCTTCTGTACATAGTTCTACTGTCTTCAAGTTATGTCCTGGAATTTGTATTGATAAAGCCACTGGATGGCGAAACGTCTACAATAAAGATACCCAGATGTTGCACATGTGTCTTACTCTCATCTTGTCGGTATTATATACCATTCGTACACAACTTGTCAGACACTGCAACATCATGGAATCTTAATTCTGAGGACATGTACATAACCTTCACAACTACGACAACTTCGAAGCAGAAGAAAGAATCCTGGCGCTTATATAGTAACGTCAGGTGTAGCAGACGAGGGCATATTCACTGGTAGGCGGGATTCCCCAGTGGAAGTAGGTCCTTCCCAAAGAGATGGGTTAGTTGTAGTAGTAGATGTCGTAGTCGTGAAGGTTATGTACATGTCCTCAGAATTAAGATTCCATGATGTTGCAGTGTCTGACAAGTTGTGTACGAATGGTATATAATACCGACAAGATGAGAGTAAGACACATGTGCAACATCTGGGTATCTTTATTGTAGACGTTTCGCCATCCAGTGGCTTTATCAATACAACATCATGGAATCTTAATTCTGAGGACATGTACATAACCTTCACGACTACGACATCTACTACTACAACTAACCCATCTTTTTGGGAAGGACCTACTTCCACTGGGGAATCCCGCCTACCAGTGAATATGCCCTCGTCTGCTACACCTGACGTTACTATATAAGCGCCAGGATTCTTTCTTCTGCTTCAGAATCTCCACGACTATGGTGCTGTTCGCACCTACTCCTAGGTTGAGGGACTGATTACCTCATCTTCTGTACATAGTTCTACTGTCTTCAAGTTATGTCCTAGAATTTGTATTGATAAAGCCACTGGATGGCGAAACGTCTACAATAAAGATACCCAGATGTTGCACATGTGTCTTACTCTCATCTTGTCGGTATTATATACCATTCGTACACATCTTGTAAGGTACATACTCGGGCTCTGGCACCAACCATGCCCTAGAAGGGCAATGCATGGTGTCGATCGTGCTAGCGCTGTGCTCTCCTGTGTGGAGTGTCGTGTGTTGGTGTTCATTTTCATTCATGTTGATTCGCTAACCAGAAGTGGAGCAGGACGGCTATATATAGGCAGGAAGAGGTGGTGGTGGTGGTAGCAGTAGTAGTAGTAGTAGTAGTAGTAGTAGTAGTAGTAGTAGTAGTAGTAGTAGTAGTAGTAGTAGTAGTAGTAGTAGTAGTAGTAGTAGTAGTAGTAGTAGTAGTAGTAGTAGTAATAGTAGTAGTAGAGGTAGTAGTAGTGGTAGTGGTAGTAGTGGGAATAAGGAGGACGAGCCAGTCAAATACAAAGAAAGGGGAGCACTGTAAGGGAGCTAGGTGCCCACAGAGGGAGAGCAAGCGCACAGAGGTGCATGAAAGGGGAAGTGGTGAAATAAATAAAGAAGGAACAGAAACACGAGACAGAAGAAAGAAAGTCAACCCAGAGGAGAAAAAGGAAAGAGGAAAGGGGAAGAGGGAGAACAAGAAAAAGAAAAAGAAAAAGAAAAAGAAAAAATGAGGAGTCAGGTTACGTCACGGTAGTTCTGAAGTTTGGAGCATTTTACAATGTAGTGGGAGAGGAAGGCATCTACAGAGACGAAGCCAGGACTCTGCCCTCTCACGTGCTAAACGTAATTTCTTCTCTCCCAAACTCTCTACTCCTGGGAACTCTTCTGTCCTCTGCCTTCCCTACATTTCCGGTCTTTCTAATCTCAACAATTCTCGCCGTCCCTTAGACATCAAGCTTACCTTCCGCCAGACTAACACTCTTCGCACTAATCTCGTTCATACATCTCCTCCCTCTACAGATGTTCCTGGTGTCTACTCTATTTCTTGCTCCTCCTGTCCTCTTCAATACTTCGGAGAAGCTGGTCGATCTCTTTCTGACAGACTTAGGGAGCAC
>NC_091292.1:40044438-40056938 GCF_038502225.1 Cherax quadricarinatus
GAAATATGTTAACTTAATTTAAAACAGTTTCTAAACGAAAGCATTTTCATTAACAATTTCTGCAGTATGGTATAATAAAATGTGACAGTTACTTTAATAAGAGGATAAAATGTAACTTCAGGAGTTTTTCTGATGAATCTAGACTTAACTCGAAGGACAATGAAATAAATATTTTAATTCGAAAACCATTTTTTCAGATATCATTTTCTTTTGTTAAGTCACGTTGAAATCTATAAAGTTTATCCTCCACTGCATATTAGGATTACCTAAGTGGCAGCAATTAAACTAAACATGAACACAAAGGCATTGAAAGCTAAGGAAAGAATTGCTAGCAACTCCATAACTATTACGAACACAAGTGAAGATCTGACCGGCACACCTTGCCGAAATGCGATTATCATTTTAGGAACAAGCAAAAAAAAAAAAAAAGAAGTAGAGAATAACTAGATTATATTTCCTTCACCAAACAAGCTGGTATTTACAGAATAGTACAGCATATGTACAATGAGACCAAACACAAATATAAGACACAGTGAGTAATGTGGCAAATGCAAGCACAAGACACGGTGAACTTGAGCAACCAGCAATGAAGATAAGTCTACCAAAGTTGTTTCCACGGGTGTACCACATCGCTTCACAGCTTGGTGGGCTTCCTTGCTATTGTCTGGTTAATCTGGTGTAATTTTCGGGTCCCCTTTGATAATTAAACCCTTAACACCTGGTTCGCTGGTCTTGAGGTGTGACTATGTGTGTGTGATATATGCCGAATATAATGTAATATATACTCTTAGCTTGTCTCAGTAACATATTTCTTGTTGGATCTTGGTTTGTAGTATTTTTATTTTAGACTATATTACTGTATATGTAAATCATTTACAAAAAATGAGTTCATTATTAAAAATAAATGGGAAATCCATGAAAAATAATATCTCTGTTTTTAAGTAATAATATAATATGCAGAACTCTCCCTTTTTAATTATTTAAAATTCCTACCTGGTAATAAAGCAATGTAATAATTAAGTAAAAACATATTTCATAAAAGTAAATCATTATAATTACTATAAAACGTTTGAAAATTCAACATAATTTTCAAAGCAACTGAAAAAGTAGCATTAAAAATAGTAATATAACTATAACTAAGCACCATATTAAAGTCTTAAACAAAAGAAGAGTATCAAAGTTAATCTTAAATTTTCTACAAATTATATTAAATTTTCCATAAAATTTCAACTTGCTTATTATCTAGTAAATTCTGTATTTATATTACTCAAGAAATTCATACTGGCTGATAATGTTACCTAATTATCAGTTATATTAGTATTTTCTCGAAATACATTATTACATTTTGATTTATATGGGAAAATTTGAAACTTTAAATTGTACATTCCTTATTCGAAAAAAATAATTATCTGCATAAGTCAAGTGACAAATATCAAAATCTGTAATAATAGTTCCTACAAGAACGCTAATACTTTAATTAATTACATCATTGATATTTTAAAAGTAATGGTGATACGATGCCTCAGTGTTTTAGACTCTTGTTGATAGAATAATTCATCCCATTCCACACAATTCTTGCCTCCTGGTTTCATAAGTAAAAAAAAATAAACTATACAATAACAGTAAAATTCCTCTATCATCAAGCATATTGCCCATAATAAAGAGGTTCTTCTAATCAACTATTTACTACATTCATGGAACTTGGGTAATTTCATGAGAGCAACAAATGCTCTTCCTTTCTTCTTCATGTAAGACCTGACTTTATTTTTTAACATTAAATGTGAGTCTGTAGTTGATAATCCCCGAGTGATTCCCAATTGTCAAAATCAAAATGTATTCTCCTTCATATAACTTTGAAATAGTCTCAGTACACTATTACAATAATTAGATGATTCAGTAGAGTTACCTATTGAACCGTTAAAAAGAGGATGTATGACTTTTCAGTAAATTGTTTCGAAAATAACAATGATTATGACAAGTCTTCATAAAATATGTAAGATACAGCAACAAATTATGGGACGCAGCAGTTTCAGCAAGTTTGGATGATCCCATCATGACTAACTCCATCTGGAAATTAAAGAACATGATGCTCTCATCTCTCTGGTGATAATACATTAATTAAGTTTAAAAAATAAGCATACATTTACACTATTTCCCTTTAATTAATTAATTAAATTTAACCAATAAGCATACATTTACACTATTTCCCTCATTATCACTGCAGATATCTTTTACATTACAAGTTCGTAAGATCTTACCATCGTACTTACCATCAACAACAATGAAAATCTCGATTTTATTAATTTCCAGATATATTATTTGTCACAGACTTCCTAATATTATTTCTTATATTTTCTTCAACAAACATCGACCTATCATCCATTTAAAAATTTTACACAAAGCCAGAGCTGCGTTTACATATTTTGTACTCTCAGTCATTTTCTTTATATGTCAGACTCTCTTTTCCTGTCACTCATCATTCATTCAGTATAATTCTCTAAACATTTACCATATATATGGTTCACGTCTCTGTTCCAATGAGGAATTACTTAGAACTTATCTTTTTTTTTAATTTGTTATTTTAACAAATTTAATTTGTTAATAATGAGCATAACTACATTAGTAGTTATTCCAATTATTATAGGCTCTGATTAATGCTCTCCTAAATGCTCTACCTGCCTCACCTAAACATAAGCTATGCTGATGATATCATGATCCATACAACAGGGCATAAGAAGATGAATACCATTCTTAATGAAGTTCAAGCAATTTGTAATCGACTAGGCCTCATAATATCTTCCTCCAAAACAAAGATATTAACAAAGATATTAGCTACGTTAAAACTTACAGATATCTTGGTGTAGATGTACCCTTTAACAAATCCACTATACCACAACTAAACAAGAAATGTAAAGCTAGGCTAAATGCTCTCAAAGCTGTTGCTGGCTACAATCCCAACTATGGTGCTAATGTGAGAATCGTGAGAATGATGTACATAGCCTATGTTAGGTCCTTAATTGATTATGCTGCTCCCATGTTGATATTAGCTAGAGAAAGTTCCCTCCGACCCTTGGAGTTAATGCAAAATGAAGCTCTCAGGACTATTCTTGGCTGTCCCAGATCTACAAAAGTTCTTAACATGAGGAAGGAGCTTGGTATTTCTAGTATCAGTGATAGGATTGTTGAAATTAACACTGTACTCGGTATTAGAATGTTGAGAAACGAACCAGACACTGTCACAGTGAATCTTACCAAGTGTCTAGAGGTAAATACACACAGATCTAAATGGATTGTGAAAACGTGCAATTGCATTAAGTTTTATAACCTGCATGAACTGTATCACTGTAGGCAACAAGAGCATTTCACCCCTCCATGGAAGATGTGTTCATTTAATATCACATACCTACAAGTCCCTCCCAAGAAGTTCATTGCTAGTAATCCCTTCCTTAAATCTCTTGTTAGAGCAACTGCTCAAGAAGAAATTTTTCGCCTAGCTGGTAGTAATAAGTTATCACAAGTTATATACACTGATGGATCTAAACAGGAGTCTTCTGGCAGGGCTGCATCTGCTCTTGTTGCCACCTCCCTAGTTAAGAACGATAATAAATTTGTTGAGTTAGGCATAAGAATTAACAACTGGGCGTCTACACTGCAAACTGAATTGTTTGCAATCCTAATGGCGCTAAAGCTAACCTATGACACTGAGCTTGACTCTATCATCATTACTGATTCTATGTCATCATTGAAGGCTCTTGGCTCATATAATGACTCCAACAACATGCTCATTGGGGAAGCCAGGTATAGATACTCAAAAATTAGGGACAAAGGAATTAATGTACAATTGCTATGGATCCCATCACACATTGGATTACTCCTTCATGATAAAGTTGATATGTTAGCCAAGAAGAGTATCCAGAAGGAGAACGTAGAATATAACTTTGGTATAACTGTGTCTAGCATTAGGAATAATATTAGGAGAGAAGTAAATAATGAAGATGATTGTTATAGGAATGCAGTTAGAAGCCTGAGTAGATCTATAACCCACTATGATAACATGAACGTAGATAAGTATGTTTATGGAGCAACTTGCAATGTGAACAGACTGACTGATGTTGTAGTGGCCAGGCTTAGGCTTGGTTACAAGTACTTCTGGCAGTTTGGGAGACACACAGATGATGATCAAACTAAATGTAAATTATGTGATCAGGCATATGGTCACTCTCTTGAACACTATGTGCTTAATTGTCCACTTATTGAGGAATACAGAGACAGACAGTATAATAACCTATGTGACATGTCAAGATATCTTATTAATGAAAATAAGATACCAGATATACTAAGCAAATTTCCTAAATTTGCTTGTAACAGATAAGTGAACTATAGATATGTAGATATAAATCCATATGTATTCCTGTTAACCCTTTGGGGTCTAGTTCCTAGGCCTTTTGTGTATCCACATGCTCTCGCGCTACCGTCCACAGGATGGATATGGGGTGCACAATAAACTAGCCACTTCGGTGGCAAAATCTAATCTTATAGGCAGATACTATTATCGCATCTGCAAGGAGAATGGATAACATGACCCTCCTGCAAGAGTTTCTAAGACAATCAGGTCACTCGTTCTCTCTCTCTAGGACGGAATATTGCTGAGCAATAACGGCCCCTTTCAAGGCAGACGATATTGCTGAGCTGGAAAATGCAGAGCTTGTATGAATTTATTCATGCACCTAAATAACTGGAAGAGACTGAACTACCTAGAACTGTAATACAACATTATCTGCACCAGGCAGCTACTGACTGGATTGGTCCCAAACTTTCACACCAGAATTACTATTTATGAACCTAGTGTTCCGAAGTATCTTACAGATGTTGCAAGATACTTCGGAATGATAAGCAGGAGAGCGATTACCAACAAACCCTTTGGCAGTTCATCAAATTAAAATCAAAATATTTTAAGTGATTTTTCTGGCGGAAATTATTCAAAGGAAAACAGACCCTACCTTCAAAAGATTGTATTGAAATCACCCCCTGAAAATTAATAGCATCAAATGAATAACAATGTAAGACTGCAAACGTCATTAGAGATTCAGTATAATAATTCAGTATAATAATCACTTAACACTAATAGGCATGTCGTTAACATAGCATAGGAATAATACGAGACCCAGAATACTACTTTGGGGAACTCCACATGCTATCGGCAGGGGTTCTGATTCCGTTTTGTTGATTTTGACAATTTGTGTCCTGTTGCTAAGGTAGGACTTAAACCAGTCTACAGAACCTATACCGATAGCTTGATGCCTAACCTAACCAGCTCTGTGCTGTGTGCTTGGTTCTTGTAGGATTGGGTGGTCCTGTGGTTTAAGGCGTCATATGGTTCTCGCTCACATTGGTGGGCCAGTACGACATGGGTTCAGGTCCTTGGCTAGCGCAGTGTTGATAAATATATATATATATATATATATATATATATATATATATATATATATATATATATATATATATATATATATATATATATATATATATATATATACACACACACACATATATATATATATATATATATATATATATATATATATATATATATATATATATATATATATATATATATATATATATATATATATATATATATATATATATATATATATATATATATATATATATATATATATATATATATATATATATATATATATATATATATATATATGTGTGTGTGTGTGTGTGTCGTGCCGAATAGGCAGAACTTGCGATCTTGGCTTAAATAGCAATGCTCATCTTGCCATATAGGACAAGTGAAAATTTGTGTATGCAATAATTCCGCCAAAATCATTCTGAACCTAACGAGAAAAATATATTTCACTGTGTTTGTTTAGTATTAAATTATTGTAAACAAATCTAAAATATATTTAGTTGGGTTAATCTAAAATAAATTGTTCTTGTTATAATAAGGTTAGGTAAGTTTTCTAAGATTCTTTTGGTGCAAAATTAAAGATTTTTACATCAACATTAATGAAAAAAATATATCTTTAAACGTATAAGAGAAAATTTTAGAAAGGACTTAATTTTAAATGAGTTCTTGCTAATTGACCAGTTTTACATATTCGGCACGACATATATATATATATATATATATATATATATATATATATATATATATATATATATATATATATATATATATATATATATATATATACATATATATATATATATATATTTATTATTTTTTTTATTATCACACTGGCCGATTCCCACCAAGGCAGGGTGGTCCGAAAAAGAAAAACTTTCACCATCATTCACTCCATCACAGTCTTGCCAGAAGGGTGCTTTACACTACAGTTTTTAAACTGCAACATTAACACCCCTCCTTCAGAGTGCAGGCACTGTACTTCCCATCTCCAGGACTCAAGTCCGGCCTGCCGGTTTCCCTGAACCCCTTCATAGATGTTACTTTGCTCACACTCCAACAGCACGTCAAGTATTAAAAACCATTTGTCTCCATTCACTCCTATCAAACACGCTCATGCATACCTGCTGGAAGTCCAAGCCCCTCGCACACAAAACCTCCTTTACCCCCTCTCTCCAACCTTTCCTAGGCCGACCCCTACCCCGCCTTCCTTCCACTACAGACTGATACACTCTTGAAGTCATTCTGTTTCGCTCCATTCTCTCTACATGTCCGAACCACCTCAACAACCCTTCCTCAGCCCTCTGGACAACAGTTTTGGTAATCCCGCACCTCCTCCTAACTTCCAAACTACGAATTCTCTGCATTATATTCACACCACACATTGCCCTCAGACATGACATCTTCACTGCCTCCAGCCTTCTCCTCGCTGCAACATTCATCACCCATGCTTCACACCCATATAAGAGCGTTGGTAAAACTATACTCTCATACATTCCCCTCTTTGCCTCCAAGGACAAAGTTCTTTGTCTCCACAGACTCCTAAGTGCACCACTCACTCTTTTTCCCTCATCAATTCTATGATTCACCTCATCTTTCATAGACCCATCCGCTGACACGTCCACTCCCAAATATCTGAATACATTCACCTCCTCCATACTCTCTCCCTCCAATCTGATATTCAATCTTTCATCACCTAATCTTTTTGTTATCCTCATAACCTTACTCTTTCCTGTATTCACCTTTAATTTTCTTCTTTTGCACACCCTACCAAATTCATCCACCAATCTCTGCAACTTCTCTTCAGAATCTCCCAAGAGCACAGTGTCATCAGCAAAGAGCAGCTGTGACAACTCCCACTTTGTGTGTGATTCTTTATCTTTTAACTCCACGCCTCTTGTCAAGACCCTCGCATTTACTTCTCTTACAACCCCATCTATAAATATATTAAACAACCACGGTGACATCACACATCCTTGTCTAAGGCCTACTTTTACTGGGAAATAATTTCCCTCTTTCCTACATACTCTAACTTGAGCCTCACTATCCTCGTAAAAACTCTTCACTGCTTTCAGTAACCTACCTCCTACACCATACACTTGCAACATCTGCCACATTGAACCCCTATCCACCCTGTCATACGCCTTTTCCAAATCCATAAATGCCACAAAGACCTCATTAGCCTTATCTAAATACTGTTCACTTATATGTTTCACTGTAAACACCTGGTCCACACACCCCCTACCTTTCCTAAAGCCTCCTTGTTCATCTGCTATCCTATTCTCCGTCTTACTCTTAATTCTTTCAATAATAACTCTACCATACACTTTACCAGGTATACTCAGCAGACTTATCCCCCTATAATTTTTGCACTCTCTTTTATCCCCTTTGCCTTTATACAAACGAACTATGCATGCTCTCTGCCAATCCCTAGGTACCTTACCCTCTTCCATACATTTATTAAATAATTGCACCAACCACTCCAAAACTATATCCCCACCTGCTTTTAACATTTCTATCTTTATCCCATCAATCCCGGCTGCCTTACCCCCTTTCATTTTACCTACTGCCTCACGAACTTCCCCCACACTCACAACTGGCTCTTCCTCACTCCTACAAGATGTTATTCCTCCTTGCCCTATACACGAAATCACAGCTTCCCTATCTTCATCAACATTTAACAATTCCTCAAAATATTCCCTCCATCTTCCCAATACCTCTAACTCTCCATTTAATAACTCTCCTCTCCTATTTTTAACTGACAAATCCATTTGTTCTCTAGGCATATATATGTCGGCACGACATATGTATGTCGTGCCGAATATGTAAAACTGGTCAATTAGCAGGAACTCGTTTAAAATTAAGTCCTTTCTAAAATTTTCACTTATACGTTTAAAGATATATTGTTTTAAATTAATGTTTATGTAAAAAAAGTTAATTTTGCACCAAAAGAATCTTAGAAAACTTACCTAACCTTATCATAACAAGCGTAATTTATTTTAGCCTAACCCAACTAAATATGTTTTAAATACGTTTACAATAATTTAGCACTAAACAAACACAATCAAACATATTTTTTTCGTTAGGTTCAGAATGATTTTGGCGAAATTATTGCATACACAAATTTTCACTTGTCCTATATGGCAAGATGAGCGCTTCTATTTAAGCCAAGATCGGAAGTTGTGCCTATTCGGCACGACATATATATATATATATATATATATATATATATATATATATATATATATATATATGTATATATATATGTATATATATATATAATATATATATATGTATATATATATATGTATATATATATGTATATATATATATAATATATATATATATATATATATGTGTATATATATGTATATATATATATAATATATATATATATATATATATGTGTATATATATGTATATATATATATAATATATATATATATATATATGTGTATATATGTATATATATATATATATATATATATATATATATATATATATATATATATATATATATATATATATATATATATATATATATATATATGTCGTGCCGAATAGGCAGAACTTATTATTATTATTATTAAAGATTAGCCGGTATTCTCCCGGCCCGGGCCTTTTCCAAGTGGTGGCCCGGCCTTGGCTCTCTCTTTAGGGAGTTTCTGAGACCGAAGTCTCCCATGGGAGGAGGTACAAGTACCTCCTCATCTTTGGGACCAACTGTCCCCAGGCCTAGCCACAAGATAGGCCTCTCTGGTCTGCCATCCCCGCCCCAAGGGGGCAAATGGGAATGACAGTCTTATGAGCTAAAGGCTCGGGCTCAGGCACCTACCCTACCCTAGAAGGGTTAGGCATGGTATCGATCAGGCAGAACTTGCGATATTGGCTTAAATAGCAACGCTCATCTTTCCATATAGGACAAGTGAAAATTTGTGTATGCAATAATTACTCCAAAATCATTCTGAACCTAACGAAAAAAATATATTTCACTGTGTTTGTTTAGTATTAAATTATTGTAAACAAATCTAAAATATATTTAGTTGGGTTAGGCTAAAATAAATTGCTCTTTTCATAATAAGGTTAGGTAAGTTTTCTAAGTTCCTTTTGGTGCAAAATTAAAAGATTTTACATTAACATTAATAAAAAAAATATATCTTTAAACGTATAATAGAAAATTTTATAAAGGGCTTAATTTTAAATGAGTTCTTGCTAATTGACCAGTTTTACACACACACACACACACACACACACACACACACACACACACACACACACACACACACACACATATATATATATATATATATATATATATATATATATATATATATATATATATATATATATATATATATATATATATATATATATATATATATATATATATATATATATATATATATATACATATATATATATATATATATATATATATATATATATATATATATATATATATATATATATATATATATATATATATATGGCCTGCCTCATGGTGGGCGAAAACACATGACGCCCTAATCCACTGGCTCATACGATCCTTAAGAGTAGCGCATCCAGCGGAACTGGATGTTGTACTTGCTACCCAAGGACATACGATGGTGTGGATGACTCTAGGTTAATTTCATTCTAGTCCCTGTTTGGTGTACTAGTACAACGAACAGTAGTTTATATTATTGTGACCACGAACGAGTTGTATTGATCAATAACAACACTGCACTAGCAAAGGACTCGAACCCATTCTGCTTTGGCCTGCCTCATGGTGGGCGAAAACACATGACGCCCTAATCCACTGGCCCATACGATCCTTAAGAGTAGCGCATCCAGCGGAACTGGATGTTGTACTCACTACCCAAGGACGCACGATGGTGTGGATGACTCTAGGCTAATTTCATTCTGGTCCCTGTTTGGTGTACTAGTACAACGAGCAGTATTTTATAATATTGTGACCATGAACGAGTGGTATTGATCAATACCAATTGTGCAGTGTTGTTATTGATCAATACCACTAGTGCAGTGTTGTTACTGATCAATACCACTCTGTCGTGGTCACAATAATATATATATATATATATATATATATATATACATATATATTTATATATACATATATATATATATATATATATATTTATATATATATATAATTAAAAAAAAAGGTGCCACCTCTGGAACAGTCCTGGGAACCCTTATCCTCAGAGAAAAGAATAATCTTGCTTCAGGGAAATCTCAAGGTTCTCCCTGAAGCTATTTGAAAATTGTTTTCTCCTACCACCCTCTATATTTTATAGATACTTTATTTAAAGACAAAATACATGGACAAAATACATTAACAAAAATACAATAGGGAGTAAAACGACATAGATAACAAATCAGAACCACATCTCGAATACTTCGTCCAGCTCCCCGGTGGCGAGCCGCTTGCCCAGAATGCTGCAGGCATTTTCCTTCTGGATCGCAACACTGAGTCTCTGAAAGTGGAAGCTGGCCGCCCTGTGGTCCTTGGTTTCTAAGATGAGTTTTTCACCCACACCTTTGAGGACAGGGCTCAACATGGCCGACACGGCAGGTTGTGTAGCGGTCTAGCTGCGGGATTTTCAAGGATAGCTCCTGGTCAAAGAGGATGACCAGGTCCCTAGTTAACAGAACTCAGTGTGAATGCTTTGAGAAGATACCAGAGCAGCGAACGGACATCCAAGTGCATCGTTTCAGCGTAAATAGTTGAAGTATTGTGCAGTTTTAGATGGTTTGGTGTTGTTGAGTCAGGACCAGTCAGCGCCTACCCCCCTCTCCGCTGGGGGGGAGGGGGAGGGCGTGGGTAGTAAACAGTGACCCTCTCATAACGCCTCACTCCTGCGCGTCTACCCCGCCTCACCCACCCAACTCCCAGCGCCACCCCATCTGTAGAGGGTACTTCTCCCCTAACCCACGATGTCAGCGATGGCACTGCAGGGAGTGCCGGGCTCACAGGAACTTCCACTACAGGGACAGCATCGTGGAGTTCGACCGCGAGGCAGCTGTCAGGTGTGCCACATGCAGTGTGTACTCAGTTTCTCAAGCTTCAACATCCGTGCACACGAGAGCCTGGGATCTTCAATCAACTTGGCGTCCACCAGGACGCTGACATGTCCCTAGGGCAGCTCTCCATCGGGCTACTAACGGAGTCACTGGCTTCTTGGACCTCTTGGGGAGGGTCGATGGTGCTCCTGTAAGCAGCAGATCCCTGGGCAACTTGCTGTTGTTTGCAATGGCTGTCTGCCGAGGAGAGACAGGCACCTAGCAACATCTGTTGTTGGGGCAATGGATGAATTCCCTACTATGTTTGTTAACTGCTCAATGATTGTAATCATGTCATAACGTTTATCATTCATTACCTTTGAAACTTGTCATGATTGTGACCAGCTCTACCTGGAGCTCATTACCTTTGTAAATTCTCATGATTAATGTGTTCATGATTCATTACCTTTGCAATTATTCATGTGTGACCAGCTCTACCTGGAGCTCATTGCCTTTGTAACTTGGTCATGATTATGACCAGATCTAGCTCATTACCTTTGTAACTTGCTCAGCTATCAAAACTTTGGAGTCCAGTCCCTGGGCCAATTATGTACCTCTGTAATCTTTTGACTACCGCCCACAGGATGGGTATGGGGTGCATAATAAACATATTAAACTATTAAACTGACGTCTTTGAGGAACTTTAAAGCACCCTTGCCCATGCTCCATGGGTCTCCGACCCTATTGGAATGAAGTTATTGCATGGGGGAAGGTCTTCATATTTGCTGGTCTTCTGGGTCTCCCTGTGGCTGGCAGCTCCACCCCTTTCACCTAAGGAGTATGTCAAGTAGGTGTCTGCCAATGTGGCAGCACAGGTATAGTCCCAGGCAATCTGCTTTCCATTCTTCCAGGGACGTTTTTGACTTCCATCAGACCTCTGCACTTGGGGTTCCCGTTGGGCTGGGCAGCCGGCTGTGGCGAGGCTTCTCATTATGATGTCATTGACTTCCTCATGTCTGGCATACTTCCTTTCTGCTGTGTGACACACGAGACCATGAAGTCCGAATTGATCAGCCAT
>NC_091292.1:40061938-40081938 GCF_038502225.1 Cherax quadricarinatus
GATACATCACTAGAAGTGTAGATACACCTCTGGTAGTGTAGATACATCACTGTTAGTATAGATACACCTCTGGTAGTGTAGATACATCACTGGCAGTGTAGACACCTCGCTGGTAGTGTACATACACCTCTGGTAGTGTAGCTACATCACTGTTAGCATAGATACACCACTGGTAGTGTAGCTACATCACTGGTAGTGTAGATACACCTCTTGTAGTGTAGATACATCACTAGAAGTGTAGATACACCTCTGGTAGTGTAGCTACATCACTGGTAGTGTAGATACCTCACTGGTAGTGTACACACACCTCTGGTACTGTAGCTACATCACTTGTAGTATAGATACACCTCTGGTAGTGTAGCTACATCACCGGTAGTGTACATACACCTCTGGTAGTGTAGATACATCAATGGTAGTGTAAATACACCTCTAGTAGTGTAGATACATCACTAGAAGTGTAGATACACCTCTGGTAGTGTAGCTACATCACCGGTAGCGTAGAAACACCTCTGGTAGTGTAGCTACATCACCGGTAGTGTACATACACCTCTGGTAGTGTAGATACATCACTGTAGTGTAGATACACCTCTGGTAGTACAGATTCACCTCTGGTAGTGTAGATACACCTCTGGTAGTGTAGTTATATCACTGTCAGTGTATATACACCTGTGGTAGTGTAGATACATCACTGTCAGTGTATATACACCTCTGGTAGTGTAGATATATCACTGGTAGTGTAAATACACCTTTGGTAGTCTAGATACATCATTGGTAGTGTAGATACACCTCTGGTAGTGTAGATACACCTCTGGTAGTGTAGATACACCTCTGGTATTGAAGGTACATCACTGTTAGTGTAGATACACCTCTGGTAGTGTAGATACATCACTGTTAGTGTAGGTACATCACTGCTAGTGTATCTACACTTCTGGTAGTGTAGATACACCTCTGGTAGTGTAGATACACCTCTGGTAGTGTAGATACCTCGCTGGTAGCTTAGATACACCTCTGGTAGCGTAAATACATCACTGGTAGTGTGGATACACATCTGGTAGTGTAGATACATCACTGTTGGTGTAGGCACATCACTGGTAGTGTAGATACACCTATGGTAGTGTAGATACATCACTGGTAGTGTAGATACATCACTGTTAGTGTAGGCACATCACTTGTAGTGTAGATACACCTCTGGTAGTGTAGATACATCACTGGTAGTGTAGATACATCACTGGTAGTGTAGATACACCTCTGTTAGTGTAGATACATCACTGGTAGTGTAGTTACATCACTGGTAGTGTAGATACTCCTCTGGTAGTGTAGATACATCACTGGTAGTGTAGATACTCCTCTGGTAGTGTAGATACATCACTGGTAGTGTAGTTACATCACTGGTAATGTAGATACTCCTCTGGTAGTGTAGATACATCACTGGTAGTGTAGTTTCATCACTGGTAGTGTAGATACACGTCTGGTAGTGTAGATACATCGCTGGTAGTGTAGATACATCACTGGTAGTGTAAATACACCTTTGGTAGTGTAGATACATCACTGGTAGTGTAGATACATCGTTGGTAGTGTAGATACATCACTGGTAGTGTAGATACACCTTTGGTAATGTACATACATCACTGGTAGTGTGGATACACCTCTGGTAGTGTAGATACATCACTGTTAGTGTAGGCACATCACTGGTAGTGTAGATACACCTCTGGTAGTGTAGATAAACCTGAAGATGTGTACGAAAATCCTGGTTTCAGGGCGGATAATGCAGACACAGCTGTTGCAGTGTAGTTATAGAGTAAATTTTATTGGAACAATGTTGATAACGTTATGACAGTGTTGGTTGTGTGAGCAGTGGTGTAGGTTGTGTGAGCAGTGGTGTAGGTTGTGTGAGCAGTGGTGTAGGTTGTGTGAGCAGTGGTGTAGGTTGTGTGAGCAGTGGTGTAGGTTGTGTGAGCAGTGGTGTAGGTTGTGTGAGCAGTGGTGTTGGTTGTGTGAGCAGTGGTGTAGGTTGGGTGAGCAGTGGTGTAGGTTGTGTGAGCAGTGGTGTAGGTTGTGTGAGCAGTGGTGTAGGTTGTGTGAGCAGTGGTGTAGGTTGTGTGAGCAGTGGTGTAGGTTGTGTGAGCAGTGGTGTAGGTTGTGTGAGCAGTGGTGTTGGTTGTGTGAGCAGTGGTGTAGGTTGTGTGAGCAGTGGTGTAGGTTGTGTGAGCAGTGGTGTAGGTTGTGTGAGCAGTGGTGTAGGTTGTGTGAGCAGTGGTGTAGGTTGTGAGAGCAGTGGTGTAGGTTGTGTGAGCAGTGGTGTTGGTTGTGTGAGCAGTGGTGTAGGTTGTGTGAGCAGTGGTGTAGGTTGTGTGAGCAGTGGTGTAGGTTGTGTGAGCAGTGGTGTAGGTTGTGTGAGCAGTGGTGTAGGTTGTGTGAGCAGTGGTGTTGGTTGTGTGAGCAGTGGTGTAGGTTGTGTGAGCAGTGGTGTAGGTTGTGTGAGTAGTGGTGTTGGTTGTGTGAGCAGTGGTGTAGGTTGCGTGAGTAGTGGTGTAGGTTGTGTGAGCAGTGGTGTAGGTTGTGTGAGCAGTTATGTAGGTTGTGTGAGCAGTGGTGTAGGTTGTGTGAGCAGTGGTGTAGGTTGTGTGAGCAGTGGTGTTGGTTGTGTGAGCAGTGGTGTAGGTTGTGTGAGCAGTGGTGTAGGTTGTGTGAGCAGTGGTGTTGGTTGTGTGAGCAGTGGTGTAGGTTGTGTGAGCAGTGGTGTAGGTTGTGTGAGCAGTGGTGTAGGGTGTGTGAGCAGTGGTGTAGGTTGTGTGAGCAGTGGTGTAGGTTGTGTGAGCAGTGGTGTAGGTTGTGTGAGCAGTGGTGTAGGTTGTGTGAGCAGTGGTGTTGGTTGTGTGAGCAGTGGTGTAGGTTGTGTGAGCAGTGGTGTAGGTTGTGTGAGCAGTGGTGTAGGTTGTGTGAGCAGTGGTGTAGGTTGTGTGAGCAGTGGTGTAGGTTGTGTGAGCAGTGGTGTAGGTTGTGTGAGCAGTGGTGTTGGTTGTGTGAGCAGTGGTGTAGGTTGTGTGAGCAGTGGTGTAGGTTGTGTGAGCAGTGGTGTAGGTTGTGTGAGCAGTGGTGTAGGTTGTGTGAGCAGTGGTGTAGGTTGTGTGAGCAGTGGTGTTGGTTGTGTGAGCAGTGGTGTAGGTTGTGTGAGCAGTGGTGTAGGTTGTGTGAGTAGTGGTGTTGGTTGTGTGAGCAGTGGTGTAGGTTGCGTGAGTAGTGGTGTAGGTTGTGTGAGCAGTGGTGTAGGTTGTGTGAGCAGTGGTGTAGGTTGTGTGAGCAGTGGTGTAGGTTGTGTGAGCAGTGGTGTAGGTTGTGTGAGCAGTGGTGTTGGTTGTGTGAGCAGTGGTGTAGGTTGTGTGAGCAGTGGTGTAGGTTGTGTGAGCAGTGGTGTTGGTTGTGTGAGCAGTGGTGTAGGTTGTGTGAGCAGTGGTGTAGGTTGTGTGAGCAGTGGTGTAGGTTGTGTGAGCAGTGGTGTAGGTTGTGTGAGCAGTGGTGTTGGTTGTGTGAGCAGTGGTGTAGGTTGTGTGAGCAGTGGTGTAGGTTGTGTGAGCAGTGGTGTAGGTTGTGTGAGCAGTGGTGTAGGTTGTGTGAGCAGTGGTGTAGGTTGTGTGAGCGGTGGTGTTGGTTGTGTGAGCAGTGGTGTAGGTTGTGTGAGCAGTGGTGTTGGTTGTGTGAGCAGTGGTGTAGGTTGTGTGAGCAGTGGTGTAGGTTGTGTGAGCAGTGGTGTAGGTTGTGTGAGCAGTGGTGTAGGTTGTGTGAGTAGTGGTGTTGGTTGTGTGAGCAGTGGTGTAGGTTGTGTGAGCAGTGGTGTAGGTTGTGTGAGCAGTGGTGTAGTTTGTGTGAGTAGTGGTGTTGGTTGTGTGAGCAGTGGTGTAGGCTGTGTGAGCAGTGGTGTAGGTTGTGTGAGCAGTGGTGTAGGTTGTGTGAGCAGTGGTGTAGGTTGTGTGGGTAGTGGTGTAGGTTGTGTGAGCAGTGGTGTAGGTTGTGTGAGCAGTGGTGTAGGTTGTGTGAGCAGTGGTTTTGGTTGTGTGAGCAGTGGTGTAGGTTGTGTGAGCAGTGGTGTAGGTTGTATGAGCAGTGGTGTAGGTTGTGTGAGCAGTGGTGTGAGCAGTGGTGTAGGTTGTGTGAGCAGTGGTGTAGGTTGTGTGAGCAGTGGTGTAGGTTGTGTGAGCAGTGGTGTAGGTTGTGTGAGCAGTGGTTTTGGTTGTGTGAGCAGTGGTGTAGGTTGTGTGAGCAGTGGTGTAGGTTGTGTGAGCAGTGGTGTAGGTTGTGTGAGCAGTGGTGTGAGCAGTGGTGTAGGTTGTGTGAGCAGTGGTGTAGGTTGTGTGAGCAGTGGTGTTGGTTGTGTGAGCAGTGGTGTTGGTTGTGTGAGCAGTGGTGTAGGTTGTGTGAGCAGTGGTGTAGATTGTGTGATCAGTGGTGTAGGTTGTGTGACCAGTGGTGTAGGATGTGTGAGCAGTGGTGTAGGTTGTGTGAGCAGTGGTGTTATTGTGTAGGGTATGAGGGCTATGGTTTTATGTGTAGGTTGTGTGAGCAGTGGTGTTGGTTGTGTGAGCAGTGGTGTAGGTTGTGTGAGCAGTGGTGTAGGTTGTGTGAGCAGTGGTGTTGGTTGTGTGAGCAGTGGTGTAGGTTGTGTGACCAGTGGTGTAGGTTGTGTGAGCAGTGGTGTAGGTTGTGTGAGAAGTGGTGTAGGTTGTGTGAGCAGTGGTGTTGGTTGTGTGAGCAGTGGTGTAGGTTGTGTGAGCAGTGGTGTAGGTTGTGTGAGCAGTGGTGTAGGTTGTGTGAGCAGTGGTGTAGGTTGTGTGAGCAGTGGTGTAGGTTGTGTGAGCAGTGGTGTAGGTTGTGTGAGCAGTGGTGTTGGTTGTGTGAGCAGTGGTGTTGGTTGTGTGAGCAGTGGTGTAGGTTGTGTGAGCAGTGGTGTAGATTGTGTGAGCAGTGGTGTAGGTTGTGTGAGCAGTGGTGTAGGATGTGTGAGCAGTGGTGTAGGTTGTGTGAGCAGTGGTGTAGGTTGTGTGAGCAGTGGTGTAGGTTGTGTGAGCAGTGGTGTAGGTTGTGTGAGCAGTGGTGTAGGTTGTGTGAGCAGTGGTGAAGGTTGTGTGAGCAGTGGTGTAGGTTGTGTGAGCAGTGGTGTAGGTTGTGTGAGCAGTGGTGTAGGTTGTGTGAGCAGTGGTGTAGGTTGTGTGAGCAGTGATGTAGGTTGTGTGAGCAGTGGTGTAGGTTGTGTGAGCAGTGGTGTTGGTTGTGTGAGCAGTGGTGTTGGTTGTGTGAGCAGTGGTGTAGGTTGTGTGAGCAGTGGTGTAGGTTGTGTGAGCAGTGGTGTTGGTTGTGTGAGCAGTGGTGTTGGTTGTGTGAGCAGTGGTGTAGGTTGTGTGAGCAGTGGTGTAGGTTGTGTGAGCAGTGGTGTTGGTTGTGTGAGCAGTGGTGTTGGTTGTGTGAGCAGTGGTGTAGGTTGTGTGAGCAGTGGTGTAGGTTGTGTGAGCAGTGGTGTTGGTTGTGTGAGCAGTGGTGTAGGTTGTGTGATCAGTGGTGTTGGTTGTGTGAGCAGTGGTGTAGGTTGTGTGAGCAGTGTTGTAGGTTGTGTGAGCAGTGGTGTAGGTTGTGTGAGCAGTGGTGATTGTGGTGTGAGCAGTGGTGGTTGGTGGTGTGAGCAGTGGTGGTTGGTGGTGTGAGCAGTGGTGGTTGGTGGTGTGAGCAGTGGTGGTTGGTGGTGTGAGCAGTGGTGGTTGGTGGTGTGAGCAGTGGTGGTTGGTGGTGTGAGCAGTGGTGGATGGTAGTGTGAGCAGTGGTGTAGGTTGTGTGAGCAGTGGTGCTGGTTGTGTGAGCAGTGGTGTAGGTTGTGTGAGCAGTGGTGTAGGTTGTGTGAGCAGTGGTGTTGGTTGTGTGAGCAGTGGTGTTGGTTGTGTGAGCAGTGGTGTAGGTTGTGTGAGCAGTGGTGTAGGTTGTGTGAGTAGTGGTGTTGGTTGTGTGAGCAGTGGTGTAGGTTGTGTGAGCAGTGGTGTTGGTTGTGTGAGCAGTGGTGTAGGTTGTGTGAGCAGTGGTGTAGGTTGTGTGAGCAGTGGTGTTGGTTGTGTGAGCATTGGTGTAGGTTGTGTGAGCAGTGGTGTAGGTTGTGTGAGCAGTGGTGTAGGTTGTGTGAGCAGTGGTGTAGGTTGTGTGAGCAGTGGTGTTGGTTGTGTGAGCAGTGGTGTTGGTTGTGTGAGCAGTGGTGTAGGTTGTGTGAGCAGTGGTGTAGGTTGTGTGAGCAGTGGTGTTGGTTGTGTGAGCAGTGGTGTTGGTTGTGTGAGCAGTGGTGTAGGTTGTGTGAGCAGTGGTGTAGGTTGTGTGAGTAGTGGTGTAGATTGTGTGAGCAGTGGTGTAGGTTGTGTGAGCAGTGGTGTAGGTTGTGTGAGCTGTGGTGTAGGTTGTGTGAGCAGTGGTGTAGGTTGTGTGAGCAGTGGTGTTGGTTGTGTGAGCAGTGGTGTTGGTTGTGTGAGCAGTGGTGTATGTTGTGTGAGCAGTGGTGTAGGTTGTGTGAGCAGTGGTGTTGGTTGTGTGAGCAGTGGTGTTGGTTGTGTGAGCAGTGGTGTAGGTTGTGTGAGCACTGGTGTTGGTTGTGTGAGCAGTGGTGTTGGTTGTGTGAGGAGTGGTGTAGGTTGTGTGAGCAGTGGTGTAGGTTGTGTGAGCAGTGGTGTTGGTTGTGTGAGCAGTGGTGTTGGTTGTGTGAGCAGTGGTGTAGGTTGTGTGAGTAGTGGTGTAGGTTGTTTGAGTAGTGGTGTTGGTTGTGTGAGCAGTGGTGTTGGTTTTGTGAGCAGTGGTGCTGGTTGTGTGAGCAGTGGTGTAGGTTGTGTGAGCAGTGGTGTAGGTTGTGTGAGCAGTGGTGTTGGTTGTGTGAGCAGTGGTGTTGGTTGTGTGAGCAGTGGTGTAGGTTGTGTGAGCAGTGGTGTAGGTTGTGTGAGCAGTGGTGTTGGTTGTGTGAGCAGTGGTGTTGGTTGTGTGAGCAGTGGTGTAGGTTGTGTGAGCAGTGGTGTAGGTTGTGTGAGCAGTGGTGTTGGTTGTGTGAGCAGTGGTGTAGGTTGTGTGAGCAGTGGTGTAGGTTGTGTGAGCAGTGGTGTAGGTTGTGTGAGCAGTGGTGTAGGTTGTGTGAGCAGTGGTGTAGGTTGTGTGAGCAGTGGTGTTGGTTGTTTGAGCAGTGGTGTAGGTTGTGTGAGCAGTGGTGTAGGTTGTGTGAGCAGTGGTGTAGGTTGTGTGAGCAGTGGTGTAGGTTGTGTGAGCAGTGGTGTAGGTTGTGTGAGCAGTGGTGTAGGTTGTGTGAGCAGTGGTGTAGGTTGTGTGAGCAGTGGTGTGAGCAGTGGTGTAGGTTGTGTGAGCAGTGGTGTAGGTTGTGTGAGCAGTGGTGTAGGTTGTGTGAGCAGTGGTGTAGGTTGTGTGAGCAGTGGTGTAGGTTGTGTGAGCAGTGGTGTAGGTTGTGTGAGCAATGGTGTAGGTTGTGTGAGCAGTGGTGTAGGTTGTGTGAGCAGTGGTGTAGGTTGTGTGAGCAGTGGTGTAGGTTGTGTGAGCAATGGTGTAGGTTGTGTGAGTAGTGGTGTAGGTTGTGTGAGCAGTGGTGTAGGTTGTGTGAGCAGTGGTGTAGGTTGTGTGAGCAGTGGTGTAGGTTGTGTGAGCAGTGGTGTAGGTTGTGTGAGCAGTTGTGTAGGTTGTGTGAGCAGTGATGTGAGCAGTGGTGTAGGTTGTGTGAGCAGTGGTGTAGGTTGTGTGAGCAGTGGTGTAGGTTGTGTGAGCAGTGGTGTAGGTTGTGTGAGCAGTGGTGTAGGTTGTGTGAGCAGTGGTGTAGGTTGTGTGAGCAGTGGTGTAGGTTGTGTGAGCAGTGGTGTAGGTTGTGTGAGCAGTGGTGTAGGTTGTGTGAGCAGTGGTGTAGGTTGTGTGAGCAGTGGTGTAGGTTGTGTGAGCAGTGGTGTAGGTTGTGTGAGCAGTGGTGTAGGTTGTGTGAGCAGTGGTGTAGGTTGTGTGAGCAGTGGTGTAGGTTGTGTGGGCAGTGTTAAAGCGTGGGTTATGTGGACATTGGTGCTACTGTATGGGTTGTGTTTAGTGCATCCCTTTTGTATCCCTGTACTTGAAATTACAGAATAAAAGTGCACATTTCCGTGACTAACACTAAACAAATATCCTGCACATAGGAGAATGAAACTAGTCAATAACTAGCCATTAACTGTGTAACTTGTTAATGGTTCAACTCCGACCGAAACGTTGTCATAAGTTTCATTCTGCTATGTGCGAGTTATTTAGTTGCTTGGATTTGTTGGTTTCTGTGGAGCAGCTGAAAAATGCATCTTCATGTCGGATTCAAACTTTAAGCACTAATGTGTTTTCTTCGCAAGAAATTTTGCAATGAATTTTTATTGTTTAATTCTGAATTTACCAATTATAATGACTAATTATTTTCTGAACAATAACTGAAGAATGCCTCTCCTGATTGGCTGCAGCCCTTAACGCTCGTGTAACTTACCTACACAAGTGACTTTTTGTGAGTGTAGACGACAATTTATCAGTTTTATACAAGAAATAATGATAATTTACATGTTTACATTTTCAATTATTTATAAGAGCCTTATCAGATTGGCTTCAGCATTCAATACAGATAACTTGAGACTGGAACTTTTGAGTAATTTCAAATTTAAAGTCAATAAACTTTCAAAAATGGTGTTCCATAATATATGGTTTGAATTCTGTGCTGTTTATGTGCCAATTTTCATTTTCATTTAAGAAATTGTGATACCTTGTGAGCGCCTCTTCTGTTTCTCTTTAAATTTTTAACGTTGATATTTAATTGTATATGAAACTTTAAAGGGTACGCAAGTTCCCGCGTCTTCTAATAACATGTTGTTAGAAAACGAGGGAACTTACGTGCCCCTTAAGCTGCATTTTGTACTGCTGCATTTGTTTATATTGAGGTAGAGAGAGCTGGGTTAATACCACATGGGGATACCTTCCTCATATTGTACAAAGACTAGAATGCCTTGTAAATGGTCCAAGTCGAACCGAAACGTAAGTTTCTCTCTCTTATGTGAGGGTTGTTTGTGTATACTTCTAATTATTATTATATTCACGGGAACAAGCCAAACTAAGAGTCATACATTTCGTGGTAACTGGGATTTAATTTGGTTTGATCCAAGGAAGTTAATTAAGGGTCGCTTAGTCCTTTAACTTTCAACAGGATTGCTAACTGCACACTATACTATTATTTCTAAGTTTAATTCTATTACTGCTACATATACTTCTTTATCATTATCACTGGTGTTTCTGTTGCTACTTCTACGAACGCTGTTACTAGTACTACAGAGAAAACAGAGAAGAGAAAGAGGTAGAAGATTCTATTATTATTAGTGGCAATGGAACAATGATGGTAGACGGGGAAGTTCTGAAGTAAAGGGACATGTAACTATTTCTACGTAAGTTACTTCTGCCTCTTAGTTGTTCCTAACCGGTTGAGAGATGTTAAACTGTCCTTGGATCTGTTGGTGGGTTTCGCAAAGTTGGCTAACAGTTGCCTTTGTGCATCTTAGTTTGTATTCGACTTCCTGTTTGATTGCTGACTATGTGCTATACCAGGCGATGCTGCGGACGTCTTTGTCATTTTTAATTACGTGGTTATTGTTGTGTGTTATGCATATTTATATAAATGCTTTATCAGCGTATCATTAACATATCCGTGCACTGCACACAAATAATACTAACAATTCTTGTGTAATCAACCTTGGCAAACACACGAAGATCATGCATGCAACATATCTGAATTCATATACATTGTAATGCACATCTAGCAACCAACACACACGTACCAGGTTTTGCTCATTAGTAAACGCTGACATTCCAGGAGCTAATCACATGCCTCCGTCTCATTTCATTTGAGTGTTACTCCATTTTTTCAGATTTATAACTTGATTCTCTACATTACTTTACAGATATGACAATTTTTTTTCTACTGTTGCCATGGTTGAAATATCTATTTCAAATTAGTTTTCCTGCTTGACTACTTCCCAGGCGATATTAATTTGTCTCTTTTGACTGGCTCAGATTGTTTGAGATGACCTGATAGTTTTTTCTTACAGGACACCGAGTGTGATGGCTGGATACCTGACGTTCATGGCGGTGGCCGTGGTGTTGGTGGCTCTGTCTTACACCACAACACCTGCTGAGTCAAGTGAGTAACTATATTATCATTACTCACGAAATCGTAATGACACGATTGCAAACATACCATACCACGGGCGGGGATGGAACCCGCAGTAAGAGAGTTAGCATTGGCACAGTGGTGCTTATGCTAACCTTCCTATGATGTATAAATATATCTAGTTGGATGAATCTTATTGTAGCAACCTGGCCTAGTGGCTAAAGTATCGGTCTGGAGTTTTATGACTCTGATCGTGGGTTCTATCCCGCCCGAGGTATGGTTTGTATCATCATCGTTGTCTCGATGCTGGAGACGGAAAAGGGAGGAATTTAGCACCTGACCTGTATGTTTTTTATGTAATCTCCTAGCTGTAATTACCTAATAGTTATTAGTTACTTGTAATTTCCTAATTGTAAGTAGTGACTTATAATTTTATAATTATAATTAATCAATTGTAATCACCTAATAATAATTAACTGTAGTTCTCTGTCTGCATTTACCAAACTGTTATCAATTACTTGTGATTGCTTATTTGTATTTTTCTAGTTGCAGTTAACTGCTCGTAACTACCTAGTTGTAAAGAGTTACTTAAAATAACCTTGTTGTAAATAATTGCTTCTAAGTATGTAGATTTAATTATCTAAAAATAATTAACCAGTTAAAATCATTTAGTTGTATATTCATTGTTTACTTTACCTATCAGCAACTGCTGTTGTATTTATCTACAATTTGCAAGGTATGTAAATACCGACCATGTGACTCAAATGATACTTGCAGTGGATACATTTATTCATGACTGATCTATCAAATCACTACTGAATAGATGAAAAAAAACATGAATATGTGTACAGGTAGAGTAAGGTAGGTGAGGTGCAGCAGAGTATCTGGGCTCGAGGGAACAATGCAGGATACCAGACCATTGGGTCCCGGGTTCCTACATTACATGCAAGTATGGTGGAGCTAAAGATTTACCTAACATGAAGCTACACTTGTTCTGTGTAATGATGTTATGAGTCCATATACATGCATGACTTATGCGACACTGTCCCGTGAGGTTTTTACCGATGTAACGTTCGTCATATCCATTGCAAGGAGTGGTACAGACTCCTGTTCTATTTGTGTCATGGTGGCTATCTTTACTTCTAGTCTGGACAGGTTCTTGGTAGTAATCGAAGTAATGGCTGCGATGTTGTTGTTTCTTCTGAAGGGAATGTTGGTGAGATTGGTGGGAAAAAGTATATACATAACTGTCGATCATTTTCGCAGTTTTCTGCAGTCTTTTATGAAGTAACAGTGGAAGTGGAGATTAGTTTGGAAAAACACGCATCTTTTGATTTTCCAGACCTTTAAAACCTCCCTAAGTAGGGGGATAGGAGAGGGGGAAAGAACGAGTAGGGGGGAATGAGGGGAGGGGGGGAAGAACGAGCATACCCACCTATGCCTATGAGCGGTTGCCATGTTCCCCTTTCCATTCTTAATTTATGAGACTAGTAATGAAGCCTAGAATTAGATATAGAGTAATCTAGCTTAGTACCTCTCACAACCTATACGATTGTGAGCAACGGGCACTTGTTCCAGCCAGCCATGAGTGCCCTCTGGCTAAGGGAGCAACAGGCTCCTGCCTACCCAGTAACGAAAGGTCCTGAGTGAGAGTGAAGTTGGGTATTAATATTATTAAGAGCTGCCCAAATGTGCAGATCAATTAACAGCCTAGTCAGTTATCCTACGACAGGCCTTGTGCAGTGAAATACTCTAACCTTCAACATTTTTGCAACCAGCCTACCATACACTGTTCCATGTGTAAACTATTGGTAAGAATTCAGGTAGACAGAAATGGAATGGCAGGTTTCTGGGCTGAATTCCGTAAGTGACTTGATTGGATCACTGACCTAATCATTCATAACCCACAGACACCCTCTGTTCTACACACATTTTTATGCTGTGTATGATTTTGCTTTTACTATTCCTCATTTCATTCTGTCTCACTTATCTCCTACTCGAACACTATAAGATCCTAGGAAATAATTATGAAATATAGTTCACTGTCAAACTTGTAGAATCAGACATTTAATAGAGGATGCGTGGTTTACAATGGCAGTAGTTGCACAACCCAGGTCAGCATGGTTTCAGTGCAAGTTGCTACTGCCTCTCGCATTTTCTGGAACATTAAGTATGGAGTTGGATACATTGGTCAAGCAAAATGGAGATATGACTCATCGCAAATGGCACGGTTCCAAACAAACCATACCACGGGTGGGGTTAGAACCCGCGGTCAGAGAGCCATAAATGCAGATATAATGTTCACCTATTTTGCAAAATCCTTTGACAAGTGAGATCATGTGGTAATTCTGCACAAAATGCGTCAGAAAGGATTGGATGTATAGGTGAGCAGATGGGTATCTTAATTCCTAATAGAATCCAAAGATAAATGGTAAACAGAATAAAATCTAGGGCTGCTACGGTGAAGAGTTCTGGATGTCAGATGAGAGGGAGGGAGTATGGAGGAAGTGAATGTACTCAGATATTTCGGAGTGGGTTTGTCGGCGAATTGGTCTATGAAAGACGAGATGAATCATAGAACTGACGAGGGAAAAAGAGTGATTAGTGTACTGAGGAAACTCGGGAACAAAGAACGTTATCCAAGGAAGGAAAGAAGGAAATATATGAGAGTATAATGGTACCAATGGGTGTGAAAGCATATGTGGTGAATGTTGCAATAAGGAGAAGGTTGGAGGCAGTCGTGTGTGAGAGCAACGTGCAGTGTGAATATTATTCAGAGAATCCGTAGCTTGGAGATTAAAAGTAGGTGCGGGGTTTCTGAAAGTATTAACCAGAGGGCTGAGGAGGGGCTGTTGAAGTGGTTTGGACATTTAGAGAGAATGGAACGAAACCTAATGACATGGAGGACGTATTAATCTGTAGTGAAATGAAGGCAGGGTATGGGTCACCCTAAGAAAGGTTGGAGAGAGAGGGGTAAAGGAGGTTTAGTTCCAACCAGAGTGAATAAGCGTGTTTGATTTCAGTGAGTGGAGGCAAATCATTTTTATAACTTGACGTGCTGTTGGGGTGTGAGCAAAGTAACATTTATGAAAGGATTCAGGGAAACCGGTTAGCTGAAGGTGGGAAGTACAGTGCTTGCGCTCTGAAGGAGGGGCTGAGATATGTTGCGGTTTTTAATTGTAGTGTAGGCACGCCTCTGGCCAGACAGTTATGGAATGAATGACGATGAAAGTGTTTCTTCCTTTCTGGGCCAACTGTGTTGGTAGGAAATGGCCGATGTGTTAATAAATAAATAAATAAATAAATAAATAAATAAATATATATATATATATATATATATATATATATATATATATATATATATATATATATATATATATATATATATATATATATATATATATATATATATATATATATATATATATATATATATACGTATATCATCAACAGAACTGCGGCTGGCCAGAACTCAATCCTGCTTTTCCATGCCCAGCCGTGTGTGAACTAAACAAAACACGCATCCCTCTATCCACTGGACTGCCATCCTTAAACACCAGGCGTCCAGCAGTACTGAGCATGTTATCTACCAATACGTAGTCCATCAAACTACGTACTGTCATTACGCCCTACATCATAGCTTGCATACTTATTTATCCTCTTTTTGTTAAAATATGTATTACCTATAACTAAACCCCTTTCTACACAAAGTTCAATCAAAGGGCTCCCATTATCATTTACACCTGGTACCCCAAACGTACCAACCACACCCTCTTTAAATGTTTCTCTTACTTTAGCATTTAGATCCCCTACCCTAATTACTCTCTCACGTGGTTCAAAAGTTCCTGTACATTTGCTTAACATCTCTCAAAATCTCTCTCTCTCTCCTCTACACTCCTCTACACGCCTGATCCAACTAAATAAATTTTAGATATGTATACAATAATTTAACAATAAATGAACAAATAAAATAATAAAAATCGTTAGGTTCAGAATAATTTTTGAGAAATTACTGCATAAACGAATTTTCACTTGCCTTATTCAGCAAGAAGAGCACTCTTATTTAAGCAAAAGTCGGAAGTTTTACGTATTAAGCACGACATATATATCATTAACAGAACTGCGGCTTGGCCAGGACTCGATCCTGCTTCCCATGCCCAGCCCTGTGAAAACTTTACAACATACACATCCCTATATCCATTTGACCAACAATCTTTAAACACCAGGCACTCAGCTGTACTGAGTGTGTTTTTCCTGATGCAAAGATGTATGTGGTCATGGAGCCTCAGAGACTAATTTCAGCATCATCATGTTTGGGGTACCAGCCTTCACGAGCTGTCTACCTGGAGTTTACCTGGAGAGAGTTCCGGGGGTCAACGCCCCCGCGGCCCGGTCTGTGACCAGGCCTCCTCGTAGATCAGAGCCTGATCAACCAGGCTGTTGCTGCTGGCTGCACGCAAACCAACGTACGAGCCACAGCCCGGCTGGTCAGGAACCGACTTTAGGTGCTTGTCTGTATATTAAAGAAATCACGAAACAGGATTTTGAATCATTAACAGAATTGGGGCTTGGCTGTAGTTCTGTTAATGATTCTGTTAATGTAAACCAGACCACGGGTGGGGTTAGAACCCGTGATCAAAGAGTCTCAAAATTCCAGACCGATGCATTAGCCACTGGGCCAGCTAGCTTCATTAAGATTCATCCATCTAGGTATATTTCTACACCATAGGAAGGTTAGCATAGGCACCACTGTGACCACAAATACAATTTTTACAGACGAATCTCCCACTAGCATGGGGGTGATGAACTCTAGCTCAAGTCCCCTCAAAGCCCCATGGTATGGTTTATTTGCAATCATGTCATTACAATTTTGTGAGTCATTCTGTTAATGTCCTTGCATCAGGAAAAACATGCCTAGTACAGCTGAGCACCTGGTGTTTAAGGATTGTTTGTCAAGTGGATAGAGGGATGCATACTTTGTGCCATTCTCACAGGGCTGGTCATGTCTCCCCTAATCCTCCTGTCCTCCAGTGTCGTCAGGCCGATTTCCCTTAACCTTTCTTCGTAGAACATTCCCATTAGCTCTGGAACTAACCTTATCACAAACCTTTGCACTTTCTCTAATTTCTTAACGTGCTTGACCGAGTGCGGGTTCCAGTATGGGCCTGACGTACCCGGTGTACAGTGTCTTGAAAGATTCTTTACTTAGGTATCGGAACAATAATCTCAGGTTTGCCAGGCGCCCATATGCTGCAGCAGTTATCTGGTTGATATGTGCTTCCGGAGACGTGCTCGGTGTTATACTCATCCCAAGATCTTTCTCCTTGAGCGAGGTTTACAGTCTTTGGCCACCTAGCCTATACTCTGTCTGCAGTCTTCTTTGCCTTTCTCCGATCTTCATGACTTTGCATTTGGCAGGGTTAAATTCGAGAAGCCAGTTGCTGGACCACGTGTCCATCCTGTCCAGGTCTCTTTGAAGTCCTGCTTGATCCTCATCTGATTTAATTCTCCTCATTAACTTCACATCATCTGTCCCTTCCACCATGTCATTCACATATACCAAAAATAGCACTGGTCTTAGGGCCGACCCCTGTGGGATCCCGCTCGTCACAGGTGCCCACTGTGATACCTCATCATGTACCATGACTCGTTGTTGCCTCCCTGTCAGGTATTCTCTGATTCATTGCAGTGCCCTTCACGTTATACACGCCTGATCCTATAGTTTCTGCACTAATCTCTTGTGAGGAACTGTGTCGAAGGCCTTCTTGCAGTCCAAGAAAATGCAATCAACCCACCCCTCTCTCTAGTGTCTTACTTCTGTAACTTTGTCATAAAACTCCAGAAGGTTTATGACACAGGATTTGCCTTCCATGAATCAGTGCTGGTTGTCGTTCATAATCTTGTTCCTTTCCAGGTGCTCCACCACTCTCCTGATAATCTTCTCCATGATTTTGCATACTACACACGTCAGTGACAATGGTCTGTAGTTTAGTGCCTCTTTTCTGTCTCATTTTTTAAAAATGGGAATTACATTTGCCGTCTTCCATACCTAGGATAGTTGCCCAGTTTCATGGGATGTGTTGAAGATTGCGGTTAATGGCACACATAGCATTTCTGGTCCCTCTCTAAGGACCCACGGGGAGATGTTGTCCGGTCCCATTGCCTTTGAGGTATCAAGGTCACTTAGCAGTTTCTTCATCTCCTACTCAGTTGTGTGTATGTCACCCAGCACTTGATGGTGTATTCCCTGTTGGTGTCCCCCTCTGTCCTGTCTTCCCAGAGTCCTTCCTGTCTCCACTGTGAATACTTCCTTAAATCTCGTGTTGAGCTCGTTTCTTGTGTTCTCCCTACCTTCTTTCCTCAGCCTGATTACCTGGTCTTTGACTGTTGTCTTTTTCCTAATGTGGCTCTACAGCAGTTTCGGGTGAGTCTTGACTTTCGATGCTATGTCGTTTTCGTACTGTCGCTGGGCCTCCCTCCTTATCTGTGCATACTCGTTTCTGGCTCTTCGACTGATCTCCTTATTTTCCTGGGTCCTTTGCCTTCTGTACCTCTTCCACTTAATTTTTGCATTTAGTTTTTGCCTCCCTACACCTTCGGGTAAACCAAGGACTCGCTTTAGTCTTCCCACTGTTTCTGTTGCCCTTAGGAACAAACCTTTCCTCTGCCTCCTTGCATTTTGCTGTGACATATTCCAGCATTTCGTTTACTGACTTTCCTATCAGTTCTCTGTCCCACTGAACATCTCACAGGAAGTTCCTCATACCTATGTAGTCCCATCTTTTATAGTTTGGCTTTTCCCATTCGACTCCTGTTGCCCTCTCCACTTGTAACTCTACTATGTATTCACAACTCAGAACTACGTGATCAATAGCTCCAAGGGGCGTCTCATATGTGATGTACTCAATGTCCGAACTGTTCAGGGTGAACACAAGGTCCAGTCTTGTTGGTTCACCCTCCTCTCTCTCTCTGGTAGTGTCCCTGACGCGTTGACGCATGAGGTTTTCCAGTACCACATCCATCACTTTGGCTCTCCATGTTTCGGGACCCCCATGAGGCTGCAGGTTTTCCCATTCGATCTTCCTGTGGTTGAAATCACCCATAACCAGTAACTTTATGTGTGTGTTTGTATATGTGTGTGTGTGTGTGTGTGTGTGTGTGTGTGTGTGTGTGTGTGTGTGTGTGTGTGTGTGTGTGTGTGTGTGTGTGTATGTGTGTGTGTGTGTGTGTGTGTATGTGTGTGTGCGCAAGTGTGTGTGTGTGTTTGTGTGTGTGTGTGTGTGTGTTTGTGTATGTGTGTGTGTGTGTGTGTGTGTGTGTGTGTGTGTGTGTGTGTGTGTGTGTGTGTGTGTGTGTGCGTGTGTGTGTGGTTCAGTGAGTGCCAATGTGAGTGCCTGTGAGTGAAAACTTAAATGAATAAAGATTTATTCTGCCGTATCTTTTTGCTACACAAAAGCTGAACGCGTTTGTAACGTATTCTTGTTGAATAGACAGCCGTGTATCAAATCTATGGACCTTCTCAGTGTTCATTATTTATGTGCCAAGCTGAAGGCCTTCTATTTATAACCTTTGTACGTCCTTTTATGTTGTCTGTGACCCTAACAAAGATGATTCCTTGGCTTTTCTGAATGTTTGTATCTGGAAGTTGCTCCTTTTCCATGTGGTGCAGCTGGTTTGGTCTTCTTCTTCCCATTGTTTCATTTTCATTATGTCACATTTGCTGGGACAGAATTCGTGAAGTCACGATGTGTCTGTGGGTTATGATTGATTAGGTTAGTGATCTAATCAAACCTTCAGTGGCATTTTTCCCAGAAACCTGGCATCCCATTTCTATCTGATTTTTTTCCTCTAGTTACATAGGGCAGTGTGTAGTAAGCCGGTTGCAGGTAATGTTGCATTTCTGGTGGGCTGGAGGATGTGGTAAGACCTTTCACACTGTTCATCTCCAGTAGTACAAAAAATGCACATTTAATGATGCAATGGGTACTTACTCGTGGAGTGTGGGAGTCTATGGCGCCTCAGCGAAGAATCACCGAGATACTTATATGAGTCACAGTCTGATATCTCTTTGTTAGCAGCGAGGGAGCCGTTTATTGCCGTGAAATGTAAACTAATTCACTGCACAAAGGCCTGTCGTAGGACAAGTCGTCCTAGTTAACCAGGCTGTTAATAGATCGGCACAGTTAGGCAGAGTTTAGACTTCTGCCTGTTTAATCAGTAAAGTTAGTTTTGAGACTGAAGACTGGATAGGCTAAGTGCCTGGTCACCGACACTAATGTGGGATGGTTGTCAATTTGTGCAGTCTATGAGAGGCGATGTAGATACTAAACTACTGTGTGTCTAACTCTAGTTTAAATACGTATTAGTAGTATTGTATAATACATTAGTCTAACGAGGCTTCACTACCAGATTAGACTTATAAATTAAGAGTGGAAAGCGATATGTGGCGCCCGGACATAGGTATATGTGGGTCAACTGCTTGTTTCCCCCTCCTTTACCCCTTCCAATTAGGTTAGGTTTAACTGTACGGGAAATACGCCAGTCCCATAATGTCGCCACAGACTCATGGAACTCCATGTTCATCAAGAACTGCAAGAAGCCCCTATCACGAGCTTTTACCATCCTATGGAGAGGGAGCATGGACACGGGGGTCGTCCCACAGTTACTAAAAACAACAGACATAGCCCCACTCCACAAAGGGGGCAGTAAAGCAATAGCAAAGAACTACAGACCGATAGCACTATCATCCCATATCATAAAAATCTTTGAAAAGGTCCTAAGAAGCAAGATCGCCACCCATCTAGAAACTCATCATTTACACAACCCAGGGCAACACGGGTTTAGAACAGGTCGCTCCTGTCTGTCTCAACTATTGGACCACTACGACAAGGTCCTAAATGCACTAGAAGGCAAAAAAAATGCAGATGTAATATATACAGACTTTGCAAAAGCCTTCGACAAGTGTGACCATGGCGTAGTAGCGTACAAAATGCGTGCTAAAGGAATAACAGGAAAAGTTGGTAAATGGATCTATAATTTCCTCACAAACAGAACACAAAGAGTAGTAGTCAACAGAGTAAAGTCCGAGGCAGCTACGGTGAAAAACTCTGCTCCACAAGGCACAGTACTCGCTCCCATCTGTTCCTCATCCTCATATCTGACATAGACAACGATGTCAGCCACACCACCGTGTCTTCCTTTGCAGATGACACCCGAATCTGCATGACAGTGTCTTCCATTGCAGACACTGCAAGGCTCCAGGCGGACATCAACCAAATCTTTCAGTGGGCTGCAGAAAACAATATGAAGTTTAACGATGAGAATTTTCAATTACTCAGATATGGTAAACATGAGGAAATTAAATCTTCATAAGAGTACAAAACGAATTCTGGCCACAAAATAGAGCGAAATATCAACGTCAAAGACCTGGGAGTGATCATGTCGGAGGATCTCACCTTCAAGGACCATAACATTGTATCAATCGCAACTGCTAGAAAAATGACAGGATGGATAATGAGAACCTTCAAAACTAGGGATGCCAAGCCCATGATGACACTCTTCAGGTCACTTGTTCTATCTCGGCTGGAATATTGCTGCACACTAACAGCACCTTTCAAGGCAGGTGAAATTGCTGACCTAGAAAATGTACAGAGAACCTTCACGGCGCGCATAACGGAGATAAAACACCTCAATTACTGGGAGCGCTTGAAGTTCCTGAACCTGTATTCCCTGGAACGCAGGCGGGAGAGATACATGATTATATACACCTGGAAAATCCTAGAGGGACTAGTACCGAACTTGCACACGAAAATCACTCACTACGAAAGCA
>NC_091292.1:40086938-40096938 GCF_038502225.1 Cherax quadricarinatus
CCCAATCTTCATGATTTTGCATTTGGCGGGGTTAAACTCAAGGAGCCAGTTGCTGGACCAGGCTTGTAGCCTGTCCAGGTCTCTTTGTAATCCTGCATGATGCTCATCCGATTTGATTCTTCTCATTAACTTCACATCGTCCACAAACAAGGACACTTCTGAGTCTATCCCTTCCGTTATGTCATTCACATATACCAAGAACAGCACAGGTCCTAGGACTGACCCCTGTGGAACCCCGATTGTCACAGGCGCCCACTTTGACACCTCATCACGTACCATGACTCGTTGTTGCCTCCCTGTAAGGTATTTTCTTATCCATTGCAGTGCCTTTCCTGTTATGTGTGCCTGATCCTCTAGCTTTTGCAGTAACCTCTTGTGAGGAACTGTGTCGAAGGCCTTCTTGCAGTCCAAAAAATGCAGTCGATCCACCCCTCTCTCTCTTGTCTTACTTCTGTCACCTTGTCATAAAACTCTAATAGGTTTGTGACACAGGATTTTCCCTCCATGAAACCATGCTGGTTGTCAATTATACACTTGTTTCTTTCCAGGTGCCCCACCACTCTCCTCCTGATGAACTTCTCCATGACCTTGCATACTATACACGTTAATGATACAGGTCTGTAGTTTAGTGCCTCATGTCTATCTCCCTTTTTAAAAATTGGGACTACATTTGCCATCTTCCATACCTCAGGGAGTTGCCCAGTTTCAAATGATGTGTTGAAGATCTTAGTTAATGGTACACTCAATGTCTCTGCTCCCTCTTTAAGGACCCACGGAGAGATGTTGTCTGGTCCCACCGCCTTTGAGGTGTCAAGTTCGCATAGCAGCTTCTTCACCTCCTCCTTGGTTATATGTACCTCATCCAGCACTTGCTGGTGCACCCCCCTGCTCTGATTTCCTGGAGTCCTACTGGTTTCCACTGTAAATACTTCTTTAAATCTTGTGTTGAGCTCCTGACATACCTCCCAGTCGTTTCTTGTGAATTCCCCATCACCCTTCCTCAGTCTGATTACCTGGTCCTTGACTGTTGTTTTCCTCCTGATGTGGCTGTACAACAGCTTCGGGTCAGTCTTGACTTTCGATGCTATGTCATTTTCATATTGCCGCTGAGCCTCCCTTCTTATCTGTGCATATTCGTTTCTGGCTCTTCGGCTAATCTCTTTATTTTCCTGAGTTCTCTGTCTTCTGTACCTTTTCCATTCTCTAGTACACCTAGTTTTTGCCTCTCTACACCTTTGGGTGAACCAAGGACTCGTTCTGTTCTTCCCATTATTTCTGTTTCCCTTGGGAACAAACCTCTCCTCTGCCTCCTTGCATTTTGTTGCCATATAGTCCATCATTTCTTGTACTGGTTTTCCTGTCAGTTCCCTCTCCCACTGAATGTCTTGAAAGAAGTTCCTCAAGCCTGAGTAGTTCCCCCTTTTGTAGTTTGGTTTTTCCCACCCTATTCCTGCTGCTCTCTCCACTTGGAGCTCAACTATGTAGTCGAAGCACAGAACCACATGATCACTAGCTCCCACGGGCCTTTCATACATGATATCCTCGATGTCAGAACTACTCAAGGTGAATACAAGGTCCAGTCTTGCTGGTTCATCCTCTCCTCTCTCTCTGGTAGTGTCTCCTTGAGTGAGGTTTGTAGTCTCTGGCCCCCTAGACTGTACTCCGTCTGCGGTCTTCTTTGCCCGTCCCCAATCCTCATGACTTTGCACTTGGTGGGATTGAACTCCAGGAGCCAGTTGCTGGACCAGGTCTGCAGCCTGTCCAGATCCCTTTGTAGTTCTGCCTGGTCTTCTATCGAATGAACTCTTCTCATCAACTTCACGTCATCTGCAAACAGGGACACCTCGGAGTTTATTCCTTCCGTCATGTCGTTCACAAATACCAGAAACAGCACTGGTCCTAGGACTGACCCCTGTGGGACCCCGGTGGTCACAGGTGCCCACTCTGACACCTCGCCACGTACCATTACTCGCTGCTGTCTTCCTGACAAGTATTCCCTGATCCATTGCAGTGCCTTCCCTGTTATCCCTGCTTGGTCCTCCAGTTTTTGCACTAATCTCTTGTGTGGTACTTTGTCAAAAGCCTTCTTGCAGTCCAAGAAAATGCAATCCACCCACCCCTCTCTCTCTTGTCTTACTGCTGTCACCATGTCATAGAACTCCAGTAGGTTTGTGACACAGGATTTCCCATCTCTGAAACCATGTTGGCTGTTGGTGATGAGATCATTCCTTTCTAGGTGTTCCACCACTCTTCTCCTGACAATCTTTTCCACGATTTTGCATGATGTACATGTCAGTGACACTGGTCTGTAGTTTAGTGCTTCATGTCTGTCTCCTTTTTTAAAGAAGTGTGTGTGTGTGTGTGTGTGTGTGTGTGTGTGTGTGTGTGTGTGTGTGTGTGTGTCTGTGTGTGTGTGTGTGTGTGTGTACTCACCTAATTGTACTCACCTAATTGTGGTTGCAGGGGTCGAGACTCAGCTCCTGGCCCCGCCTCTTCACCGACCGCTACTAGGTCCTCTCTCCCCCTGCTCCATGAGCTTTATCATACCTCGTCTTAAAACTATGTAGAGTTCCTGCCTCCACTACATCGCTTGCTAGACTATTCCACTTCCTAACTACTCTATGACTGAAGAAATACTTCCTAACATCCCTTTGACTCATCTGAGTCTTCAGCTTCCAATTGTGACTCCTTGTTTCTGTATCCCATCTCTGGAAGAACCTGTCTCTGTCCACCTTGTCTATTCCACGCAATATTTTGTATGTCGTTATTATGTCTCCCCTGGCCCTCCTGTCCTCCAGTGTTGTCAGACCGATTTCCCTTAACCTTTCTTCATAGGACATTTCCCTTAGCTCTGGAACTAGCCTTGTTGCAAACCTATGTACTCTAATTTCTTGACGTGTTTGACCAGGTGTGGGTTCCAAACTGGTGCTGCGTACTCCAGTATGGGCCTGACGTACACAGTGTATAAAGTCTTGAACGATTCCTTACTGAGGTACCGGAACGCTATTCTCAGGTTTGCCAAGCGCCCATATGCCGCAGCAGTTATCTGGTTAATGTGTGCTTCTGGCGATGTACTCGGTATTATACTTACTCCTAGGTCTTTCTCATTGAGTGAGGTTTGCAGCCTTTGGCCACCTAGCCTATACTCTGTCTGCGATCTTCTTTGCCCTCCTCCGATCTTCATGACTTTGCATTTGGCGGGGTTAAATTCTAGGAGCCAGTTCCTGGACCACACATCCAGCATGTCCAGGTCTCTTTGTAGACCTGTCTGGTCTGTGTCTGATTTAATTCTCCTTATTAAATTCACGTCATCTGCAAACAGGGACACTTCTGAGTCTATCCCTTCCGTCAGGTCGTTCACATATACCAAGAAAAGCACTGGTACCAGGACTGACCCCTGTGGGATCCCGCTCGTCACTGGCGCCCACTGTGATACCTCATCACGGACCATGACTCGCTGTTGCCTCCCTGCTAGGTATTCTCTGATCCATTGCAGTGCCCTTCCTGTTATACGTGCCTGTTCCTCTAGCTTCTGTACTAATCTCTTGTGAGGAACTGTGTCGAAGGCCTACTTGCAGTCCAAGAAAATGCAATCAACCCACCCCTCTCTCTCATTTCTTACTTCAGTTACCTTGTCGTAAAACTCTAGTAGGTTTGTGACACAGGATTTGCCTTCCATGAATCCGTGCTGGTTGTCGTTTATAATCTTGTTCCGCTCCAGGTGCTTCACCACTCTCCTCCTCATAATCTTTTCCAAGACTGCATACTATACATGTCAGTGACACTGGTCTATAATTTAGTGCTTCATATCTGTCTCCCTTCTTGAAGATGGGGACTACATTTGCCTTCTTCCATACTTCAGATTGATGCCCAGTTTCAAGGAAAGTGTTGAAGATTTTGGTTAGTGGCACACGTAGTGTCCCTGCTCCTTCTCTAAGGACCCACGGAGAGATGTTGTCCGGTCCCACCGCCTTTGAATTATCAAGGTCGCTTAGGAGCTTTTCCACCTCCTCCTCAGTTGTGTGTAATTCATCCAACACTTGTTCGTATATCCCTTGTTGCTGTACACCACTGTTTCATCTTCCCGTTGTCCCTTCAGCCTCCACTGTAAATACTTCCTGAAATCTCATGTTGAGCTCCTCACATACCTCCTGGTCGTTTCTTGTGAGCTCCCCACCTTCTTTCCTCAGCCTGATTACCTGGTCCTTGACTGTTGTCTTCCTCCTGATGTGGCTGTAGAGTAGTTTCGGGTCAAACTTGACTTTCGATGCTATGTCATTTTCATACTGCCGCTGCGCCTCCCTTCTTATCTGTGCATACTCTTCTGGCTTGTCGACTAATCTCTTTATTCTCATGAGTCCATTGCCTTCTGTACTTTTTCCATTCTCTAGAGCACTTAGTTTTTGCCTCCCTGCATCTTCGGGTAAACCAAGGGCTCGTTCTGTCCTTCCCATTATTTCTGTTACCCTTAGGAACAAATCTTTCCTCTGCTTCCTTGCATTTTGTTGTTACAAAGTCCATCATTTCGTTTACTGATTTTCCTACCAACTCCTGTTCCCACTGAACCTCCTGCAGGAAGGTCCTCATTCCTGTGTAGACCACCCTTTTATAGTTTAGCTTTTCCCTTTCTACTCCTGTTACCCTCTCCACTTTTAGCTCCACGATGTATTCAAAGCTCATAACTACGTGGTCACTAGCTCGAAGGGGCCTTTCATATGTGATGTGCTCAATGTCTGAGCTACTCAGGGTGAACACGAGGTCCAGTCTTGCTGGTTCATCCTCCCCTCTCTCTCTGGTAGTATCCCTAACATGTTGGTGCATGAGATTTGCCAGCACCACATCCATCATCTTGGCTCTCCATGTTTCGGGACCCCCATGTGGCTCCAGGTTTTCCCAGTCAATCTCCCTGTGATTGAAGTCGCCCATGACCAGTAACTTCGCTCTACTTGAGTGGGCTGTGTGTGTGTGTGTGTGTGTGTGTGTGTGTGTGTGTGTGTGTGTGTACTCACCTATTTGTACTCACCTATTTGTGGTTGCAGGGGACGAGTCACAGCTCCTGGCCCCGCCTCTTCGCTGATTGCTACTAGGTCCTCTCTCTCCCTGCCCCATGAGCTCTATCATACCTCGCCTTAAAACTATGTATGGTTCCTGCCTCCACCACATCACTTTCTAGGCTATTCCATGGCCTGACTACTCTATGACTGAAGAAATACTTCCTAACATCCCTTTGATTCATCTGAGTCTTCAACTTCCAATTGTGACCTCTTGTGTCTGTGTCCCATCTCTGGAACATCCCGTCTTTGTCCACCTCGTCTATTCCGCGCAGTATTTTATATGTCGTTATCATGTCTCCCCTGACCCTCCTGGCCTCCAGTGTCGTCAGGCCGATTTCCCTCAACCTTTCTTCATAGGACAATCCCCGTAGCTCTGGGACTAGTCTTGTTGCAAACCTTTGCACTTTCTCTAATTTCTTGACGTGCTTGACTAGGTGTGGATTCCAAACTGGTGCTGCATGTGTGTGTGTGTGTGTGTGTGTGTGTGTGTGTGTGTGTGTGTGTGTGTGTGTGTGTGTGTGTGTGTGGTGTGTGTGCGTGTGTGTGTGTGTGTGTGTGTGTGTTTGTGTGCTTCTATGTATATAAATTTTGCTTTAATTAAAGCATTCAACTTATTCAAGCAAATTATCTACAAATTGATATGGACGCTATAAATCTTTTTACGGGAATAATAAATCATATAATCGAATTATTTTAATAAATTAGATGTATGATTCATTGCAGTTATTGTAGATAATAATTCTTCATTTATCAGTAGTATTGGAAATTAAATTTAAACGAGGTGGAGAATTTGGAGGAGTAATTTTTACTGTCATCCTGTGTAGACAGCGTTGGGAGAGCAAACAGTGAAGTGAACCAAGACAAGATTTCCCTGACATCTGAGCCAGTTGATGACGAAGAAAATGATCCCGCTAACTCAACCAAGGTATTGTGGTCATCTTTTGGACTTTATTTCGTAACTCTTCGTATTGCGCACACTCTCACATGCACACACACACACACACACACACACACACACACACACACACACACACACACACACACACACACACACACACACACACACACACACACACACCACATACAAACTGAGAAGAGAAAGAGGATGAGAATGTTTGCATGAAAGGTTAGGAGAGTGCATAAGGAGAGTACATGGAGAGGTGCACAGGGGATAGAGTGTGTCGGTGCAATATTGTAAAGAAAAACATTGATGGATAGAAGAAACTCATAGAATACTCTGAAAATTACTATGAAAACATAACAAATTTCCTTTCCTTCAGGCAGCGTTTGTGAGTGACGACTCAGAGAACAACTCAGAGAGCGACAACGGGAGCCCATCAGTGGTGTCTGGTCCCAGATTCAAACGCACAGCTCGCCATGGAGTTCGCCGCAGGACAGGCCGCGTAACTGTTCAGATTGCTAGGTCTAAGCACAGGATCTAGGCGTGATAACAGGCCTTGGATTTAGGCAGAAGACCTAGCCTTACTACCACAGCTGCTATTAGAGTGTCACAGTAGATGGGAATGCATATAAATCTCTCAAGGCTGTCCTGGGTTCTCAAGGCAGTCCTGGTTCCTCAAGGTTACCCAAGCTCCTTAAGGGTGCCTTAATTCCTCAAGACTTCCCTGGGTCCTCAAAGTTGCCCTGATTCCTCAAGGCTACCCTGGTTCCTCAAGGCTGCTCTGGGTTCTCAAGGTTTCCTTGAGTTCTCAAGGCTACTTTAAGTCCTCAAGACTAGCATGGATCCTCAAGATTACCCTGAATCCTCAAGGCTACCTTTGTTCTTCATGACTACCCTGAGTCCTCGAGGCTGGAAACGGGTTCGGCAGCTTTCGTCAACAGTCATCCACATATGTCAGTTGTTGACGTAATTTGAAGCTTATTAAATGAGGTCTTCTTCAGTTATGAGTTACACAAGAATGTAAAGACTGAAGAAAAATAATCTGGGAAACACCTATAGGTCCTCTTTCGAAAATGCCTACTTAAAATAAATATAATTTTGATTTTGATTTTTTTTTCACTTCACACAGTCTTTTAGGTGAGCAGGGTAACCAGCGCTGCTGAGAAGACAAAACAAGCGAGACTTAATAGATTTATGAATATTTACGCCTATTTCTATTGTCTTTACATAATATTGTGTAATTTCACTATGCCATTTGTTTACACTGTATTTAAATTATCCTAAGCATTCAACTGAGGACATGAAACTTTTCAAAGACTTTAGGAACAGAAACACTGCATCTGATATTAGAAACAGGGTAACAAAAAAAAAATGGAACATTGCAGTAGGTCTGCTTTCCAAGACTAGGGACGTCCAACTCACACGAAGTGGTTACATACTAATGAAAAAGACTCCTGAACAACACTATTAGAACATAAGAACTTAAGAAAGGAGGAACACTGCAGCCATGGTATAAGCTTTGATAACCGGGAGGTGAAGCACCTGGTCCATCACCAGGGTACTGAAGGAGCCGAATAATTCACCTCTCTGGGTTGGACAATAGGACACTTCGGGAGGTAGGGCTTCTCGATACCAACTACCTCCCTATAACATTATTCCAAACACCATTGTTCTGTGTAAATTCTTCCAGGAAGGATCATCCCTCACAGGGATATCCTTCAACATCCCCGAGGCATCCCAGCCATCTTTTCCTATTTCCCGGCATCCCCCGATCGCCCTCGAGCCCCGGCTCCTTGTGTCATTGCCCTGATGTAATTGACATCTTTGTTGTGAGGTTTAGGGTTCGATACGTAGTTGGTGCATATGGAGTAGTACACAACTGCTTTGTATGGAGTTTATTGGTAAACATTTCATTGTCTCATCTGCCAGTGAATCCTAAGTTGTCCCTCTCAATTAACGCCCTGATCTTGACTGAAGCTATACCCTGTGGGCAAGCTGAGGGCTTTGAACTGAATTGCTTATGAAAGATGCTCCTTTCACTTGAACCTTTCGTCAAGAAAGATCGTTCCAAACATAAAAAGATAAGGTAATATCTGTTCCATTATTACAGTTTCCTGATTCTGAAAAGCCTTTCTACCTGACAACAGATGCTAGCACCAGTGACATAGGTGATGTCCTAGCCCAAAAAGATTGATGGCAAGTATAGATAACCCAGTTGCATTTGCTAGTCGAGTCTTTTCCATGGCTGAGCAAAATCATTCTGTAACTGAGCAAGAAGCATTAGCTATCGTTTGACCTTTAAAACATTTCCAAAATAACACCTGCCATTACCCAGTCTATGTCTTGACAGATCATGCTCCAATAATTTCTTTGTTCCAGAATTGGCAAGATGGTCCTTGACCACACAAGAGTTCAATCCCACCTCTGCCACCGTTTTTTGTGAGAGTCAGGGTTCGAAACATAGTAGATGTGTATGTAATACACAATTGCTCCGTACAATGTTGACTGGTAAACAATGGGGTGTTTCATCAACCAGTGTATCCTAATGTGTGCCTTTCACTTAACTTCTGTATCCTGACAGAGGTTACACCCCGTGGGCTAGCTGAAGGTTCTGAACTGGAGGTTAGTGTCAGCGACCTTACAGTGGGATTCAGCTAACTATTGGCATACTATTGGCATCTTCGTAGAAGATTCCACGGCCTTTACCTGGAGTTTACCTGGAGAGAGTTCCGGGGGTCAACGCCCCCGCGGCCCGGTCTGTGACAGGTGCTTGTTGTTTGAGTCTTACAGTGTATGAGTGAACATGAAAGAAATGGTATGATGATACCGACAAGATGTGGAAAAAGACACTAATGTACATTTCAGGAAACGTTTCGCCACGAGTGGCTTCTTCAGTCCTCATACAGAGATAACTAAGAAAACGAGTATATATAGTAGCAGGAGTCAGGTGGAGTGTCGAGTGGGTGGTAGTAGTAGTAGTAGTAGTAGTAGTAGAAGTAGTAGTAGTAGAAGTGGAACTACTTCTACTACTACTCCCGTCTCACCACATTAGTTCCACTACTTCTACTGCTACTGCCACAACTTCGTCTATCCACGCAACACTCCACCTGACTCCTATATATACTCATTTTCTTAATTTTCTTTGTATTAGGACTGAAGAAACCACTAGTGGAGAAACGTTTCCTTTACTAAATGTCCTGAACTGTACATAAGTATCTTTTTCTACCTATGATTGAACAGTTTACTGTTCTGCCATTTCCCCCTGGTTAGCATTCCTTGTTTCTGCTCAGTCCACTTTCCCTTGTTACAGCAGAGGCATCTAGTCTTCTGTGTCTCTCGTGGTTTAGGATGGTACTACTCACTATAATTTCTGCTTGACCTGGTTGTGATCTTCTGTGATTGGTTGTACGCTTCCAGTTGTGTCTTGTGCCTGTTATTTTTTGTGTTCTGGACGAGTAGTAGTGGGGTATATTGGGCTATGTTGATTACGTATGGAGTCATGGTTGGATCCATATTATTCATGGTCTATTTTAAGTGTTAGTGGTTTCCTGGGTGTGCCTGATGTTTTAACCATTGGTTACTGATGCAGAATGTTGTTGTTGATAGAGGTGGCGACAGTGGTGGAGGTGGTGGCCGTAGTGTTGAAGGTAATTATGGCGGAGGTGGCAGTGGTGATGACTGTATTGGTGGTGTTGAAGGTGTTATGTAGCGGCAGAAGCAGCAATGGTGGCGGTACTGCTGGTGCTGATGATAGGAGTGGAGGTGGTGATGTCGGTGGTGGTGGGGTGGTGGTGCTGGCAGCATCATTTGTACTTATAAGAACATAAAAAAGAAAAATCACTGGGACAAGCCTACTGGTAGGTCCAAGTTATACCCACCCACACCCACCCAAGTAATTAATCTAACTCATTTTTGAAAGCATTCCAAGGTTTTCGCTTCACTGGCACTACACGAGTTTCTTCCACTCATCCACAACTTTATTATTATGCCAGTGCTTTCCTATATCCTTTCTGAACCTAGATTTTTCTAACTTAAACCCATTGTT
>NC_091292.1:40104438-40106938 GCF_038502225.1 Cherax quadricarinatus
TAGCATCGAGAATCAAGACTGACCCGAAACTGTTGTATAGCCACATCAGGAGGAAGACAACAGTCAAAGACCAGGTGATCAGATTAAGGACAGAAGGTGGAGAACTCACAAGAAATGATCAGGAGGTATGTGAAGAGCTGAACAGGAGATTTAAGGAAGTTTTTACAGTAGAGACAGGAAGGGCTGTGGGAAGACAGAACAGAAGGGAACATCAAGAGGGAATATACCAACAAGTGTTGGATGACATACGAACAACTGAGGAGGAGGTGAAGAAGCTCTTAAGTGACCTTGACACCTCAAAGGCGATGGGACTGGACAACATCTCCCCATGGGTCCTTAGAGAAGGAGCAGAGATGCTGTCTGTGCCTCTAACCACAATCTTCAACACATCCCTTGAAACTGGGCAACTACCTGAGAAATGGAAGACAGCTAATGTAGTCCCCATATTTAAGAAAGGAAACAGAAACGAGGCACTAAACTACAGACCTGTGTCTCTGACATGTATCGTGTGCAAAGTCATGGAGAAGATTATCAGGAGGAGAGTGGTCGAACACCTGGAAAGGAACAAGATTATAAATGAAAACCAGCATGGGTTCATGGAAGGCAAATCTTGTATCACAAACCTCCTGGAGTTTTATGACAAGGTAACAGAAGTAAGACACGAGAGAGAGGGTTGGGTAGATTGCGTTTTCCTAGATTGCAGGAAGGCCTTTGACACAGTTCCCCACAAGAGATTAGTGCAGAAGCTGGAGGATCAGGCACACGTAAAAGGAAGGGCACTGCAATGGATAAGGGAATACCTGACAGGGAGGCAGCAACGAGTCATGGTACGTGAAGAGGTATCACAGTGGGCGCCTGTTACGAGCGGGGTCCCACAGGGGTCAGTTCTAGGACCAGTGCTATTTTTGATATATGTGAACGACATGATGGAAGGAATAGACTCTGAAGTGTCCCTGTTCGCAGATGACGTGAAGTTGATGAGAAGAATTAAATCGGACGAGGATGAGGCAGGACTGCAAAGAGACCTGGAGAGGCTGGACATGTGGTCCAGTAACTGGCTTCTCGAATTCAATCCAGCCAAATGCAAAGTCATGAAGATTGGGGAGGGGCAAAGAAGACCGCAGACAGAGTATAGGCTAGGTTGACAAAGACTACAGACCTCACTCAGGGAGAAAGACCTTGGGGTGACCATAACACCGAGCACATCACCGGAGGCACACATCAACCAAATAACCGCTGCAGCATACGGGCGCCTGGCAAACCTGAGAATAGCGTTCCGATACCTTAATAAGGAATCGTTCAAGACACTGTACACTGTGTATGTTAGGCCCATACTGGAGTATGCAGCACCAGTCTGGAACCCACACCTGGTCAAGCACGTCAAGAAGTTAGAGAAAGTACAAAGGTTTGCAACAAGGCTAGTCCCAGAGCTCAAGGGAATGTCGTACGAGGAAAGGTTAAGGGAAATCGGACTGACGACACTGGAGGACAGAAGGGTCAGGGGAGACATGATAACGACATACAAGATACTGCGGGGAATAGACAAAGTGGACAGAGATAGGATGTTCCAGAGAGGGGACACAGGGACAAGGGGTCACAACTGGAAGCTGAAGACTCAGACGAGTCACAGGGACGTTAGGAAGTATTTCTTCAGTCATAGAGTTGTCAGCAAGTGGAATTGCCTAGCAAGTGAAGTAGTGGAGGCAGGAACCATTCATAGTTTTAAGAAGAGGTATGACAAAGCTCAGGAAGCAGAGAGAGAGAGGATCCAGTAGCGATCAGTGAAGAGGCGGGGCCAGGAGCTGAGTCTCGACCCCTGCAACCACAATTAGGTGAGTACAATTAGGCGAGTACAGACACACACACACACACATACACACACACATACACACAAGCACGTAAAGAAACTAGAGAAAGTGCAAAGGTTTGCAACAAGACTAGTCCCAGAGCTATGAGGTATGTCCTACGAGGAGAGGTTAAGGGAAATCAACCTGACGACACTGGAGGACAGGAGAGATAGGGGGGACATGATAACGACATACAAAATACTGAGAGGAATTGACAAGGTGGACAAAGACAGGATGTTCCAGAGATTGGACACAGTAACAAGGGGACACAGTTGGAAGCTGAAGACACAGATGAATCACAGGGATGTTAGGAAGTATTTCTTCAGCCACAGAGTAGTCAGTAAGTGGAATAGTTTGGGAAGCGATGTAGTGGAGGCAGGATCCATACATAGCTTTAAGCAGAGGTATGATAAAGCTCACGGCTCAGGGAGAGTGACCTAGTAGCGATCAGTGAAGAGGCGGGGCCAGGAGCTCGGACTCGACCCCCGCAACCTCAACTAAATGAGTACAACTAGGTGAGTACACACACACATACACACACATACACATACGCATACACACACACACACACACACACACACACATACACACACACACATAAACACACACAAACACACACACACACACACACACACATACACACACACACATAA
>NC_091292.1:40109438-40149438 GCF_038502225.1 Cherax quadricarinatus
ACCTACCTTTCAGTACATAATAAACCCACACATAATTCCACACAAAATTACACACACACACACACACACACACACACACACACACACACACATCCAGACACACACACACTCCCCCCCCTCACCACCGACATCTCACTACTTCCCCTGATCCCTCCCCTCCCTCGATCACCCTCCCCTCCCCCGTTCACCCTAAACCCTCCCCACCCCTCCCCACTCAGCTCCCACATAGCCACAGTTCCTCCACTACTTCCCCCCCCCCCCCCCCACACTCTGACACACACACTACTAACCTAACATACAGAACTACATAGGTTTCCCACTCTGAGGCAATCAGGATAAAACAAAAATGGGTTGCCAGAGAGCAACAAGAAAAACCAAGGGACAGGAGGAGGAAAATGCAAAGGAAGATTGGGCAGCAGAGCTCATAAAAAGGGATCATGAATGGGAAAAGAAACTAGAAGAACTTAGCATGAGAATGGAAGAGAGGATAGATATGGAAAGCAGGAAGTGGGAGGTGCATGTCAAAGCAGCAGAAGCTAGGATACAGAGTTTAGAAGAGGAATTGAAAAATCTGAAACAGCCTAAAGAACTAAAGAACATTTTGGGATTGACAACAGAGACTGCTACCTCAGCCACAAATAAGGGGACTGTAGGGAAAGAAGGGGCACAACTGCATGGAGATGCTCTATCAGAGGAGACTGTAGCAAATGAAAGAGCTAAGCTTTATGTGGAGGCCCTAACAGACAACAACAGAGCCCAAGGAAAGCCGAGAAGGGAAAATGACAGGCCACTGAGCCCAAGTACATTAGCCAGTGAAACTGATGAAAGGAAAGCTGCAGTGGAGGAAACCAAATTAAATGAGGGGATACACAGGGATATGCAGTGGGAGAATGAAAGGGTGAGGTCAGTCTTTGTGTATGGGCTCCAGGAAGTCGAAGGGGAAACATATGAAGCAAGAAAACAAGGGGAAAAAAAAGCAATTGAAAGCATCATGAAAGCAATAGGAGAAGACGATATGACCCAGCTGGAAAATTTTCGGAGAATAGGGGGGTTTGTAAAAAAAAGAACCCGGCCAGTGAGAGTGACCTTCAAGGCAGAAGCGACTCGGACCAGGATCCTGCAGGAGAAAGCACGATTAAGGGACATGACGGCATACAGGAAGGTGTATCTCGACCGCGACAGAACACAAGAAGAAAGGAAGAAACTGAGAGAGATGGTACAAAGGCGAAAGGAGGAAAGAGAGGGGATGGAGAAGACAGACAGGAGATCCCAGACCCAGGAAGAAGATCAAATACAGCCTCCCTCACAACTTTCTATAGAAGCCTCCCAACCAGGTCAACCCCAGTGCAACCAAACACTCTAAATCAAAACACCCATGCCACATCCAATGCCCCCACCCACTACATTACAAACTTCACCCCCACAGCAACAACCCATAGTTCCTTACCAGGTCTCCCACTTCCCCAACCCCAATATACTTCCCAGACCACAGTCTTAGAAAAGAAGTTGAAGGTGTGGTATACAAATGCAGATGGAATAACAAACAAGTATGAGGAGTGGCACGAAAGAATCAAAGAGACATCCCCAGACATAATAGCACTCACAGAAACAAAACTCACCAGAATAATAACAGATTCAATCTTTCCATCCGGATATCAAATCCTCAGGAAAGACAGAGGGAGGAGAGGGGGAGGAGGAGTTGCACTGCTCATTAAAAACCAGTGGGGTTTTGAGAAAATGGAAGGAATGGATGGCATGGGCGAAAGGGACTACTTAGTAGGAACAATCCAGTCTGAGGGACATAAGGTGATAATTGCAGTAATGTACAACCCACCACAGAACTGCAGGAGGCCAAGAGAAGAATACGATGAGAGCAACAGAGCAATGATCGACACACTAGCCGAGGTGGCCAGGAGAGCACACATGGGGGGAGCAAAGTTACTAGTTATGGGTGATTTCAATCACAAGGAGATTGACTGGGAAAACCTGGAGCCCCATGGGGGTCCCGAAACATGGAGAGCCAAGATGATGGATGTGGTACTGGAGAACCTCATGCATCAACATGTTAGAGACACTACCAGAGAGAGAGGAGAGGATGAACCAGCAAGGTTGGACCTTGTATTCACCATGAGTAGTTCGGACATCGAGGGTATCATGTATGAAAGGCCCCTGGGAGCTAGTGATCATGTGGTTCTGTGCTTCGACTACATAGTTGAGCTCCAAGTGGAGAGAGTAGCAGGAATAGGCTGGGAAAAACCAAACTACAAAAGGGGGAACTACTCAGGCATGAGGAACTTCCTTCAAGACATTCAGTGGGAGAGGGAACTGACAGGAAAACCAGTACAAGAAATGATGGACTATGTAGCAACAAAATGCAAGGAGGCAGAGGAGAGGTTTGTTCCCAAGGGAAACAGAAATAATGGGAAGAACAGAACGAGTCCTTGGTTCACCCAAAGGTGTAGGGAGGCAAAAACTAGGTGTACTAGAGAATGGAAAAGGTACAGAAGACAGAGAACTCAGGAAAATAAAGAAATCAGCCGAAGAGCCAGAAACGAATATGCACAGATAAGAAGGGAGGCTCAGAGACAATATGAAAATGACATAGCATCAAAAGTAAAGACTGACCCGAAGCTGTTGTACAGCCACATCAGGAGGAAAACAACAGTCAAGGACCAGGTAATCAGACTGAGGAAGGGTGATGGGGAATTCACAAGAAACGACCGAGAGGTATGTCAGGAGCTCAACACAAGATTTAAAGAGGTATTTACAGTGGAAACCAGTAGGACTCCAAGAAATCAGAACAGGGGGGCACACCAGCAAGTGCTGGATGAGGTACATATAACCAAGGAGGAGGTGAAGAAGCTGCTATGCGAACTTGACACCTCAAAGGCGGTGGGACCAGACAACATCTCTCCATGGGTCCTTAAAGAGGGAGCAGAGATATTGTGTGAGCCATTAACAAAGATCTTCAACACATCATTTGAAACTGGGCAACTCCCTGAGGTATGGAAAATGGCAAATGTAGTCCCAATTTTTAAAAAGGGAGACAGACATGAGGCACTAAACTACAGACCTGTATCACTAACGTGTATAGTATGCAAGGTCATGGAGAAGATCATCAGGAGGAGAGTGGTGGGGCACCTGGAAAGAAACAAGTGTATAATTGACAACCAGCACGGTTTCAGGGAAGGAAAATCCTGTGTCACAAACCTACTAGAGTTTTATGACAAGGTGACAGAAGTAAGACAAGAGAGAGAGGGGTGGATCGACTGCGTATTTTTGGACTGCAAGAAGGCCTTCGACACAGTTCCTCACAAGAGGTTACTGCAAAAGCTAGAGGACCAGGCACACATAACAGGAAAGGCACTGCAATGGATCAGAGAATATCTGACAGGGAGGCAACAACGAGTCATGGTACGCGACGAGGTGTCAGAGTGGGCGCCTGTGACAAGCGGGGTTCCACAGGGGTCAGTCCTAGGACCTGTGCTGTTCTTGGTATACGTGAACGACATAACGGAAGGGATAGACTCAGAAGTGTCCTTGTTTGCAGATGATGTGAAGTTAATGAGAAGAATCGAATCGGACGAGGATCAGGCAGGACTACAAAGAGACCTGGACAGGCTACAAGCCTGGTCCAGCAACTGGCTCCTTGAATTTAACCCTGCCAAATGCAAAGTCATGAAGATTGGGGAAGGGCAAAGAAGACCGCAGACACAATATAGTTTAGATGGCCAAAGACTGCAAACCTCACTCAAGGAAAAAGATCTGGGGGTGAGTATAACACCGAGCATATCTCCTGAGGCGCACATCAATCAGATAACTGCTGCAGCATACGGGCGCCTGGCAAACCTACGGATAGCGTTCCGATACCTCAGTAAGGATTCGTTTAAGACTCTGTACACCATCTACGTCAGGCCCATACTGGAGTATGCAGCACCAGTTTGGAATCCACACCTAGTCAAGCACGTCAAGAAATTAGAGAAAGTGCAAAGGTTTGCAACAAGACTAGTCCCAGAGCTACGGGGATTGTCCTATGAAGAAAGGTTGAGGGAAATCGGCCTGACGACACTGGAGGCCAGGAGGGTCAGGGGAGACATGATAACGACATATAAAATACTGCGCGGAATAGACGAGGTGGACAAAGACGGGATGTTCCAGAGATGGGACACAGACACAAGAGGTCACAATTGGAAGTTGAAGACTCAGATGAATCAAAGGGATGTTAGGAAGTATTTCTTCAGTCATAGAGTAGTCAGGCCATGGAATAGCCTAGAAAGTGATGTGGTGGAGGCAGGAACCATACATAGTTTTAAGGCGAGGTATGATAGAGCTCATGGGGCAGGGAGAGAGAGGACCTAGTAGCAATCAGCGAAGAGGCGGGGCCAGGAGCTGTGACTCGACCCCTGCAACCACAAATAGGTGAGTACAAATAGGTGAGTACACACACACACACACACACACACACACACACACACACACACACACACACACACACACACACACACACACACACACACACACACACACACACAACACACGTGGTAATGCATTATTTACAGCTAGCAAAGTCAGGGTATTTCTCCAGAATGGTCTGTAATATACCACTGTGGATAAAATACTTTGCCATTTCTTGAACATTTCTGAGTGAGTTGTTTCTAAATTCATTAATTTGATCACACTCCAGTACATAATGACGCAAGGTGTGACAATAGTCCATCTGGCAAAGTTTACATTTCGTTTGGTCTACATCTGGTGGTGGTGATTTAACCTGCCAAAGATATTTGTAACCCAGCCGGAGCCGGGCAGTAGTGACATCCAAGAGTCTGCTTATCTTGTTGGATGCACCATAGACATGTGGCTCCTCCTGCATGATGGAATGATGATAGATGGACTGACTTGTGTCAATCTCCCTAAGTCTTAAGTCAATAAAGTTCATTTGAAGTTCTTTTCGTATTATTGTTCTCAAACTGCTAACTGACAACCCAAGATTGTAATCTACCCCCTCTTTGAAAGCATACAGCTTAGCCAATTTATCAGTTCTATCATGCATCTGAAGACCAATGTGAGATGGAATCCACAGCATGTGCACTCTGACTCCACTGTCCACAATCTTACCATACCTATGTCTGGCTTCTGACACAAGCATGCCACAATTTATACTTAATGAGTTGAGAGCATTTATGGATGACAGAGAATCAGTTACAATTAAAGTGTCAACCTTAGATACATGGACACATTTGAGTGCAAGGAGTATGGCAAACAGTTCTGTTTGAAGGGTAGAGGCCCAGTTATTGATGCGTGCTCCAATTTCTTTATGAGAGCCATCACTCTGTATGACAACAGCAGCACTACCAGCTGCACCAGTGGACTGGTGAACAGAACCATCAACGTAAATAATTTGTGAAAGAGTGTTCTGTGTGACTAAGTTATCAATACAGCTTAAGGCATCATGTTTGGCTTCAAGACGAAGCTTTGGTTGTGATTTAAGAAGAGTTTTGGGGGGAAATGGAGGAATGGTAGTTTGGAATGAGGTAATATCCCATGGAGCAGGGAAATGTCTCTGTTGTCTAACTTGATATAGATCATGTAGCTGGTTCATGCGGAGGTCGGTTCCAGTTTTTTCGATCCATCTGGAAGGATGTTCACCAGTGCTGAGGAAAGTTTGGAGGGCTTCTGTGCAGGGGTTTGAATGGGCTAGCCTAAGCATATTGACCCCAATAAGGATATTTCTTTCAGTAACACGATCTCTAATGCTTGGAATATTAAGTTCTTTCCGCATATTTAAAATTTTGGCAGTACGAGGGCATCCTAGGATGATCCTCATTGCTTCGTTTTGCAGTTTTTCCAGCCCTCCAAGCTTCCAGTCAGACACGAGTGCAAGTAGTGGCGCCGCATAATCAACCAATGATCTAATATAAGCAAGATACATCATTTTCACAATTTTAACATTAGCACCATACCTGGGATGAAAACCTGCCACAACTCTAAGTGCTCTCAGCCTTTCTTTGTATTGGCGACAAAGTCTCGTTACAACAGGTCCAAGTAGTGGAACCTCAAAGCCTAGATACCTGTATCTGCTTACATATTCTAGAAGAGACCCATCATGCAACTGGATCTGACGAACTGTGCCTCTCTGTCGAGGAGGACGCCTGTTGAGTATCTTTGTTTTATCCCCTGAGATTATTAACCCCAGGTCCTGACACGAGGCTAGTACATGATTAAGAATGTTTTGGGTGTTGGAGAATCCGGTGGTGTGAATCATTATGTCATCAGCAAAACTAACCATATAATGATGGGGCTGGCTAGGCATGGCATTAAGTAAGGCATTAATCAAAATGTTGAAAAGGGTGGGACTAAGCACACCTCCCTGTGGGGTTCCTAATTCAAAATCTTTAGTTACACTTCTATGTCCCTGGAACAACACAGACGACTTTCTGTTGGACAGGTAACCTTTAATCCAGCGGAGAAGCCATCCTCCAACATCCATTCTGGCAAGTTCACTAATGATTACATGTCGGTTGGCTACATCAAAAGCGGATTTAAGGTCAAGGAACGTAGTGTATGAGCTGTCAGTGTGCAGAGTGAGAAAGGTGGTAATGCAATGATGCACACTCCTTCCTTGCATGAAGCCATGCAACCGGGGAGACAAGAATTGCTTAATTCTGTGCATAAGACGATTAAGAATCATCCTTTCGAATGTTTTACACAAGCTGCTAGTAAGGGATATTGGGCGAAATGAGTTTTGTTGATTGGGCTTCGGAATGGGAATAATGAGGCTATTGGTCCATGATTTAGGGAGCTCCCCAGTGACATAGCTCATGTTATATAATTCAAGTAAAAGATTACCTGGTACTCGACACAGCAATCTTAGTATGTTGTAAGTAATACCATCCTCACCAGGCGAAGTGGAGTTGCCCTTAGTTAGTGCTGCATCAAGTTCATAATTAGTGAAAGGAATGTTGCAGTCATCTGCCTTGCTGAGCATAAAGCAAACAAGTCTCTCCCTTGCATCATATTTGTCCATTAATTTCGCCTGTGTGGTACTGGGAAGAATGTCATAGCTAGATGTAGCAGCCCAAGCACTGACTAACTCATTCGCCCTATGCAAGGGATGAGGGTGCGCGATCTGCCCAGTTCTGTTACCCTTAATTCTATTTATGTCCCTCCATGCCCGGCTAAGTGGGGTGTGAACATTGAGACCATTGACAAATTGTTCCCAGTCTGTTTGCCCCAGCTCTGTCATACGCTCTCTGGCAGCAGCAAGGGCAGTTTGGAAGAGCCTCAGCATTTCAGGGGTACGATGGTTTCTATAGGCTAGGCCTAGTCTGCGAGCAGTACGTTTCAATGTTCGAAGTTTAGAATCATTGTAATAGGTATGATTTTTATAAGACTTATGATTATTATGGAAGTCATTTGGATTTAGAGTAGTAGGAGGTTTCAGAGGCGGCTCTAAGAAGTTCTGAATACTGCTCACAAGGTCATTGTTAAAAGTCTCGACAGAGGAACACTCATAGGAATTATACCAGTCAGTCACACGTGCAACAAAGTCATCATGTTGATCAGGGGAAACATTAAGACGTTTCCGTTTGAATATCCCACCAGGGAGAATAGTATTACCAATATCTAGAGAGGTTAGCCTTGGGAAATGATCAGACGCTATATCTGTTACAATGGAAGACTCACAGCTGGCAGAAGTAATGTTGAAGCCCAGGCACAGATCAAGGACACCTCCATAGATATGTGTGGGTTCAAGGTCACCTACAATTTGCACATTATCATGACTGTTTAGGAGTGACAACAGTTGATTGCCATTACGATTACCAAACTGAGAGTTTCCAATGCTTTTGTGTCTTGCATTATAATCACCAATAATGAGAGTAGGTTCAGACTGAGCACAAATTGGGAGCTCCAAGTAATTAAACTTATCAGCAGGAGCGTACAAGTTAAATATGTTGAGAGCAGAGTTCCCAATATAAATCCTAACACCGTGATACTGTAGCCCCTCTGTTTTCTTATGTGCAAGAAGTTGATGGGGAAGTGATTTTTTAATATATAGAACACAAGAATTAGTAGATTTGAGATTATATGCAACAAACGATGGCAATTTAGGGGGTTGGGATTTTTCAGGGACTCTGCACTCTTGTAGACACAATATCAGTGGATTCAGTAGTTACTTTATGATGCAGGTCAGAAAATCTTTTTCTAAGTGACGCAATGTTCCAACTTAAAATGGATAGTTTATACGAGTTTGGTTCCATTATAAAAGTCCAGGGATAGTATTCAATTTCTCAGCAAAATGAAAAAACTTACTAAATAACAAACAGACATAATAGTAGTCATAATTTCTACAAGGGGGTGTATCCGGTTTAGGGGCCTTCCACTGAGCGAGGAACTTCCGGTTTAGGCCTTCTACAGGGCGGTGTATCCGGTCTAGGACCAGCGGCTGGAGGGTCACCTTTTCACACCTAGGTGTTACTTCCGGTTTTGACCATGACCTCGCCCTCGAGACTACCTCACCCTTGACCCCCCCCCCAACCAAGACCCCCGCCCACGACCCCCCCCCCTTCGCGACCCCGCCGTCGCGCCGCGCGCCCGCCCGCGCGCCCGCCCGCGCGCCCGCCCGCGCCCTTCGCGACCCCCGCCCGCACCTTCTGCTGCGCCTTCTGCAGCGTCGTCCGGATCGCCCCCGCGCCTCGAATTTTTTTTTTCTTATGATCTCCTCGGATCAAGTTTTTTGGGTACCCCTCCTTTCACCCCCAAAAAATTTCTCAATATCAAAGTCTCCACTTCCTCGGATCCCCCTCCCACTTTCACCCCCCAACCCCAAAAATTTCTCGACAATACAATTTTTTGGATCCCCCCTATGGGGTTTTCGAAATTCTCCATCTCCTCGGATCAAGTTTTTGGAATCCCCCCTATGGGGTTTTCGAAATTCTCCTCGGATCAAGTTTTTTGGAATCCCCCCTCTGGGGGTAAGCATGCTTACTACAGGTCTAAACATCTTCCCCTTATTATTTTAAAATGAACTAAAAGTTTCCTCTCATTAAGTTAAATGAACTAAGAAGGGTGTTTACTCGGCGGTCAGTGACGTCACGCACACAGGCTGAATCATGTCGACCCTATGTCAGTGACGTCAGTATTCCTCTCATTAAGTTAAATGAACTAAAAAGGACCACGCGCACACAGGTTGAATCTTGTCGACCCTTTTAGTTGATAAGGGCCCATAGTAGTGACGTCACACATACAAGCTGAATCAATGTCGATCCTTTTAGTTCATTCAAGTTAATAAGGGGATATAGTACCTACATCATAGGGAAAACATTTTCATCATCAGAAATCCACCCCGAAACTATCTAAATATAATAATATGTATTTGTTCACATATATAGTAATCCAATGACCCATATTTTCATCTTGATCGTTCAATATATTAATGATGAAAATTACGGGCTTATCTTTTATCCTCATAATAACTTCATTTATATTATTTGCGGCAAAACATCCCAAATACGAGGCATATCTTCCCGTATGATGTTTCAAGGCAATATTTATTTCTTCACAATTCATGATCTATACTCGCGTATGCACTATCACTGTTCTATTTTCATTTATATTTAAAATCGCATTAGTTTCACCAAACATCAGACAAATTCTATTCTCATCTTTCGGTTTACCAAATGTCATATCTATTCTCAAATTACCATTCTTCTCGACAGATATAGCATTCTTAACCTGTTCACTTCTCAGGTCAACACCTAATATAGTTCTGCCTTGGATAAAACTCTTATATGTAATCAGATGATCAGTCTCCAAACCCAGAGATTTCAAGGTAGCGTAATATAACCTACTCGCGTGGGTAGGAAACTTACAGTCAATATTAAGAATCATTTCTGAATTAATTGTAACCCCGAAATGATTCAAATCTTCATGTTGAAAATATAATGGATTAAAATTATATCCTCCATCATATGTCTTCATATCAACTAATATAATAAATATCTTATCGGGTATGACTTGTCCCCAAGGATTATCTGCGATCAATTGTGTTTGATTAGATGTCAGAATATATGATTTAAATAATGTCTTCTTGAACAGATATTCACACCCCTGCGGGTTTGCCCTCATGCTTGAATTCAATGCAGTTAATGCATTCGTATACGGAATAACTTTATCGATCCATAATTTAATGGAATTAATATTATATTTATATGTTTTTCCGCTTAATGGAGTCATAATTACCCATGCGGGTGAATGCATTTCAAGTCTCAATCGACATTCGACACTATCCAGGATATATTCGTGAAAACTACTCACATCCAGCATCAAAGGGAAACAAGTATTCACTTCATTCGTTAATTTACCTTCGTCTTTCTTAATATCATCTAAATCAGCTGTTGTAATAGTACTACTTGCTGTGTCTTTATTACGAAAGAATGCTATTCTTCCCAATGTATCTAATTTTGATGGGGATAAATGCTTAAGCAGTTTAATATAACCCGTATATGAATAAAATGGATTCGATTCTATAAGTTGTTCATTGAGATACAAACACACAGATTTGAATATTGTCTGACTTATAGAATTCACAAATATGACCTTATCATCGTCTCCCAGTGCACTCCCATCCTCATTTGATATATTTATGTTCATTTCCAAGGCCAGACTCGTTAAATCTAAAAAATGACCTTCTGAACTTTGTATTCTAAATTCGAGAAATTTATCAGATCCTTGATTTACTGGCAATACTTCACATGTGCGTCTAGCTGCTATTGAGGATTCAATAATGGCATGTCCTGGTAATTTTGGGAATCCATCAGTTATGGAATGAGAATAAGTGGGGACGGGGGCGTTGAGTCCCCCTGGTGTAACGTATAGAGCACCAGCCGACATACTAACAATATGACAGTTAACAATAAACTAAAATTAATTAAATATTCCAGTTTCTTTTATTATTAAATTTCAATCGTTTCAAACCAATCTTTCTACTTCCTCCGGATAATAACTTCTGTCCGACACCCTTCAATGTTTCTACGCCTCTATTTCTCGCAGAATTTTTCAATGCAATACCATTATTAACATCGTTCAACACATTTTGCCCGTATTGTAATACTCCCGGAGCAAAGGTATTCAATAAGAATGGTATTGCTTTTCTGGCCATCCCACCGAGAAATGACAATAATCCTCCGCCCCTCCCTCTAGCTTTATATAATATAATATCATCTAAACCTCCCCCTTTCACCCTCGAAGTATCAAAGAGTTTCAGGAATGATCCCACTGAAGGAGGAGAGAAACTGGTTCTCATCTTGACGGTTCGTTCAATATTAACTCAACTTGATCATTCACTCTCGTTTTATAGGTCTTAAATGTAGTACACATACAGTAGAACACTTGTCATTATATTGAATTAACCTTCCTTTCTGATCAGCGAGCTTAATACTCACTTGATCAATTATCTTTTTATTAAGTGGTTTATACATTGTGGGGTCATAATTAGATCTTAATGTATTAATATCAACTACTCCCAAAAGAGATACCAACTGATGGCCAAAATTAATGGGATCAATCAAATCGCTATATATTAACATATAATTAATACCTGATTCAGGATCGGGTGGGTTTACCGCCTTCACACCAGACTCGTTAAAAATAATCTCTTTTTTATTGGTAAAGACATACAAAATTTCATTACCTAAGAACCCTAACATATCGCTTCCTTCTTTATCAAATTCCAACCCCACATAAGCACTGGTAATATCAGAAGGTAGTATAATTTTTTTTTTCAAGTTAATAACCACTCTGTTTATTCCTGGATGATATGTGAACACAATTGAGTTTTTGGGGATGATAATACCCGTTGTATGTTTAACTGCTATTAAGAGATTTGCATTAATATCCTCATTTATTGCCTCTAAAATCCTTGTCATATCACCTCCAATAATTTTGCTCATATCAATTTTATGCATATATTTATTTACTGTAGATTTCTCATATGTAATACATATCTTCAAATTCTTTTGCGGTATATAATGCGTCTTGGGGTAAATTATATTTTTCAGAGCAACCTCATAATCAATTTTATTATCTAATATAATGGGGTCATATAATTTATTAATGAAAGCCGAAGGTGTATTGGCGGGAAATAAATCGAGACTTGAATCGCTACACACGTATAGAAGACGTTCAGCCATCTCCACACTCTTATAACACACACTAAATAAAAACATAACATCACAGAGTTTATATACTCACCTAATATGATATCCACGATGTTTCTCTCCTTACACCGCCTCCTTTATGTAATAATTGTTTTCTCACTTTTGTATTCCTCACAAAATCAAAATGTATACCTGATATATTTAATAAATGCTTTATTTCTGTTAAGTAATCAGAATCGATTCTTCTCGCTGATTTCACATTATTTTCTGATAAAACATTTAATATTTCAATAATATTACGTCCAGTAATGGGGGTAAGAAGGTCACCATTCTCATCCCAACTCACCAAAGGATTTCTTTGCAATAATACCAACATTGATTTCACATATTCTATATTTCTCGCACTCACTCTTATGTGCATGAATCTTGACAAATCTGGGGTTTTCTGAGGTTTCACCGAGGTGAGAGCAGGTGGGTTGACCTGCCTAGCGGGAGTAGTCTTAAACTTGCGTTTAACACCACGCTTCAAGCATGCACCACCACCACCTCCTTCTAAATTCTCATCACCCTCCGATTTTACTAACTCGAGAGGTTTCCGATTCATAACTGAAGTTGGTACAAGATAAAATTCTTTCATGATTTATTAAACAATCTCGAAATAATATTTACTGCTAGAGGTAATATAATGCCAAGAAGATTTCCACCTCTGATACTCAGCAAATATTTCTTTTTACGCTGAAAACCGATTTTCTTACAAGCTAATGATTTAATCTCGTTCTTGTACTTTTTAAATATTTTAGGGTCTAATGGTATTTTATTCTTAATCAAATTCTTGAAAATCTCACTGATACAACTTATGTGCGTTTTCTTAAACTGTTGTAATAAACTCTTCCGATGATTGCGTGGGAGACTATTAAGTAATGTAATTAATTCTTTAAATTTTTCTAATAATGATTTTTTCATTGTACCTTCAACAAATCTCCTTCTTTGACCCACGAATTAAAAGTGGAATCATAACCTTTATAAGATACCAAATAATGCGTAATTCCACCAATTTTTTTTCGTTTCAATACTCTGTCGATAATATATTCTGGAGGTGGTATGACTGGCGTCAATTCTTCGCGATAAAATATTCCTTTAATCTTTTCACCTTTCAAATCTTTCAAATGATATGTTGTTATAGGTTGAGAATTATTAATTCTATATATTTTAAATATTTCCTCTGTATTTTGTGTGTGAAACCCTCGGTTAAACGCGGATGATCTGCTAAGAGTCACTCTTGTTGTGTCTCCAACAGCCAATTTCTTACTGATTCGTTTCTTATTGGATCTTCCATTTTTATAATTTATCCGAAACTGATTCCTTATATCATTCAATGACGTAATACCATGGACTTGTAATGGGGTTTTACCGCCAATCCCCGAGTGCGGAGATGAATTATACGCATCTACTAAATCATTTAACACTTTTGAATAATTAAATGTATTGGCACTTGTCATATACTTGTATAATTTACGTTTCAGCGTTTGCAAGCCTCTCTCTGCAATGGAAGCTTTTGTTTCTTTCGAAAATACATGATATAACTTTATATGCTTACTCTGGAGATAATTCTGTACCTGTTTATTTAGAAACTCCCTGCCTTTATCTGTAAATAATCTCGATATATTCTTCACCTTTTCATTCTCCAATATGTTTTGTAATGCATGTAAAGTGCTCGGTCCGTCTTTCTTTTTCATGAGTACTGCTTGTAAATATCTTGAAAAAACATCGATACACACGAGAATGTATTTATATCCATCATTATATCTGGATAATTTAGACATATCACCCAAATCACAGGTTAATATCACTCTGGGTTTAGAAGCAATTATTTTCCTACGAGGAAACTTCTTAGGTTTAAGAACGTATAAAGTATATGATCTTTCTGAATTTAAGAAATTTCTGACCTCTTTCAAGGTTATGGACGGATCGATCTTTTTTACAGCTGTATATAAACTGTTTACACCAGAGAATGACCCAGCAGATCCAGGATCTCTATAAACCTTTTCAATTAATTTTGCTCGCTCCATTGGTATACAATTTCGTAGGAATCCTGCCGTAACACATTGGTTCGCAACTGTAATGCTTCTGGTGTATTTAATGCAAGGTCTATGAATAAATAACCAAAGGGTGATCGTTTTATAGCAGATTTATATATATTTACAAATTCCTTATTTTTTCCGAACACTTGTCGCCCCAGAATCTCTACTTGTCCAAGATCCCTCATTTTAAATAAAGCAAAATGCGTGGCGTTTAAAGCCATGGTACGACTATATCGTCCTCCGTGAAATATATTTTGAGTAATCAGAATAATGCTTATATTATGATGTCTACCTTTAGTAAAACATTCGAGAATAATTTCACTGTTACCTGCTTTTAAAAATAGATCATCAACAATAATTATTGTATTTTCATCAGGTGATGCAATGACATTCTGCGGGTCGATAATATCGTTACTTAATGTTAATTTATGAGTTATCTCTGAATCTTGTTCTAAGGGATGTGATGTCACCCCGCATATTATAATGTTATGAAATTTCTCGTGGTATAACTTTAATAATTTTGATGTGAAATAAGATTTGCCACTATTCGAATAACCGGCAATGATAATCCTTGATGGATAACGAAATATATCAACGTCAGCAGATGTGTATGTTGACAAGTTCAACATCTTCCCCTTATTATTTTAAAATTGATCTAAAAGCTTCCTCTCTTTAAGTTGAATGAACTAAAAAAGGGTGTTTACCATAGAGAGGCGTCTTGTACACTGTAAGTCTTAATGGGTTTTCAAGATATATAATACTTTTTAGTTTAATAAGGGGACACAGTTGGTCTGGAAAGAGATGATTTTCTACCTTGGATGTTACCCGCATTTCATGGCGCCTGTCTGTCCTGAGTTGACGCAGGTGTTCGGTAAGGCGATGATTATCTTAAATCTACCTTGGGTGTGAACCGCATTACATGGCGCCTGTCTGTCCTGAGTTGACGCAGGTGTTATGTTCTACCTTGGGTGTGAACCGCATTACACCATGTGTTGGGGTGACCCACAATGAGTCTCTCAGAGTGAGGACAGTGCTTCCATCCGTGACTGACCTCATCTTCCCCATATTATTTTAAAATGAACTAAAAGTTTCCTCTCATTAAGTTAAAGGACCTCATCTTCCAACGCTGAACCACATATCATGCTGTCTGTCTGACCTGTGTTGACCCAGGTGTTCATGATTATCTTAAATCTACCTTAGGTGTGAACCGCATTACACCATGTGTCGGGGGGAGGGGGCGGCCTATATAAGCTCAATGAGACACTCAGAGCGAGGACAGTGCTTCCATCCATCATCCGTGATTGACCTCATCTTCCCCCCACAGTATTCCTCTCATTAAGTTAAAGGACCTCATCTTCCAACGCTGAACCGCACATCATGGAGAAAGGTAAGTTGTACTTAGAAAATTCTTGTTTTTGCATGTTTAATTTTTGTTGAAGCATACGAGTGAAATTTGGGTTAATTTTTGTTGAAGCATACGAGTGAAATGTTTACTGGGTTAGTGCGTTAATAAGTGAAATTTTTAATGTGTTAAATAAGTGAATTGGTGAAGAGGAGATTGTTAGAAAATTCTTGATAAGCGTTGAAACAGTTTTTACGTGTTTAATGATTTGGGTTAATTTTTGTTGAAGCATACGAGTGAAATTTTTTACTGGGATAGTGCGTTAATAAGTGAAATTCTTAACAGGGGATAGCATATATTCGAAATACTTGGAAGCATTGGTGAAGAGAAGATTATCGATTAGAAAGCAGCGTTCGTTGGTAATCGAGAAAGGCGGTGTACAACGCAATGAAAGGTTATTGCAATTGGATAATGAGTGGGCACGTGTAGATGCTTTATGGAAGAAGGCTATAGAAACAGGTATGTAACCAATTTGTGATCTTTTGTTGTGCTAGTCACTCGAGAAAAGATTTTTTGTTCTATTCATTGAAATCTTAATATTTTGGGTTATGAATTGGATATACTTTTTTTCCTCTGTTCATTGAAATCTTAAAAATTGTGAAGGGTGACCTTCTTACCCCCATTACTGGACGTAATATTCATTGAAATCTTAATATTTTTTGGGTTATGAATTGGATGTGCTTTTTTTTCCTCTGTTCATTTGAAATCTTAATATTTTTTGGGTTATGAATTGGATGTGCTTTTTTTTTCCTCTGTTCATTGAAATCTTAATAATTTTTTGGGTTATGAATTGGATGTGCTTTTTTCCTCTGCAGGAAATACACCTGGTAGTGTTGTGAATCAAACTGCCCAGCTTGGTGGTGAGAGTGCTAGTGTTGGTACCTCACAATGCGGAGGTGCGGGTACTTCTGCCCCCATTAATGATGATGAGAGAGCAACTACCTCGCATGACGTGTCTGACACGCATAATAGTGAAGATGAGACCCCAGAAGTTATTACATATATCCAGAATTTTAGAGGTAGACATACAGTGAGGAAATATAGTGTTCCTTCATCTTATAACAGAGAGTTAAGAATGTATTTACATGTTTATAGGGATTATTTTATAGAACAGATGCGAGATATGTATGATAGATCACCTCTAGCAATGTCGCTCAGAATCCACCCAATTATAGTTATAAGGACATTACGTCAAAACATATCGGGTGATGATCAAAATGGACAATTTGTGATAAATTTAGCGTTTGAGTTAGTAAGTGAAGAGGAAATCTCCGAAGTATTTGATCGATGGGTGGGAACAATATTAGAAAGATACGAGTCAGAGTTGCAAGATCAGGAAGGATCTGGCTGGATCATAGATCAAATCGAATCTTTCAGTATCGAATATGTTAAAGTAGAATTCAGAGTGCAAGTGGGGTCATATGTGGCATATCCCGAGAAACTGCGAGGGAAGAAATATGTATTTAATCCAGAGATTAATGATGGATTATGTGTACTGCGTGCTTTTGCCGCCTATCAATGTCATAAAAAGAACATGTCATGGCGTGATATTCGCAGAGCAGTTAATACTAAGAGAGGATGTCTTAATCATGCAAAAACTTCTATAGATGATTTCCCCATTACGCGTGATAAGTTAGGTATATTAGAGAAGGAAAATAAAGTGTCATTATATGTTTATCAATTAAGAAAGGATCAAGATAGGACATTTATGGCTATGTGTCGTAAGGGGAATAAGAAATATAAGGACATTATGTGCGCGTTATTGTTGAATGAAAGACATTTGGTTTTAATCAAAGATTTTGACGGGTATGTTAGAACGATAATGAAGGATCGTGATGTAAAGAAGCACTGTCATAGTTGTTTGATGAAGTTGAATACACAGGAAGAGTTAGATATCCACGAAGATGGATGTAAAATCAATCAGGTTCTCGTATTCCCCCTGGAAGGAACAACAGTACACTTTGAAAATTTTAGTCATACGCATTCCAATGAATATATCGGTGTATTTGATTTCGAATGTGCATTAGACACAACTCTCCCAGCAGGTAAAATTGAGTCTCGTCATAAAGCCATTGCCTATTGTTATATTATATTTGATCGCAAAGGAGAAATAGTGTGTATAAAGAGTTATAAGGGGGAGGATGCTGTTAATCATTTCATTTTAAATGTTAGTGGTGAATGGAATAGAATAAAGTTTAGAAGACAGTATCATGAAATCCATATGTCAGAGGAGGATAAGATGAGGCATGATTCTCAGAACACTTGTGAATTATGTGGTAACACCTTCAAAAACCCCAAGGACAAACATAAACACCATGACCATACTTTAAATTTCAATAATTATATTGGAGCCTATTGTGCACGTTGTAATATGCAGTGTAAAGACAAGAGAGAGAAATTATTGCTTTTTTGTCATAACATGTCGTATGATTTAGGAATAATTTTAAAGGAATTGAATGTTGATAAATATAACGTTGAAATTCATTCGAAACAAGGATTCAAATTCTTGAAAGTAGACATAGGTAAGGTTAGGTTTCAGGATTCACTGTCTTTATTGAATGGATCTCTTTCCACGTTAGCAGAACAACATATCAAGGCGGGTAAATCCCTGAAATATACAGAGACTATTCTGAAAGATGTGCCTCGAGATGTCTTACCTTTATTATGTAAAGGAAAACAAATTTTGTGTTATGATTATATTGATAGTTTAAAGAAGCTCGATGAAACAAAATTACCCAGTAAAGATCATTTTTTTAATTCTTTGAGAAATAGCGCTATCAGCCAAGAAGATTATGAACATGCATTGAAAGTGTTTGAGTTGGGTAAATGTAAGACTTTAGGAGATTACTTGATGTTATATCTCAAGACAGATGTTGGTTTGTTAGCCGATGTCTTCATGGAGTGGCGTAAAACACTCAAGGATATTTATAAGCTAGACGTTAGTAATTATATAAGTTTACCATCATTCAGTTGGGATGCATTCCTATTGAAAACTAATGTAAGATTAGATATGATATATTCCCATGAATTATATGACTTGATTAAAAGGAATCTCAGAGGTGGGTTTACCTGCGCAATTAATCAGTATTCTAAAGCAGATAATCCCCTAATTAACCCTAATTTTGATGTTGAGAGTGGAATGGGCACTCATATTCTATATCTAGATTTCAATTCTTTGTATGCTAGTGCGATGGTTGAAGCTCTTCCGCAGAATGGTATAAGAAAATTATCCAATGACGAGAAGAATGCTTTCCTCGATGTGGGATTAAGTAATGTTTCCTGTGAAGGACAAAAGGGATATTGGATAGAATGTGATACCAAGCACATATCCCCCGAGGTAGCTAGACTCACTGATGAACTTCCTTTAATATTATCACATATGAATATATCAGAAGAGATGTTATCTCCTTATTGTGAATCTATATTGAAAAATGAAGGTAGAAAGATCCCCAAATCTAATGGGAAATTAGTGGGCAGTCATTTACCTCAGAAAAATTATTTGATCAGTCTAGAATTGTTACAGTTATTACTGGAACTTGGGTTAGAGGTGGAAAAGGTTCATACCATATATGAATATACTCAGACAAAATTTTTAGAACCTTTCATATCAACTAATATTGCACAAAGAACAGCTACAAGATGTCCTATCAAGTCAAAAGCCTTCAAATTAACTAATAACGCCATATATGGGAAATCATTGCTGAATATTACAAAGTATGCTGAGAAATATAGATATATCAATAATGAGAAAGCATTTATTAGAGCGAGTAAGGATCCTTTGTTAAAAAATATCACACATTTAAATCAAGATAGAGTAATTTGCACATTCAATAAAGATATATTAGAAGTTAAGCAACCACTTTATCTCGGCTTTCAAATTCTTGAGATTGCTAAAAAGAAATTGTATCATTTTTGGTATAAAGTTTTAAAACAGCATTATGGTGATGATGTAAGACTTCTTTATACCGATACTGACTCATATATTTTTAGCTTGAAATGTAAAGATTTGTACACCGAGTTAAAAAGTGAACCATTGTTAGGTTATATGGATTTTTCAAATTTCAGTCCTGAGCATCCCTTATATGATGATAGTAGAAAAGGGGAGCTGGGGTTATTGAAATCTGAAATGTGTGATAACCATATTAGCGAGTTGATAGCCCTGAAAGCTAAAATGTATTCTGTCATGATTGCTGGAAGATCAACTAATGTCAGCAGAGCCAAGGGTATTCCTTCACAATTTATGTCATTATTAACACATGCAAGATATAAGAATGTTTTATCAAATGTAGATAGAGAATTATTCACGTGTAAGTCTATAAGTAATGTAAAAGGTGAAATATGTACGGTAAGAATTAATAAGAGAGGTTTGTCAGCCTTTGATGATAAAAGATATCATTTGAATACTAATGAATCCTTGGCTTATGGACACCCTGATATTCCACCATCTAAACGTAGGAGAATAGAGTGATGTAATGGCTGTATAATAAATAATGAAAAAATATTGTGTATTAGTGTTATCCTGAAATGTGTCTTTCTGATGATGAAAAATTTGGGTTAAGAGTGAAAATGTTTTCCCTATGATGTAGGTACTATATCCCCTTATTAACTTGAATGAACTAAAAGGATCGACATTGATTCAGCTTGTATGTGTGACGTCATTACTATGGGCCCTTATCAACTAAAAGGGTCGACAAGATTCAACCTGTGTGCGCGTGGTCCTTTTTAGTTCATTTAACTTAATGAGAGGAATACTGACGTCACTGACATAGGGTCGACATGATTCAGCCTGTGTGCGTGACGTCACTGACCGCCGAGTAAACACCCTTCTTAGTTCATTTAACTTAATGAGAGGAAACTTTTAGTTCATTTTAAAATAATAAGGGGAAGATGTTTAGACCTGTAGTAAGCATGCTTACCCCCAGAGGGGGGATTCCAAAAAACTTGATCCGAGGAGAATTTCGAAAACCCCATAGGGGGGATTCCAAAAACTTGATCCGAGGAGATGGAGAATTTCGAAAACCCCATAGGGGGGATCCAAAAAATTGTATTGTCGAGAAATTTTTGGGGTTGGGGGGTGAAAGTGGGAGGGGGATCCGAGGAAGTGGAGACTTTGATATTGAGAAATTTTTTGGGGGTGAAAGGAGGGGTACGCAAAAAACTTGATCCGAGGAGATCATAAGAAAAAAAAAATTCGAGGCGCGGGGGCGATCCGGACGACGCTGCAGAAGGCGCAGCAGACGGTGCGGGCGGGGGTCGCGAAGGGCGCGGGCGGGCGCGCGGGCGGGCGCGCGGCGCGACGGCGGGGTCGCGAAGGGGGGGGGGGTCGTGGGCGGGGGTATTGGTTGGGGGGGTCAAGGGTGAGGTAGTCTCGAGGGCGAGGTCATGGTCAAAACCGGAAGTAACACCTAGGTGTGAAAAGGTGACCCTCCAGCCGCTGGTCCTAGACCGGATACACCATACACCGCCCTGTAGAAGGCCTAAACCGGAAGTTCCTCGCTCAGTGGAAGGCCCCTAAACCGGATACACCCCCCTGTAGAAATTATGACTACTCATAATCAATATCAATATCATCAGTATTATCCTTATTCATGAGTCTCCTAAGTGCGCTTCCATTAGTGAGACCTCTTGGGAGTCTTTGTACACAGAGGTCACTGCGCTCTTTGTCTGTGAATGTATGGAAGGTGACACTATCCCTCGCACTCACCTCTCCACTTTTATTACACTCATCACTATCATCACATGTATCACTTCCCTCATCATTATGACCAGTGATACATACACCATTATCAACAACCGGGTCATCTCCACACTCAGTATCTACCAATACATTACACTCATCAGGTTGACTATCATGATGGCCTTCACTGCCCTTATCATCTTCACTGTGATTGTAAACACCACTATCAGATTCATCGTTTTTGTAATTATTAACACCACTGCAATCATCAGTTTGTTCATCATCACCACACTCATTTTCATAATGGCTGACAATCTGTGGGTTGATGTACTCATTTGCAACCTCTGTAAGTTTTTCCTCGTGGTGCTCAAGTTGTTGTTTCAAACACCATTGTTGCTTCTCCAGTACTGTTATGCGCAGCTGCATGTTGTGTACCACCCCAGCAAGACTAGCGTCATCAGGAAGTATGAAGTCCCGATCAGCTGAGCCAGGTGGCTGACTGACAGCTGACTCAGCCAGACAGATGGTGTCAACACCAGCAGCATTACTAGTGTTGATAGCAGACGTGATCGTGCTCTGTTGATGTACTCCCAGAGTGACTCGCTCAACCATATTGTCTGAGTTCAGGCATGGGTCAGTATTCAGACATGAAGTATCTGGTAGGCCTATTGCCTCATCATGGGGGGTGATGGGTGAGGCGGGAGCCCTGCGGCTGGCGATGTGGGCAGCTTTCGCTCTGCAGTCGTGTACAGTGTCTTGAACGATTGTGTGTATGTGTGTGTGTATGTGCATTTATGTGTGTGTGTGTGTGCATGTGCAGGTTTGTGTGTGTGTGTGTGTGTGTGTGTGCATATGTGCATGTGTGTGTGCGCTTGGAGGTAGGAGGGGGGAGACACAGACAGTGGGTGAGACAGGTGGCGAAGAAGGAGGAAAAGGAAGTTGAAATGGAAGGTGGAGAGGAAGAAAGAGGGAGAAAGATCGGTAGGTACATAGAAAGGCTGCTGCCTTGCTACCTTGATTTAAATGAAATAAGTCATGATGTCAGACGCTTTGTGTTATCCTAGGTTCTCTACACGTATGTTGCTATGTATGTGTGTGTGTGTGTACCTAGAGTTTACCTGGAGAGAGTTCCGGGGGTCAACGCCCCCGCGGCCCGGTCTGTGACCAGGCCTCCTGGTGGATCAGAGCCTGATCAACCAGGCTGTTGCTGCTGGCTGCACGCAAACCAACGTACGAGGCACAGCCCGGCTGGTCAGGAACCGACTTTAGGTGCTTGTCCAGTGCCAGCTTGAAGACTGCCAGGGGTCTGTTGGTAATCCCCCTTATGTATGCTGGGAGGCAGTTGAACAGTCTCGGGCCCCTGACACTTATTGTATGGTCTCGTAACGTGCTAGTGACACCCCTGCTTTTCATTGGGGGGATGTTGCATCGTCTGCCAAGTCTTTTGCTTTCGTAGTGAGTGATTTTCGTGTGCAAGTTCGGTACTAGTCCCTCTAGGATTTTCCAGGTGTATATAATCATGTATCTCTCCCGCCTGCGTTCCAGGGAATACAGGTTTAGGAACCTCAAGCGCTCCCAGTAATTGAGGTGTTTTATCTCCGTTATGCGCGCCGTGAAGGTTCTCTGTACATTTTCTAGGTCAGCAATTTCACCTGCCTTGAAAGGTGCTGTTAGTGTGCAGCAATATTCCAGCCTAGATATAACAAGTGACCTGAAGAGTGTAATCATGGGCTTGGCCTCCCTAGTTTTGAAGGTTCTCATTATCCATCCTGTCATTTTTCTAGCAGATGCGATTGATACAATGTTATGGTCCTTGAAGGTGAGATCCTCCGACATGATCACTCCCAGGTCTTTGACGTTGGTGTTTCGCTCTATTTTGTGGCCAGAATTTGTTTTGTACTCTGATGAAGATTTAATTTCCTCGTGTTTACCATATCTGAGTAATTGAAATTTCTCATCGTTGAACTTCATATTGTTTTCTGCAGCCCACTGAAAGATTTGGTTGATGTCCGCCTGGAGCCTTGCAGTGTCTGCAATGGAAGACACTGTCATGCAGATTCGGGTGTTATCTGCAAAGGAAGACACGGTGCTGTGGCTGACATCCTTGTCAGTGTCGGATATGAGGATGAGGAACAAGATGGGAGCGAGTACTGTGCCTTGTGGAACAGAGCTTTTCACCGTAGCTGCCTCGGACTTTACTCTGTTGACGACTACTCATTCTGTTCTGTTAGTGAGGAAATTATAGATCCATCTACCGACTTTTCCTGTTATTCCTTTAGCACGCATTTTGTGCGCTATTACGCCATGGTCACACTTGTCGAAGGCTTTTGCAAAGTCTGTATATATTACATCTGCATTCTTTTTGTCTTCTAGTGCATTTAGGACCTTGTCGTAGTGATCCAATAGTTGAGACAGACAGGAGCGACCTGTTCTAAACCCATGTTGCCCTGGGTTGTGTAACTGATGGGTTTCTAGATGGGTGGTGATCTTGCTTCTTAGGACCCTTTCAAAGATTTTTATGATTTGGGATGTTAGTGCTATCGGTCTGTAGTTCTTTGCTGTTGCTTTACTGCCCCCTTTGTGGAGTGGGGCTATGTCTGTTGTTTATAGTAACTGTGGGACGACCCCCGTGTCCATGCTCCCTCTCCATAGGATGGAAAAGGCTCGTGACAGGGGCTTCTTGCAGTTCTTGATGAACACGGAGTTCCATGAGTCTGGCCCTGGGGCAGAGTGCATGGGCATGTCATTTATCGCCTGTTCGAAGTCATTTGGCGTCAGGATAACATCGGATAGGCTTGTGTTACGCAAATTTTGTGGCTCTCTCATAATAAATTCATTTTGATCTTCGACTCTCAGTCTGGTTAGCGGCTTGCTAAAAACTGAGTCATATTGGGACTTGAGTAGCTCACTCATTTCCTTGCTGTCATCTGTGTAGGACCCATCTTGTTTACGTAGGGGCTCAATACTGGACGTTGTTCTCGACTTTGATTTGGCATAAGAGAAGAGATACTTTGGGTTTCTTTCGATTTCATTTATGGCTTTTAGTTCTTCCCGCGTTTCCTGACTCCTATAAGATTCCTTTAGCTTAAGTTCGATGCTTGCTATTTCTCTGACCAGTGTCTCCCTACGCATTTCAGATATATTGACCTCTTTTAGCCGCTCTGTTATTCTTTTCCGTCGCCTGTAAAGGGAGCGCCTGTCTCTCTATTTTACATCTACTCCTCCTTTTTCTTAGAGGAATAAGCCTTGTGCATACATCGAGTGCCACCAAGTTAATCTGTTCTAGGTATAAGTTGGGGTCTGTGTTGCTTAGTATATCTTCCCAGCTTATATCGGTTAGGACTTGGTTTACTTGGTCCCACTTTATGTTTTTGTTATTAAAGTTGAATTTGGTGAATGCTCCCTCGTGACTAGTCTCATTATGTCTGTCTGGGGCTCCATGCATACATGTCTGAACCTCAATTATGTTGTGATCTGAGTATATTGTTTTTGATATGGTGACATTTCTTATCAGATCATCATTGTTAGTGAAGATGAGGTCTAGTGTATTCTCCAGTCTAGTAGGCTCTATTATTTGCTGGTTTAAATTGAATTTTGTGCAGAGATTTAAAAGCTTGTGTGAGTGTGAGTTTTCATCAGAGCTGCCTCCTGGTGTTATTACTGCAACAATATTATTTGCTATATTCCTCCATTTTAGGTGCCTTAAGTTGAAATCCCCCAGGAGCAAGATGTTGGGTGCAGGAGCTGGAAGATTTTCCAGACAGTGGTCAATTTCTAACAGCTGTTCCTGGAATGGCTGGGATGTTGCATCCGGAGGCTTGTTGACTACCACAATGACTAGGTTTTGGTTCTCGACCTTTACTGCTAAAACTTCCACTACATCATTTGAGGCATTAAGCAGTTCTGTGCAAACAAGTGACTCTGCACATCTGTATAGGCTGTAACCTGGGATCCATATTTCGTTGTCCAAGTGATCCTTTATGTGGGTCTCAGTGAAAGCTGCGAACATTGCCTTTGCCTCTGCAAGCAGTCCACAGATGAAAGGTATTTTGTTGTTTGTTGCTGGCTTTAGACCCTATATATTTGCAAAGAAGAATGTCATCGGACTGGTGGTATTGTTGGTACTGGGGGGGGGGATTTTTTTTCCGGGATTAGTATCTGCATCTGTTGGTTTGGAGTGGAGGCCATCGACTGTGGTTCCACTCCAGGAATGACTGGATTTGGAATGTGTGTGTGTGTGTGTGTGTGTGTGTGTGTGTGTGTGTGTGTGTGTGTGTGTGTGTGTGAGTGTGTGTGTGTGTACTCACCTAATTGTACTCACCTAGTTGAGGTTGCGGGGGTCGAGTCCGAGCTCCTGGCCCCGCCTCTTCACTCATCGTTACTAGGTCACTCTCCCTGAACCGTGAGCTTTATCATACCTCTGCTTAAAGCTATGTATGGATCCTGCCTCCACTACATCGCTTCCCAAACTATTCCACTTACTGGCTACTCTGTGGCTGAAGAAATACTTCCTAATATCCCTATGATTCATCTGTGTCTTCAACTTCCAACTGTGTCCCCTTGTTACTGTGTCCAATCTCTGGAACATCCAGTCTTTGTCCACCTTGTCAATTCCTCTCAGTATTTTGTATGTTGTTATCATGTCCCCCTATTTCTCCTGTCCTCCAGTGTCGTCAGGTTGATTTCCCTTAACCTCTCCTCGTAGGACATACCTCTTAGCTCTGGGACTAGTCTTGTTGCAAACCTTTGCACTTTCTCTAGTTTCTTTACGTGCTTGGCTAGGTGTGGGTTCCAAACTGGTGCCGCATACTCCAATATGGGCCTAACGTACACGATGTTCAGGGTCCTGAACGATTCCTTATTAATTAATTTATTTATTTATTTATTTATTTATTTAGAAATTTTAGCATACATACAGAGGTACAAAAAAAAATACAGCTAAGAGCAGCATGCCAAAGCACTTATATGCATAGCATTACGGGCAGGCTTAAAATTAACTTAAGATTAACTAAGCAATGAAGAAATCAGTGATAAGACATTATTGTAAACAGATAACTATAAAGCACAAATGAGTATTACAAAGACAGGTCATATGGTTGCATGCATTGCTGTTCATTCAGTAGAATGGAGTATTCTGTTAGGTAGTGTATTTAAAAAAATAACAAAGTTAGATTGGGTCCTAGGTTTAACATTTATGTGATATAATTGTGAGTAACATTTTGGATATACAGTTTATAAGGTTCAGTTATTCAGTATTTATTTGGTTTTGAGTGAGTAAGTGAACTTTGAGAAGAGACTTGAATTTATAAACAGGTAGTGTTTCTTTTATATTTACAGGTAATGAATTCCAGATTTTAGGGCCCTTTATGTGCATTGAGTTTTTTCATAGCGTGAGATGGACACGAGGAACATCAAAGAGTGATCTGTGCCTTGTGTTATGGTCATGTGTTCTGTTGAGGTTGGCAAGGAGATGTTTGAGGGGAGGGTTAATATCAGAGTTAAGTGTTCTATGTATGTAATAGGTGCAATAATAAGTATGGATGTTTTGTATGGTGAGTAGGTTGAGTGTTTTGAATATTGGTGGAGTGTGTTGCCTGTAGTGAGAATTTGTTATCATTCTAACTGCAGCCTTTTGTTGGGTAATTAGTGGTCTGAGATGGTTAATTGTTGTTGAGCCCCATGCACAAATTCCATAGGCGAGATAGGGGTAAATAAGAGAGTGATAAAGGGCCAGGAGGGCTGACTGTGGAACATAGCACCGTATCTTCGATAGTATGCCTACAGTCTTGGAAATTTTCTTAGAAATTTGTTGTATATGTGTATGAAATTTGAGTCTATTATCGAGGTGGATTCCTAAGAATTTTCCCTCTGTTAGCTTTGTGGTAGGTGATCCGTTTATCGTTATGTTAAGAGGTACATCTGTAGCTCTGCTACGAAACTGAATGAAGTAGGTTTTGTCAATGTTTAGTGTAAGTTTGTTAGTCCTCATCCAGGTAGATATTTTCTGTAATTCGGTGTTTACAGTATTGGCTAGCGTGACTGGGCTCGGGTGAGAGAAGACGTATGTAGTGTCATCTGCAAAAAGTGTGGGTTTGAGTAATTGCGAAGCATTTGGTAGGTCATTTATGTATAGGAGAAAGAGAAGAGGGCCAAGGACACTTCCCTGTGGGACACCAACTGTAATTGGTTGTGCGGAAGAGCTTGCCCCATTTGCGTACACATATTGGCTTCTGTTGCTGAGGTATGACTTGAGGTAGTTGAGGGAATGCCCTCTTATACCATAGTGTGACAATTTTACGTGGAGCAAGTCATAGTCAACTGTATCAAAAGCTTTACGTAAGTCAATGAAGATCCCCAGTGGGACTTCTTTTTTCTCTATTGCAGTGTATATATGTTCTAGCATGTGTATAATAGCATCATTAGTATTTTTGTTAGGCCTGAATCCAAATTGGCAGGGGTTGAGAATGTTTTGGGAGATGAGGTAGGAGTAGATTCGTTTATGAATTATTTTTTCGAAGATTTTTGAGAGAGGGTGTAAATTGAATATTGGCCTATAGTTATTCAACTCTGTTTGGTCTCCTCCTTTATGGATCGGGGTGACCCTTGCTATTTTGAGAACTGTAGGGAAGGTGGAGGATTCAATGGATTTGTTAAAGAGTGTTGCAATGATTGGTGATAGTACTTGTGACGCTTTTTTGTATATAAAGAGTGGTAAGGTATTTAAATCTCCTGCCTTGTTTTTCAGTGCGTTGATAATAAGGGAGACTTCGTATGAGTTAGTCGGAGCTAGGAACAGTGTGTTCGGGTAGTTGCCAGTGAGGTAGTCATTTGGTGCGGTATCTGAGCTTGGGATTTTATTGGCAAGGTTTTGACCTATAGTGGAGAAGAAATCATTGAGTCTGTTTGCTGTTTCTGTTGGTGGGAGTTGGGGTTCATCTGATTTTGCTAATTTTATTTCGCTATGTCGTGATATCTTTTTTGTTCCCAGAATTTCTGATAGGGTCTTCCAGGTCTTTTTTATATCACCTCGTAAGTTGGATAATCTGTTCTCATAATAAAATTTTTTTGCCCTTCTAATCAGGCTGGTTAGGATTGACGAGTAACGTTTTGTTTGGTCTCTGGTTATGTGACCCATTCTGTACTGTTTTTTCATATCGGTGTTTTGTATTTATGGATTTGAGAATGCTGGGTGTTAGCCAGGGACTGTTCAGTCTCTTAGCTGTCATCTGTTTAGTTTTTTTAGGGCAGTGCTTGTTATAAAGGTAATTTTTAGAAATAAAGGTCTTTTTTAGAAAATTATTAAAACATTCGTCAATATCTGTTTAGATTTCTAGCTCAGTGTGCCAGTCAATGTTTGTTACTGCTGTTGTGAAGTTATTAATGGCTGCCTCATTGTGAAGTCTGAAGGTGACTTTAGTAGTGTCTTGGGGTATTTTACCAAGAGTTGTTATGAGGAAAGTAGGGTAGTGGTCTGTGGTATTATCTGTAATTATGCCTGATTTTAAAGGGGATATGGTGTTGGTCCAGATGTGGTCAAGTAGGGAAACACTAGTCTCTGTAACTCTTGTAGGTTTTGTTACTGTTGGTAGCAACATGCAGTTACTCATTGTGTTTGTGAATTCAGTAACGTGTGGGTCCTGGTCTTGCAGGAGATTTATATTGATGTCACCTGAGAGTAGTAAGTGATCTTTGTTCATGCTTGCATCAGTTATCATACTTCCTAGGTTTTGACTAAATTGGCTAATGTTTGATTGTGGAACTCTGTAGATGTTTATCACTGTGAGAGGTTTTTGTAGGTATCTGGATTTGAATTTAGCTATTATATATTCCCCATGTTCATCCCTTGTGCAAGTATTAGTGATACATTCTAGTTGGTCTGAGTAGTATATAGCAGTGCCACCCCCTTGTTGGTCTGGCCTACAGTTGTGTATGGCTGTGTAACCAGGAATGGCATAGACATCTGTAGTATCAGGCTTTAGCCAGGTTTCAGTTAGTGTAATGGTGGACATATTGGCATGCAAGGAATTTAGTAATGCTAGGAGGTCATCATAATGCTTGCTTAAAGATCTGATATTGTAGTTAAAGATAGTTATGTTGTTGTTGGCTCTGAGAAGTGCCTTTGATTGTTCTGCTGTGTAGTAATTACAGTAACTGTTTGAATCATTTAAGTCATTAAATAAGAGGTTGGTATCAGGATCAATGCTTGTAATCATAAAATTTGTAGTGAATCTATAGTTAGAATTAAGTAAAAAATAAAGTAAATATTTTAAAGCTAAAAAAAATAGCACCTGAATTATTTAACAAATGTAAAAATAATGAGCTAAGGTAGTTTTTTAAAGCTAAAATAAAGGAGACAATATAAAAGGGACTAAAATAATTTGTGGTGAACAAATAAAGTGATGATCAAATAATGGGGCTTGGGAATATGATAGTAGGTAGTACTTTAAAGGTAATTCTTTAAAGTTAGAATTATAATATAAAATTGTAATATAAAAGGGACTAATATAAGTTGTGGTGAACAATAAAGTGGTAATCAAATAAATGAGCTTTGGAGTATAATGGCAAAATAGTGAACTTATTAACTTTAGCACCTGAGAATAGCACCGATTATTTTAACAATTGTGAATATATGAGCTAAGGTAGTTATATAAAGCTAAAATAAAGGAAAAAATATATGAGGGACTACAATTAAGTAATGGTAAACAAGTTAAATGGACAGATAGTCACTATGAAATAATATTGGTTTAGGAGTAAGATCTGATTTGTAATATTAAATAAGTTGAGCAGTTTATTGCACATAAAAAGTAAAAAAAAAAAAAATGAGGTAGTTGGTACTAGCTAGCAAAAGATAGTTTTGGTACTTGCAAAAAAGTAATTGGAATATACACTAATTGCATACACAATAAAAAGTGACTAAAAAAACAAGTAGTGGTAAACAAAATTAAATGGACAGGTAAGAACAATGAATAATATTAATTTGGAGTAAGATTTGACTTGTAACATAAAATTATGAGCAATTAATAGCAGTAAGAAAGAAGTAAAAAAGTATTGGAGGTAGTTAGCATTAGCTTGTGATGAAAAAAATAATAAAAATAATAATGCACAATATAATAGTAAGGTACACTATATGCACCACACGTATATATGTATTAAGGGAACTTATCTAATCTGTTACAGAAATGACAGCTTTTTTAAGGAAGGTAGAGAAATCGTGTTCGTTTGAGATAGTATATTGTTGTCCTGTTGATGTTTTCCTTACTAGTATTTTCCCATCTCGCGTGAAACATTGATGTATTTTGTTTTCCTGTTTAAGTTTTCTCAGCCTGAACAGAAGGTTTTGACGTTTTCTTGTTAGACACTCATTTATGTACACTCCATTTTTCATTGTAATTGCTGATTTAATTAGGTCCTTTCTTTTATCATATGAATGAAGTCTGATCATTATACTGTGTTTACTTCCTGGTTTTCCTAACAAACGTGTTTCTTTGATTTCATTGTTTTGCACGATGACTTGTACGTGGTCCTGTATTATCCTGACAGCAGTTTCTTTGCACTGAGCTTGTGTTATGTCACTTGGAATGTGTGGACTGTTTATTATAACTGCATCAGACAACTTATCTTGTTCAGTTTTGTCGTCTTGGAAATCAAGTCGAGTGTGCATGTTCTGATTCCAGTCCTTGATTGCTTCTTCAACCTTCATATTTATTGTAGTTATTTGTTCGGTGTGACTGGCTATAGCTGCTTTCAGAGTATTTTCTGTGTCAACATTTCCCGATGTAATCTTCTCTTCAAGGTTTTGGATCTTGTTCTCGAGGTTGGTTATCTTGGATTCTTGTCGCTCGAGTGTTGCTTTGATATCTTTGATTTCGTTTTCTAGAGCAACGATGTAGTCCTTGATATTGTCAGGAATAATCATACCAGAGTAATCATGGGTGAATCCTTTGAAGGGAGTGGAGTTGGAGGGGGAGTCAGCCATGTTTGTTGTTGTTGTTGTTCCCTGGGTGGCGGCGGTGAGGGGGGTTGATGATACACGGGCGTCCTGCTGGGTAGACAAGTTGAGTTCTAGGGTCCTTGCTGTTATTCTTTTATTACTGATGTTGTTTCTTCTGCGATATCCTTTCATAGTATCACTGTGTAGCAATGGAGAAGGCTTGTTTTCTCGGAGCTTGGGTTAAGTGGTTGTCTGGCAGCGGAGGCAATGTTTGGATTAGCAGGGCTGTCTTCCTTAGATCTTCTATTTTTGTCAAGATTTGGGTTACATTCTTAGTATTCTTGGGTCATTTTGTGGTCTACGTGAGTTCATGTAGTTGAACTTTCACTTAGGCCATCACAAGTTTTGATGAGCGATGTTTTTTGAGGAAGAAGAGCTGGTAGGATGCCGCTGCTGCCGCTGCTGCCACTGCCGCTAAGATGTCGGAATGTTGTTCTGAGGTTTGCTAGGCGCCCATATGCTGCAGCAGTTATTTGGTTGATGTGCGCTTCAGGAGATGTGCCTGGTGTTATACTCACCCCAAGATCTTTTTCCTTGAGTGAGGTTTGTAGTCTCTGGCCCCCTAGGCTGTACTCCGTCTGCGGTCTTCTTTGCCCTTCCCCAATCTTCATGACTTTGCACTTGGTGGGATTGAACTCCAGGAGCCAATTGCTGGACCAGGTCTGCAGCCTGTCCAGATCCCTTCGTAGTTCTGCCTGGTCTTCGATCGAGTGAATTCTTCTCATCAACTTCACGTCATCTGCAAACAGGGACACCTCAGAGTCTATTCCTTCCGTCATGTCGTTCACAAATACCAGAAACAGCACTGGTCCTAGGACTGACCCCTGTGGGACCCCGCTGGTCACAGGTGCCCACTCTGACACCTCGCCACGTACCATGACTCGCTGCTGTCTTCCTGACAAGTATTCCCTGATCCATTGTAGTGCCTTCCCTGTTATCCCTGCTTGGTCCTCCAGTTTTTGCACCAATCTCTTGTGTGGAACTGTGTCAAACGCCTTCTTGCAGTCCAAGAATATGCAATCCACCCACCCCTCTCTCTCTTGTCTTACTGCTGTCACCATGTCATAGAACTCCAGTAGGTTTGTGACACAGGATTTCCCGTCCCTATGACCATGTTGGCTGCTGTTGATGAGATCATTCCTTTTTAGGTGTTCCACCACTCTTCTCCTGATAATCTTCTCCATGATTTTGCATACTATACATGTCAGTGACACTGGTCTGTAGTTTAATGCTTCATGTCTGTCTCCTTTTTTAAAGATTGGGACTACATTTGCTGTCTTCCATGCCTCAGGCAATCTCCCTGTTTCGATAGATGTATTGAATATTGTTGTTAGGGGTACACATAGCACCTCTGCTCCCTCTCTCAATACCCATGGGGAGATGTTATCTGGCCCCATTGCTTTTGAGGTATCTAGCTCACTCAGAAGCCTCTTCACTTCTTCCTCGGTTGTGTGCACTGTGTCTAGCACATGGTGGTGTGCCCCACCTCTCCGTCTTTCTGGAGCCCCTTCTGTCTCCTCTGTGAACACTTCTTTGAATTTCTTGAGTTCCTCACATACTTCACGGTCATTTCTTGTTGTCTCTCCTCCTTCCTTCCTTAGCCTGATTACCTGGTCCTTGACTGTTGTTTTCCTCCTGATGTGGCTGTACAACAGTTTCGGGTCAGATTTGGCTTTCGCTGCTATGTCATTTTCATATTGTCTTTGGGCCTCCCTTCTAATCTGTGCATATTTGTTTCTGGCTCTACGACTGCTCTCCTTATTCTCCTGGGTCCTTTGCCTTCTATATTTCTTCCATTCCCTAGCACACTTGGTTTTTGCCTCCCTGCACCTTTGGGTAAACCATGGGCTCATCCTGGCTTTTTCATTATTCCTGTTACCCTTGGGTACAAACCTCTCCTCAGCCTCCTTGCATTTTGTTGCTAAATATTCCATCATCTCATTAACTGGCTTCCCTGCCAGTTCTCTGTCCCACTGAACCCCGTTCAGGAAGTTCCTCATTCCTGTGTAGTCCCCTTTCTTGTAGTTTGGCTTCATTCGTCCTGGCCTTCCTGCTTCTCCCTCCACTTGTAGCTCTACTGTGTATTCGAAGCTTAAAACCACATGGTCACTGGCCCCAAGGGGTCTTTCATATATGATGTCCTCGATATCTGCACTACTCAAGGTGAATACTAAGTCCAGCCTTGCTGGTTCATCCTCTCCTCTCTCTCTTGTAGTGTCCCTTTCGTGTCGGTACATGAAGTTTTCCAGTACCACCTCCATCATCTTAGCCCTCCATGTATCTTTGCCCCCTTGCGGATCCAAGTTCTCTCAATCGATCTCCTTGTGGTTAAAGTCACCCATGATCAGGAGCTTTGCCCTGCATGCATGAGCTCTTCTGGCCACTGTAGCCAGTGTGTCAACCATCACTCTATTGATCTCGTCGTACTCTTGCCTTGGCCTCCTGCTGTTCTGTGGTGGGTTATACATCACTGCTATTACTGCCTTGGGACCTACAGAGAGAAGCATTCCCGCTATGTAATCACTTTCTTCTCCACTGTCTCCTCTCCCCAGCTCATCAAAATTCCAGCGATTTTTGATCAGCAATGCCACTCCTCCACCCCCCCTGTTCCCTCTGTCTTTCCTCAGGATTTGGTATCCCGTTGGAAAGATGGCATCTGTTATCATACCTGTAAGCTTGGTGATCGCTATGATGTCCGGTGATGCCTCTTTGACTCTTTCATGCCACTCCTCCCACTTATTTGTTATTCCATCAGCGTTTGTGTACCATACCTTCAGTTTCCTTTCCAACACTGTGGTTTGGGGGGCCTGTGAGGGTGGGAGACCTGGTAGCATACTGTGGGATTCTATAGCTCGGTGTTGGGTGGAGGCTGTGGGTATGGATTGTAGTGTGTGTTGGGATGGTGTGATAGGTTGTATGGTTCTGAGAATAGTTGTGTGTGTGCTTGCCCTTGCTGTTCTGTTCTGCTCTGACTGACCTCTGCTGGTTCCATCCTTGTCTCTTTTCCTAGCTCCTTTCGCTTTTTTGTCCTCTCCCTCAGCTGCTGTCGTTCTGATTGTGTTCTGTTTCTGTCTAGGAACACCCTCTTGTACTCTTCCGAGTATTTCAATTGTGGTTTCTCTTGGAGGATCCTGTTCCGCAATATTTCCGTCCTGAGAATCAGCTTGATTGGTCGGTTTCTTAACTTCGAGTACCCCCCTATTCTTCGAAAATTTACAATCTCATCCCTCTTTTCACCTATTTCCGTGATGATTTTCTCAATCTCCTTTCTTTCTTCCTGCTTCCTTTCAGTGTGTGTCCTTTCCTCTCTCTCCTGAAGCCCATGGATAAACACTGATTTTGCCATTTCCTCCTCCCATTGCCTCACCCTCTGTGACTCTGGATCCTGCCTGTATGTGGTCAGTTTCTCCTTTGATTTTTCCTGTGGCTCTTGATAGCATGGTTGTGCCTCAGCATTCGACCTATCACCCTCTCCATCTGCACCCAGCTGTCCTTCCCTTTCACTGCTTGGCCCTCCTTGGCAGGCTGATATGACCTTAGCATAATTCATAATTCCTTCCTTCCTGTTCGGCCTCGCAGCTTCATATGCTTTGTCTTCTCTGGTCACTGCCCCTGTAACTCGCTTCAGCCTATTTATCTCAACTTCTAGGACCCTTATCTTGGCTACTGCAGTTTCGACTTGTGCCTCCCAATTCTTTGTCTCCTCCAACCTCTTTTCCAATTTCACAGAGAGCTCTTTCTCCATTTTTTCAGAAAGCTCTCCTAATTTTCTCTCCCACTCTTGTTCCATCCTTTTCCACTGCTCCTCCATCCACTCCTCCCTACCAGAACCATTCTCATCTGATCCTTGGTTCCTGCGAGTCCCCACCATTTTTTTTTGTGAGAGAAGAGAGAAGGGAAAGGTAGAAGGAGAGAGAGAGAGAAAGAGTGAGAAGGGAAAGGGGGAGAGAGAGTGTGAGAGGAGGAAAGAGAGAGAAAGGAAGGGAAGGAGAGGGGGAGAGTGAGAAGGGAAAAATGGGGAAGAGATGGAGAGAGAGAGAGAGAGAGAGAGAGAGAGAGAGAGAGAGAGAGAGAGAGAGAGAGAGAGAGAGAGAGAGAGAGAGAGAGAGAGAGAGAGAAGGGAAGGTAGAAAGAGAGAGGGGGATAGTGAGAAGGAAAAAGGGGAAGAGAGAGTGAGAGTGAGAGTGAGAGAGAGAGGGGGGAGAGAGAGTGAAGGGAAGGGTAGGAGAGGGGGAGAGTGAGAAGGGAAAATGGGGAAGAGAGAGAGCAAGAGAGAGAGAGAGAGAGAGAGAGAGAGAGAGAGAGAGAGAGAGAGAGAGAGAGAGAGAGAGAGAGAGAGAGAGAGAGAGAGAGAGAGAGAGAGAGAGAGGGAGAGAGAGGGAGAGAGGGAGAGAGAGGGAGAGAGAGGGAGAGAGGGAGGGAGAGAGAGAGAAAGAGAAGGCAAAGAGGGGGAGAGAGAGGGGGAGAAGGGGGAAAGAGGGGGGAGATGGAAGAGCGAGAGGGGAGAGAGAGGGGAGGAGGGGAGAGAGATGGGAAAAGGGAGAGGGGAGAGATAATGGGAGGGGAGAGATGTTAGAGGGGGAGAGATGTTAGAGGGGGGGAGGTGTTAGAGGGAAGAGATGTTAGAGGGGAGAGATGGGAGAGGGAAGAAAGAGAGAGACATAGGTAGAGAGTGATAGGTAGAGAGAGAGGTATAGGTAAAGAGTGACATAGGTAGAGAGAGATAGGTCTCTACCTAGGATAGGAAGAGAGGGAGAGAGAGAGAAGGAGCGAGGTTCAGATGGCCAGTTCACAGGATGGTGTGAAATCCTGTGTATGTGTCATAGCTCCTGGCCCTGCCTCTTCACTGATTACTACTAGGTCCTCTCTCTCCCTGCTCCATGAGCTTTATCATACCTCGCCTTAAAACTATGTATGGTTCCCGCCTCCACTACTTCACTTTCTAGGCTATTCCACGGCTTGACTACTCTATGACTGAAGAAATACTTCCTAACATCCCTTTGATTCATCTGAATCTTCAACTTCCAATTGTGACCTCTTGTGTCTGTGTCCCATCTCTGGAACATCCCATCTTTGTCCACCTCGTCTATTCCATGCAGTATTATATATGTCGTTATCATGTTTCCCCTGACCCTCCTTGCCTCCAGTGTCGTCAGGCCGATTTCCCTCAACCATTCTTCGTAGGACAATCCCTGTAGCTCTGGGACTAGTCTTGTTGCAAACCTTTGCACTTTCTCTAATTTCTTGACGTGCTTGACTAGGTGTGGATTCCAAACTGGTGCTGCATACTCCAGCATAGGCCTGACGTAAATGGTATACAGAGTCTTGAACGAATCCTTACTGAGGTATCGGAACGCTATCCGTAGGTTTGCCAGGCGCCTGTATGATGCAGCAGTTATCTGATTGATGTGCGCCTCGGGAGATATGCTCGGTGTTATACTCACCCCCAGAACTTTTTCCTTGAGTGAGGTTTGCAAACTTTGGCCGTCTAAACTATATTGTGTCTGCCGTCTTCTTTGCCCTTCCCCAATCTTTATGACTTTGCATTTGGCAGGGTTAAACTCAAGGAGCCAGTTGCTGGACCAGGCTTGTAGCCTGTCCAGGTCTCTTTGTAGTACTGCCTGATCCTCATCCGATTTGATTCTTCTCATTAACTTCACATCGTCCGCAAACAAGGACACTTCTGTGTCTATCCCATCCATTATGTCATTCACATATACCAAGAACAGCACAGGTCCTAGGACTGACCCCTGTGGAACCCCGCTTGTCACAGGCGCCCACTCTGACACCTCGTCACATACCATGACTTGTTGTTGCCTCCCTGTCAGGTATTCTCTGATCCATTGCAGTGGCTTTCCTGTTTTGTGTGCCTGATCCTCTAGCTTTTGCAGTAACCTTTTGTGAGGAACTGTGTCGAAAGCCTTCTTGCAGTCCAAAAAAATGCAGTCGATCCACCCCTCTCTCTCTCGTCTTACTTCTGTCACCTTGTCATAAAACTCTAGTAGGTTTGTGACACAGGATTTTCCCTCCCTGAAACCATGCTGGTTGTCAATTATACACTTGTTTCTTTCCAGGTGCTCCACCACTCTCCTCCTGATGATCTTCTCCATGACCTTGCATACTATACACGTTAGTGATACAGGTCTGTAGTTTAGTGCCTCATGTCTATCTCCCTTTTTAAAAATTGGGACTACATTTGCCATCTTCCATACCTCAGGGAGTTGCCCAGTTTCAAATGATGTGTTGAAGATCTTTGTTAATGGTACAATATCTCTGTTCCCTCTTTAAGGACCCACAGAGAGATGTTGTCTTGTCCCACCGCCTTTGAGGTGTCAAGTTTGCATAGCAGCTTCTTCACCTCCTCCTTGGTTATATGTACCTCATCCAGCACTTGCTGGTGCACCCCCCTGCTCTGATTTCCTGGAGTCATACTGGTTTCCACTGTAAATATTTCTTTAAATCTTGTGTTGAGCTCCTGACATACCTCCCGGTCGTTTCTTGTGAATTCCCCATCACCCTTCCTCAGTCTGATTACCTGGTCTTTGACTGTTGTTTTCCTCCTGATGTGACTGTACAACAGCTTCGGGTCAGTCTTGACTTTCGATGATGTGTCATTTTCGTATTGCCGCTGAGCCTCCCTTCTTATCTGTGCATATTCGTTTCTGACTCTTTGGCTAATCTCTTTATTTTCCTGAGTTCTCTGTCTTCTGTACCTTTTCCATTCTCTAGTACACCTAGTTTTTGCCTCCCTACACCTTTGGGTGAACCAAGGACTCGTTCTGTTCTTCCCATTATTTCTGTTTCCCTTAGGAACAAACCTCTCCTCTGCCTCCTTGGATTTTGTTGCCACATAGTCCATCATTTCTTGTACTGGTTTTCCTGTCAGTTCCCTCTCCCACTGAATGTCTTGAAAGAAGTTCCTCAAGCCTGAGTAGTTCCCCCTTTTGTAGTTTGGTTTTTCCCACCCTATTCCTGCTGCTCTCTCCACTTGGAGCTCAACTATGTAGTCGAAGCACAGAACCACATGATCACTAGCTCCCAGGGGCCTTTCATACATGATATCCTCGATGTCAGAACTACTCAAGGTGAATACAAGGTCCAGTCTTGCTGGTTCATCCTCTCCTCTCTCTCTGGTAGTGTCTCTAACATGTTGATGCCTGAGGTTTTCCAGTACTACATCCGTCATCTTGGCTCTCCATGTTTCGGGACCCCCATGGGGCTCCAGGTTTTCCCAGTCAATCTCCTTGTGATTGAAATCACCCGTAACTAGTAACTTTGCTCCCCCCATGTGTGCTCTCCTGGCCACCTCGGCTAGTGTGTCGACCATTGCTCTGTTGCTCTCATCGTATTCTTCTCTTGGCCTCCTGCAGTTCTGTGGTGGGTTGTACATTACTGCAATTATCACCTTGTCCCTCAGACTGGATTGTTCCTACTATGTAGTCCCTTTCGCCCGTGCCATCCATTTCTTCCATTTTCTCTAACCCCCACTGGTTTTTAATGAGCAGTGCAACTCCTCCTCCCCCTCTCCTCCCTCTGTCTTTCCTGAGGATTTGATATCTGGGTGGAAAGATTGAATCTATTATTATTCTGGTGAGTTTTGTTTCTGTGAGTGCTATTATGTCTGGGCATGTCTCCTTGATTCTTTCGTGCCACTCCTCATACTTATTTGTTATTCCATTTGCATTTGTATACCACACCTTCAACTTCTTTTCTAAGATTTTGGTCTGGGAGGTGTATTGGGGTTGGGGAAGTGGGAGATCTGATAAGGAACTATGGGTGGTTGCTGTGGGGGTGGAGTTTGTAATGCAGTGGGTGGGGGCATTGGATGTGGCATGGGTGTTTTGGTTTAGAGTGTTTGGTTGCACTGGGGTTGACCTTATTGGGAGGCTTCTATAGGAAGTTGTGAGGGAGGCTGTATTTGATCTTCCTGTGTCTGGGATCTCCTGTCTGTCTTCTCCATCCCCTCTCTTTCCTCCTTTCACCTTTGTACCATCTCTCTCAGTTTCTGCCTTTCTGCTTGTGTTCTGTCGCGGTCGAGATACACCTTCCTGCATGCCGGCATGTCCCTTAATCGTGCTTTCTCCTGCAGGATCCTGTTCCGAGTCGATTCTGCCTTGAAGGTCACTTTCACTGGCCGGGTTCTTTTTTTTACAAACCCCCCTATTCTCCGAAAATTTTCCAGCTGGGTCATGTCGTCTTCTCCTATTGCTTTCATGATGCTTTCAATTGCTTTTTTTCCCCTTGTTTTCTTGCTTCATATGTTTTCCCTTCAACTTCCTGTAGCCCATACACAAAGACTGACCTCACCCTTTCATTCTCCCACTGCATATCCCTGTGTATCCCCTCATTCAATTTTATTTCCTCCATTGCAGCTTTCCTTTCTTCAGTTTCACTAGCTAATGTACTTGGGCTCAGTGGCCTGTCATTTTCCCTTCTCGGCTTTCCCTGGGCTCTGCTGTGGTCTGTTAGGGCCTCCACATATAGCTTAGCTCTTTCATTTACTATAGTCTCCACTGATTGAGCTTCTACATGCAGTTTTGCTCCTTCTTTCCCTACAGTCCCCTTATTTGTGGCTGAGGTAGCAGTCTCTGTTGTCAATCCCAAAATGTTCTTTAGTTCTTTAGGCTGTTTCAGATTTTTCAGTTCCTCTTCTAAACTCTGTATCCTGGGCTCTGCTGCTTTGACTTGCACCTC
>NC_091292.1:40154438-40169438 GCF_038502225.1 Cherax quadricarinatus
GTGAATTTTTTTTCTTTTTCGGGCCACCTTGCCTTGGTGGGAATCGGCCAGTGTGTTAATAAAAAATTAAATATATGTTTATATATATATATATATATATATATATATATATATATATATATATATATATATATATATATATATATATATAAATATGTATATATATATATATATATATATATACATATATATATATATATATATATATATATATATATATATATATATATATATATATATATATATATATATATATATATATATATATATTTTCTTTTAACACACCGGCTGTATCCCACCGAGGTGGGGTGGCCCAAAAGGAAAAACGAAAGTTTCTCCTTTTACATTTAGCAATATATACAGGAGAAGGGGTTACTAGCCCCTTGCTCCTGGCATTTTAGTCGCTTCCTACAACACGCATGCTTTACGGAGGAAGAATTCTGTTCCACTTCCCCATGGAGATAAGAGGAAATAAACAAGAACAAGAACTAGAAAGAAAATAGTAGAAAAACCAGAGGGGTGTGTATTTTTATATATGCTTGTACATGTATATGTAGTGTGGCCTAAGTGTAAGTAGAAGTAGCAAAACGTACCTGAAATCTTGCATGTTTATGAGACAGAAAGAAAGACACCAACAATCCTACCATCATGTAAAACAATTACAGGCTTTCGTTTTACACTCACTTGGCAGGACGGTAGTACCTCCCTGGGTGATTGCTGTCTACCAACCTACTACCTAGGATATAAATATATACACATATATATATATATATATATATATATATATATATATATATATATATATATATATATATATATATATATATATATATATATATAGATCCCTTTATAAATGTTACTTTGCTCACACTCCAACATGCCAAGTATTAAAAACAATTTGTCTCCTTTCACTCCTATCAAACACGCTCACGCATGCTTGTTGGAAGTCCAAGCTCCTCGCACACAAAATTGTCTTTACCCCCTCTTTCCAACCCATACTAAGCCGACCCCTACCCCGCCTTCCCTCCACTACAAATTTATACACTCTCGAAGTCATTCTGTTTTGTTCCATTCTCTCTACATGTCCGAACCACCTCAACAACCCTTCCTCAGCCCTCTGGATAATAGTTTTGGTAATCCCACACCTTCTCTTAATTTCCAAACTACGAATTCTCTGCATTATATTCACACCAAACATTGCCCTCGGACATGACATCTCCACTGCCTCCAGCCTTCTCCTCGCTGCAACATTCATCACCCATGCTTCACACCCACATAAGAGCGTTGGTAAAACTATACTCTCATACATTCCCCTCTATGTTTCCAAGGACAAAGTTCTTTGTCTCCACAGACTCCTAAATGCACCGCTCACCCTTTTCCCCTCATCAATTCTATGATTCATCTCATCTTTCATAGACCCATCTGCTGACACGTCCACTCCCAAATATCTGAATACATTCACCATACTCTCTCCCTCCAATCTGATATCCAGTCTTTAGCCACCTAATCTTTTTGTTATCCTCATCACCTTACTCTTTCCTATATTCACTTCTATTTTTTTTCTTTTACATACCTTACCAAATTCATCCACCAACCTCTGCAGCTTCTCTTCAGAATCTCCCAATAGCACAGTGTCATCAGCAAAGAGCAACTGTGACAACTCCCACTTTGTGTTTGATTCTTTATGTTTTAACTCCACACCTCTTCCCAAGACCCTCGCATTCACTTCTCTTACAACCCCATCTATAAATATATTAAACAACCACGGTGACATCACACATTCTTGTCTAAAGCCTACTTTTACTGGAAAATAATCTCCCTCTCTCCTGCATTCTCTAACCTGAGCCTCACTATCCTCATATAAACTCTTCACTGCTTTCAGTAACCTACCTCCTATACCATACACCTGCAACATCTGCCACGTTGCCCCCTAGCCACCCTGTCATATGCCTTTTCCAAATCCATAAATGCCACAAAAACCTCTTTACCCTTATCTAAATACTGTTCACCTATATGTTTCACTGTAAACACTTGGTCTACACACCCCCTACCTTTCCTAAAGCCTCCTTGTTCATCTGCTATCCTACTCTCTGTCTTACTCTTAATTATTTCAATAATAACTCTGCCATACACTTTACCAGGTATACTCAACAGACTTATTCCCCAATAATTTTTGCACTCTCTTTTGTCCCCTTTGCTTTTATACAAAGGAACTGTGCATGTTCTCTGCCAATCCCTAGGTACCCTACATTCTTCCATACATTTTTTAAATAATAGCACCAAACACTACAAAACTATATCTCCACCTGCTTTTAACATTTCTATCTTTATCCCATCAATCCCAGCTGCCTTAACTCCTTTCATTCTACCCACTGCCTCACGAACTTTCCCCACACTCACAACTGGCTCTTCTTCACTCCTACAAGATATTATTCCTCCTTGCCCTATACATGAAATCACAGCTTCCCTATCTTCATTAACATTTAACAATTCCCCAAAATATTCCCTCCATCTTCCCGATATCTCTAACTCTCCATTTAATAACTCTCCTCTCCTGTTTTTAACTGTCAAATACATTTGTTCCCTAGGCTTCCCCAACTTATTAATCTCACTCCAAAACTTTTTCTTATTTTATTCTCACCCACTCTCTCATTTGCTCTCTTTTTAGGTTGATTCACCACTCTCTTAACCCCTCTTTTTCTCTTCACATACTCTTCCCTCTTTGCATCACTTCTACTTTGTAAAAACCTCTTATATGCTAACTTTTTCTCCCTTACTACTATCTTTACATCATCATTCTACCAATCACTCTTCTTCCCTCCCACACCCACTTTCCTGTAACTACAAACTTCTGCTGAACACTCTAACACTACATTCGACCCCATTGCCTACAAGAATGGGACAGCCAGCAATGCTATCTGTATCTTAGATGATACTGAAACCTATTCTAAACTTAGAAAGAATCCCTTAGAAACCATTAACAGCAATTTCAATAAAACAATAAAACTTCTACTGAAAGGCAAAGATAAATTAATTAAAAAATTTACTTCCACTGTTCCGACTTTACCCTACATGTATGGATTAGTAAAAAGACACAAACCAGGTAATCCAGTCAGATCAATTATTAGCTCCATAGGTTCAGTTTTATATAAATAATCTAAATGGTTTGTCGACATTTTGAGCCCTATTGTTGGAAAAATTTCTAACTTTAATGTTAAAAACAACAAAGATTTAGTTGATAAATTAAGCTCCCTGTCTGACTTAAATTATTTTAACATGGTTAGTTATCATGTTACTTCTTTGTTTACAAAAGTTCCAGTTGATGATTTATTAAGTTTCTTATCTCAAGAACTTGTTAATTATGATTTACCATTGCCAGTTCCTACTATCATTAAACTTACTATACTTTGCATTTTTTATGCAAAATTTGTATTAAATGATAAGTTTTATCCTCAGAAGTTTGTTAGGGCAATGGGAAATCTTCTTTTACCTGTTCATAGTAACTTATACATGGAGTTTTTTGAAACAAGATTGCTTAATACAATCCTCCCTAATAGAGCTATATAGTTCAGATATGTTGTTGATATATTGTGTCTTATGCCTAAGAATGTAGATATTAACCATTTCCTTGTTAAATTAAATAGTTAAGCCCATTCTACAAACTTTACTGTTGAGTTTGAGGAAAATAACTCATTGCCTTTCTAGATGCTTTAATTATTAAGGGTAATAATTAATTCAAATTTAAAATATACACAAAACCTACAAATAACTGTTCCTATGTACACTATTACTCTTCTCATCAAGATAGAGTTAAACTGTCGGTTTTCTCATCAATGTTTTTTGAGAGTTTTACGTGTTTGTAGTCCAGAGTTCATAGATGAAGAAATATCCAAAATTTATGAAATAGCAAATGATCTAAAATAGCCAAAAAACGTAATTGATAAATCTTTTAAAATTGCTAGAAATACTTTTTACAATCCAAAAAGGGACAACCAACCTTATTCAACTAAAAATATGTTGGTTCTCCCTTACCATGAAAACTTGGTTGATATGCCTTCTCTTCTTAAGACTTTTAATATCAAAGTTGTATTTAAAAATCTTGATATAGTAAAAAAACTTTTGATAAAAAATTCCCCCAAAATGCTGACGGATGTGTCTATAAGATTCCTTGTAAAATTTGCGATAAAGTTTATTACGGTCAAACTGGTAAAAATCTCGAGCTAAGATTAAAACAACATAAATACAGCATTAGAACTGGACAAGATTCCAATGCTCTATTCATTCATGTGAGAGATTTTAACCATCCAATTGATTTTTAAAAAGTTGAGAAAGTTGTATCAAGCAAGTCCATGGTCGACAGGAATATAATTGAATCTTGTTTCATAAAAAGCAGTTTTGACAATAATATGAATATTTCCTTTGGTTTACATAAATTAGATTAATTTATAAGAAACATAAGAAAGAAGGAACACTGCAACAGGCCTACTGGCCCAGGCTAGGCAGGTCCAATTCTTCAACCTGCTTAAGCCAATGCCTTGACCTAGTGAGGTCAGCAGTGCATCCTACCTAGTAGCACAAGCTAGTCAGGTCCAACTCACATCCACCCACACCCACTCATGTATTTATTCAACCTATTTTTAAAACTACACAAGGTCCTAGCGTCTATGACGGTACTCGGGAGTTTGTTCCACTGATCCACAACTCTATTACCAAACCAGTGTTTTCCTATATCCTTCCTGAATCTGAATTTTTCCAATTTAAAGCCAATGCTGCGAGCTCTGTCTATGTCAGATATTTTTAGCACGCTATTTACATCCCCTATATTGATTCCTGTTTTCCATTTATACATCTCGATCATATCCCCCCTAATTCTACGCCTTTCGAGAGAGTGCAGATTCAGGGCCTCAGTCTATCCTCACAGGGAAAATTTCTGATACATGGGATCATCTTCGTCATCCTCCTCTGTACGTTTTCCAGTGCATTTATATCCATTCTGTAATACGGTGACCAGAACTGTGCAGCATAGTCTAAATGAGACCTAACCAAAGATATATAGAGTTGAAGAACAAGCTCAGGACTTCTGTTATTTATACTTCCTTCCATTGATGTATTGTTTTTATAGTTCCTTGATAATGTGAGAAGTCACGAAAGCGCTTGCCCAATTTATTGTTAATATTGCAGTTTTTCTGTTCATTAAGACTTAACTTTGTGAGGGTCAAGCATAATTCTACTCTTCTGAGTTAAGTTTCAAGAGTTTCTTAAAATAAAATTTGAGTAATTGGTTTTCTTATGGAGTCTTTCTTCTTATAGAGGAGCGTGTTGCTCTTAACCGAGTGTGCTACCTTATCATCCAATTTCCAGTCACTTCATTTATCTTCATGTAACTAATGTCATTTCCACATTCTTTATATTATTTAGGGTTTTCCTCCTCTGGCCCATTTCTATTTCTGTTCTTCCTTCTCCTAGACTTTATATTCAATTTTTTTCCTCTCTTGGTTAGAGAATATGGTTACAGCAATAAATTTTTATCGCTAACTATAATTAAATAAATTTACATAAGAACATAAGAGAGAAGGAACACTGCAACAGGCCTACTGACCCATGCAGAGCAGGTCCATGTCCCCCCACGGATTAGATCAATGACCTCCCCCCGGATTAGCCCAATGAACCACCCAGTCTGGTCATCTCCACTCAAGGATGGAGCACTGCACCAGACCCAGCAGCACAAGCTAGTCAGGTCCAACTCACACCCACCCACAACCACTCATGTATTTATCTAACCTATTTTTAAAACTACACAACATTTTAGCCTCAATAACTGTACTCGGGAGTTTGTTCCACTCATCCACAACTCTATTACCAAACCAGTGCTTTCCTATATCCTTCCTGAATCTGAATTTTTCCAACTTGAAACCATTGCTGCGAGTCCTATTACAATATTTGTTTCTCTGTGGGTGTCGGCTTGATATGATCTTATTCCTCCCCTTATTCCTTCCCTAAATGGATGAATCTATTGTTCATCCATTTAGGATCATTTTTGTTTGATCTGATTTCCCTATTTGGAACATAATTTGACTGAGCAGCTAGAACTATGCCCTGGAAAGCGTCATATCGGCAACCATCACCACCTACCTGACTCTTAGTCAGGTCATTCCAGTTCAGCCCACCTAAGTAAATTTTCATAGGGCTGAAAAATTACTTAAGTGGGCTGAACTGGAATGACCTGACTAAGGGTCAGGTAGGTGGTGATGGTTGCCGATATGACGATTTCCAGGGCATAGTTCTAGCTGCTCAGTCAAATTATGTTCCAAATAGGGAAATCAGATCAAACAAAAATGATCCTAAATGGATGAACAATAGATTAAAATATCTGATTGGTCAAAAGAGAGGCATATATAGGCAAATCAAAAGAGGAGAGGGACAATTAAGAAATCGATATATTCAGTTAAAGATAGAAATAAAAAAGGGAATTAGAAAAGCAAAAAGAGATTATGTGGTTAAAGTTGCAAGAGAATCGAAGACTAACCCAAAAGGATTCTTTCAGGTATACAGAAGTAAGATCAGGGACAAGATAGGCCCACTCAAAAGTTCCTCGGGTCAGCTCACTGACAGTGATAAGGAAATGTGTAGAATTTTTAACACATACTTCCTCTCAGTTTTTACACAGGAGGATACCAGCGATATTCCAGAAACGATAAATTATGTAGAACAGGACGATAATAAACTGTGCACGATTAGGGTCACAAGTGACATGGTCCTTAGGCAAATAGATAAATTAAAATCTAACAAATCCCCAGGCCCTGATGAACTGTATGCAAGGGTTCTAAAGGAATGTAAAGAGGAGCTTAGCACACCTTTGGCTAATCTTTTCAACATATCACTACAAACTGGCATGGTGCCAGATAAGTGGAAAATGGCAAATGTGATACCTATTTTCAAAACAGGTGACAGGTCCTTACCTTCGAACTATAGACCAATAAGCCTAACCTCCATAGTGGGAAAATTTATGGAATCAATAATTGCCGAAGCAGTTCGTAGCCACCTTGAAAAGAATAAATTAATCAACGAATCTCAGCATGGCTTTACAAAGGGGCGTTCCTGCCTTACAGATTTATAAACTTTTTTTCTCTAAGGTATTTGAGGAGGTAGATCATGGTAATGAATATGATATTGTGTATATGGACTTCAGTAAGGCTTTTGACAGGGTCCCACATCAGAGACTATTGAGGAAAATTAAGGCACATGGAATAGGAGGAGAAACTTTTTCCTGGATAGAGGCATGGTTGACAAATAGGCAGCAGAGAGTTTGCATAAATGGGGAGAAATCAGAGTGGGGAAGCGTCACGAGCGGTGTTCCACAGGGGTCAGTGTTGGGCCCCCTGCTGTTCACAATCTACATAAACGACATAGATGAGGGCATAAAGAGCGACATCAGCAAGTTTGCCGATGACACCAAAATAGGCCGTCGAATTCATTCTGACGAGGACATTAGAGCACTCCAGGAAGATTTGAATAGACTGATGCAGTGGTCGGAGAAGTGGCAGATGCAGTTTAATATAGACAAATGCAAAGTTCTAAATGTTGGACAGGACAATAACCATGCCACATATAAACTAAATAATGTAGATCTTAATATTATGGATTGCGAAAAAGATTTAGGAGTTCTGGTTAACAGTAATCTGAAACCAAGACAACAGTGCATAAGTCTTCGCAATAAAGCTACTAGAATCCTTGGCTTCATATCAAGAAGCATAAATAATAGGAGTCCTCAGGTTGTTCTTCAACTCTATACATCCTTGGTTAGGCCTCATTTAGATTATGCTGCACAGTTTTGGTCACCGTTTTACAGAATTTATATAAATGCTCTGGAAAATGTACAAAGGAGAATGACAAAGTTGATCCCATGTATCAGAAACCTTCCCTATGAGGATAGACTAAGGGCCCTGAATCTGTACTCTCTAGAAAGACGTAGAATTAGGGGGGATATGATTGAGGTGTATAAATGGAAGACAGGAATAAATAAAGGGGATGTAAATAGTGTGCTGAAAATATCTAGCCTAGACAGGACTCGCAGCAATGGTTTTAGGTTGGAAAAATTCAGATTCAGGAAGGATATAGGAAAGTACTGGTTTGGTAATAGAGTTGTGGATGAGTGGAACAAACTCCCAAGTACAGTTATAGAGGCCAGAACGTTGTGTAGCTTTAAAAATAGGTTGGATAAATACATGTGTGGATGTGGGTGGGTGTGAGTTGGACCTGATAACTTGTGCTACCAGGTCGGTTGCCGTGTTCCTCCCTTAAGTCAATGTGACCTGACCTGACTAGGTTGGGTGCATTGGCTTAAGCCGGTAGGAGACTTGGACCTGCCTCGCATGGGCCAGTAGGCCTGCTGCAGTGTTCCTTCGTTCTTATGTTCTTATGTTCTTTTGTTCTTATGTTGACTCTATCCATACATAATTGTCATCTAAGATTTCTCAAATTCCCTAACAATGACTAAGTCACACTCACTGGATTGTCAGTCCAGACACCTCATAAGTTCAATTTCAGCTAAGGAGAATTATGCACCACAAAATTCTAGGTTCATCCATCTGTTCAAAACACTAAAGTAATGTAATGATAAATTTATCTCTATCAGGGGAAAAGAAACAGTTTGTATTAATATTAATTAAATATTTGTTAATGAGTTTGACTGCTTCAAGTTACAAATTTTGTTACAATCTAAAACTTGGAGTTTTACTCTCCTTTTCCTTGAGTTGCATCTGATTTCTTCTCATTTCCAACTGCCGTAGGACACCAACGAATTTAATATATACAACCTAAAATAACCAACTAATCACTGTAATTATTCTGTCTCTACCATAGCTTTTCAAGCTCAACACATAGTGAAGCTAGTTTGGTCATGACTCTTCTTCAGTTCCTACGATTAGTGATTTGGCTTTGCTGCAGAAAGTTCTGATACCAGTGGCTGAGGTCTCGGATGTGACGGTCGATGAAGACTCGCAGCTGGCACCAGAAGTCTTCCTGCGCCAGGCAGGTTCCTGCAGGATCTCCACCCCACTTAATTACGATGTCCTTAAGTTCCATAGTACCCTTACTAGAGATGGGTACTTTTATGTAGCTATATGGTCCATGGGCATTGTATGGCATTTCCAAAATGTGTCCAACCTTAGGATAAATTATTGTGCGGCAATTGTTTTCTCTTCCATGTATCTTCATCCGTTGAGCGACAGCCTCAGCGGCATATCTGGTGCATAATTTATCATCATCACCAGCCACTAGGAAGAAAAATGTGTCATTTGAAGCTTTCTCACATTGTGGTATCAGCGGGTGGTCATGTCGGAATATTTCCTGCATCATCTTCTTCAGTCGTGTCTGATCAATATTTTCACCAACCATTATGTCAGGGTTATTTGTGTCTACACCTTTCCATATCTGCTGGCCTTTGTAGGTAAGTGTGGTCATACTAGCAATTAGCAGACCACCGATTGTGATGACTGCTTTTACCTTATCCAGGTGAATTCCCATAGCGAGGGCTGTGTCAGAACCTTTACTACTGCTGAGAACGGCACATCGGTCAGGTATGACCTCATCCTGAGCCAACAGAAATTCCATTGCTTCTTCGAAGTAATCCAGCTCTAGATTTTCCAGAGTTTTCGGCAAGTCATCATAGTCAAAGTAAGCCAGCGCCAGAGCTGCAAACCCTCTAGAAGCCAGAATTGCTGTGGGTAGATAAAAGTCCGTTAGAAACTATGAAAAATATTTTTTATTTATGTATATAAAATAGAGTGCTGACCATCCCATCACCTGCCACCAGCACGGCAGCGTGAATACGCTTAGTGCCAGTAAATTCTGAACATAGCATGTAATACGTGCCGTCATCTTGCTGACTGTTGTAGGGCCTGGGATCAGTATTTAACTCACGAAAGTATGCACAATTGCGGTAACTAGTGATATGGTTCTCGGACAAATAGAGAAATTAAAACCAAACAAATCCCCAGGCTCTGATGAACTGTTTGCAATGGTGTTAAAGGAATGTAGAGAGGAACTTAGTATACCTTTGGTTAATCTTTTCAACATATCACTACAAACTGGCATTGTGCCTTATAAGTGGAAAATGGCAAATGTAATAACTATTTACAAGGTAGGTGACGGGTCCTTAGCTTCGAACTATAGACCAATAAGCCTTGCCTCCATAGTGGGAAAATTTATGGAATCAATAATTGCCAAAGCAATTCGTAGCTATCTTGAAATGCATAAATTGATTAATGAATCTCAGCACGGTTTTACAAAGGGGCGCTCCTATCTTACGAATTTACTAACTTTCTTCACTAAGGTGTTTGAGGAGGTAGATTGTGGTATTGAATATGATATTGTGTACATGGACTTCAGCATGGCTTTCGATAGAGTTCCACATCAGAGACTGTTGAGGAAACTTAAGGCACACGGAATAGGAGGAGAAATTTTTTTCCTTGGTAGAAGCATGGTTGACAAATAGGCAGCAGAGACTTTGCATAAATGGGAGGAATCAGAATGGGGGCACGTCACAAGTGGTGTTCCACAGGGGTCAGTGTTGGGCCCGTTGTTGTTCGCAATCTACATAAACGACATAGATGAGGGAATAAATAGCGACATAAGCAAATTTGCTGATGACATCAAAATAGGCAGTCCAGTTAATTCTAATGAGGATATTAGAGCACTCCAGGATGATTTGAAAAGACTCATGCAATGGTCGGAGATGTGACAGATGCAGTTTAATATAGACAAATGCAAAGTTCTAAATGTTGGACAGGAAAATAACCGTGCCACATATAAACTAAATAATGTAGATCTTAATATTACGAATTGTGAAAAGGATTTAGCAGTTCTGGTTAACAGTAATCTAAAACCAAGACAACAGTGCATTAGTGTTCGCAATAAAGCTTGCAGAATCCTTGGCTTCATATCAAGAAGTATAAATAATACAAGTCATCATCTTCAAATCAGTATATCTTTGGTTAGGCCTCATTTAGACTATGCTGCGCAGTTTTGGTCACCGTATTACAGAATAAGAACATAAGAACATAAGAACGAAGGAACACTGCAGAAGGCCTACTGGCCCATGCGAGGCAGGTCAAAGTCTCCTACCGGCTTAAGCCAATGCACCCAACCTAGTCAGGTCAGGTCACATTGACTTTAGGGAGGAACACGGCAACTGACCTGGTAGCACAAGCTATCAGGTCCAACTCACACTCACCCACATCCACTCATGTATTTATCCAACCTATTTTTAAAGCTACACAACGTTCTGGCCTCTATAACTGTACTCGGGAGTTTGTTCCACTCATCCACAACTCTATTACCAAACCAGTACTTTCCTATATCTTTCCTGAATCTGAATTTTTCCAACTTAAAACCATTGCTGCGAGTCCTGTCTAGGCTAGATATTTTCAGCACACTATTTACATCCCCTTTATTTATTTTTGTCTTCCATTTATACACCTCAATCATATCCCCCCTAATTCTACGTCTTTCTAGAGAGTACAGATTCAGGGCCCTTAGTCTACCCTCATAGGGAAGGTTTCTGATACATGGGATCAACTTTGTCATCCTCCTTTGTACATTTTCCAGAGAATTTATATCCATTCTGTAATACGGTGACCAAAACTGTGCAGCATAGTCTAAATGAGGCCTAACCAAGGATGTATATTGTTGAAGAACAACCTGAGGACTCCTATTATTTATGCTTCTTGATATGAAGCCAAGGATTCTATTAGCTTTATTGCGAACACTTATGCACTGTTGTCTTGGTTTCAGATTACTGCTAACCAGAACTCCTAAATCTTTTTCGCAATCCGTAATATTAAGATCTACATTATTTAGTTTATATGTGGCATGGTTATTGTCCTGTCCAACATTTAGGACTTTGCATTTGTCTATATTAAACTGCATCTGCCACTTCTCCGACCACTGCATCAGTCTATTCAAATCTTCCTGGAGTGCTCTAATGTCCTCGTCAGAATGAATTCGACGGCCTATTTTGGTGTCATCGGCAAACTTGCCGATGTCGCTCTTTATGCCCTCATCTATTTCGTTTATGTAGACTGTGAACAGCAGGGGGCCCAACACTGACCCCTGTGGAACACCGCTCGTGACGCTTCCCCGTTCTGATTTCTCCCCATTTATGCAAACTCTCTGCTGCCTATTTGTCAACCATGCCTCTATCCAGGAAAAAGTTTCTCCTCCTATTCCATGTGCCTTAATTTTCCTCAATAGTCTCTGATGTGGGACCCTGTCAAAAGCCTTACTGAAGTCCATATACACAATATCATATTCATTACCATGATCTACCTCCTCAAATACCTTAGTGAAAAAAGTTAATAAATTCGTAAGGCAGGAACGCCCCTTTGTAAAACCATGCTGAGATTCGTTGATTAATTTATGCTTTTCAGGGTGGCTACGAACTGTCTAGGCAATTATTGATTCCATAAATTTTCCCACTATGGAGGTTAGGCTTATTGGTCTATAGTTCGAAGCTAAGGACCTGTCACCTGTTTTGAAAATAGGTATCACATTTGCCATTTTCCACTTATCTGGCACCATGCCAGTTTGTAGTGATATGTTGAAAAGATTAGCCAAAGGTGTGCTAAGCTCCTCTTTACATTCCTTTAGAACCCTTGCATACAGTTCATCAGGGCCTGGGGATTTGTTAGGTTTTAATTTATCTATTTGCCTAAGGATCATGTCACTTGTGACCCTAATCGTGCACAGTTTATTATCGTCCTGTTCTACATAATTTATTATTACTGGAATATCGCTGGTATCCTCCTGTGTAAAAACTGAGAGGAAGTATGTGTTAAAAATTCTACACATTTCCTTATCACTGTCAGTGAGCTGACCCGAGGAACTTTTGAGTGGGCCTATCTTGTCCCTGATCTTACTTCTGTATACCTGAAAGAATCCTTTTGGGTTAGTCTTCGATTCTCTTGCAACTTTAACCTCATAATCTCTTTTTGCTTTTCTAATTCCCTTTTTTATTTCTCTCTTTAACTGAATATATCGATTTCTTAATTGCCCCTCTCCTCTTTTGATTTGCCTATATATGCCTCTTTTTTGACCAATCAGATATTTTAATCTATTGTTCATCCGTTTAGGATCATTTTTGTTTGATCTGATTTCCCTATTTGGAACATAATTTGACTGAGTAGCTAGAACTATGCCCTGGAAGGCATCATATCGGCAACCATCACCACCTACCTGACCCTTAGTCAGGTCACTCCAGTTCAGCCCACCTAAGTAATTTTTCAGTCCTATGAAATCAGCCAAGCGAAAATCAGGGACGGAGACTTGATTGCCATTGTTAGGGGAATTCCATGATATATTAAAACTGAGTTATTTGTGATCACTTTCCCCAAGCTCATCATTAACCTCAAGATTATTAATTAGTGTTTCCCTACTGGCAAGAACCAAGTCAAGGAGGTTATTTCTTCTAGTTGGCTCTGTCACAAACTGTTTTAAAAAACAATCCTGGATCGTATCAAGAAAGTCACCTGATTCTAAATTTCCTGTCAAATTGCTCCAGTCAATCTGTCTATAGTTGAAATCTCCCATTAGCACAACATTTTCGTATGTAGATGCCTTACAAATTTCGTCCCATAGAAGTTTACTGCACTCCCTTTCAAGATTTGGGGCCCTGTAAATCACACCCAAAATTAGTTTTTCTCGGCCCTCGAGAAGCTGTAACCAAACAGATTCAGTGGCTGACGCTTCTACTTTTATATCTTGTCTAACACAACAATTTAAATTGTCTCTGACACACATCGCTACTCCACCACCCTTCCTGTTGACCCTGTCAGTGTGGAATAATTTATACCTTGTATGTGACATTTAGAGGGCATCTCTCTATCTTTCAGATTGAGCCAGGTCTCTGTTATAGCAATAATATCTATGTTTCCTGCACTTGCAATTAATCTTAGCTCATCTATCTTATTTCTTACACTCCTGCTATTAGTATAGTAAACCTTAAGGGAGCTAGTCCCTTGCTGTCCTCTGCTGTCCCCCTTTGTTTGCTGACCTGATCTATTGTCTTTATTTATAACTTCATGCTGAATGCCTTTTATACATTTACTGATTCCAACCCTAGTGTTGCAACCTGTTTGTTTCCCACACACACCCATACCTCTATCTTCTATCAGTTTAAAATCATAGGCATTTCACCAATGGCCTTCTCAATTGAGTTTGCAAGTGCTACCACCCCAGCCCCAGAGAGATGTACCCCATCCCTTGCATACATATCATGTTTGCCATAAAAGTTGTTCCAGTTGTCAATGAATGGGATTGCAAGTTCCTTGCAGTATCTGTCTAGCCAGCAATTTACACCAATTGCCCTAGACAACCATTCATTTCCTACTCCCCTTCTAGGCAAGATGCTACATATGATTGGGACCCCTCCCTTAGACTTAATGAAATCTATAGCTGACCTGTACTTACCTAGCAGCTCTTCTCTCCTACCCTTCCCAATATTATTTCCACCAGCACTGAGGCAAATAATGGGCTTGTTCCCATTACCTGACATGATATTATCCAGCCTGTTAACTATGTCCCCAACACCAGCTCCAGGGAAGCACACTCTATCTCTCATCTTCTTATTCCTATTACAAAAAGCACGGTCAATATATCTTACCTGAGAGTCACCAACCACAAGAATGCGCTTACCTCTGTTAGCAGGGGCAGTAGTACCCTTACCTTCACTGGCCACTGAAGTACATTCATCCTGAAGAACAGAGAAGCGATTTCCTACCTTCAGATCTTCACTCTTAACTTTCCTTATTCTGATTCTCCTCCCATTACTGGTTACCACTCGCCACTTGTAGCAGGTGCTGGACTGCACCTCACTGCTGGTAGCCGATGCTACCTCCCCACCTACAGCCTCCTCACAGCGAGAGACAGACTGCACCTCACTGCTAGAAGGCTCATTCCCCACAACTCCAGCCACCTCACACTCTCTCCCAGACCCATTGAGGT
>NC_091292.1:40174438-40189438 GCF_038502225.1 Cherax quadricarinatus
TATACCTCGACCGCGACAGAACACAAGAAGAAAGGACTACACTGAAAGAGAGGGTACAGAGACGCAAGGAGGAACGAGAAGCAATGAAAATGAGCAGGACCCAGACACAGGAGGAAGGGCAAACACACCCCACAGAATCTCCCACCAAAAGACTCCACCCGCGACATTCCCAACGCAACTGAGCAACCTATACTACAACCCACTCACTGTTCCCTCTGCCACCAACCCCCATATCACAAACCTCACCCCAACAGCTGTCCCTTATGGGCATTCTGACCCCACCCCCATCAACACAAACCCCACCTACACCACAGCCCCATATAGGCCCCCACCAAGGCTCTCCCTCCCCCAACCCCAATATTCTTGCAAGACCACAATGATAGAAAAGAAACTAAAGGTTTGGTACACAAACGCGGATGGAATAACGAATAAACATGAGGAGTGGAATGAAAGAATCAGTGAAAAATCCCCAGACATCATAGCAGTCACAGAAACAAAACTCGCTGAGACAATAACAGACACAATCTTCCCAACAGGATATCAGATCCTGAGGAAAGATAGAAGGAGTAGAGGGGGAGGAGGGGTTGCACTGCTCATAAAACACCAATGGGGATTTGAGGAAATGGAAGGCATGGACATGATTGGAGAAAGAGACTACATTGTAGGTACAATTCAGTCCGGAGAACATAAAGTAGTCATTGGAGTGATGTATAACCCACCACAGAACGGCAGGAGGCCAAGAGAGGAGTACGAAGAAAACAACAGGGTGATGGTGGACACACTGGCTGAGGTGGCAAGAAGAGCTCACTCGAGCAGAGCAAAGTTACTGGTAATGGGCGATTTCAACCACAGGGAGATCGACTGGGAAAACCTGGAGCCACATGGGGGTCCCGAAACATGGAGAGCCAAGACGATGGATGTGGTACTTGAAAACCTCATGCATCAACATGTCAGGGACACAACCAGAGAGAGAGGGGAGGATGAGCCAGCAAGACTGGATCTTGTGTTCACCCTGAGCAGTTCAGACATTGAGGACATCACTTACGAGAGGCCCCTTGGAGCTAGCGATCATGTGGTTCTGAGTTTTGACTATATAGTAGAGTTACAAGTGGAGAAGGTAACAGGAACTGAAGGGGACAGGCCAAACTATAAAAGGGGGGACTACACAGGTATGAGAAACTTCCTGCAGGAGGTTCAGTGGGACAGAGAAATGGTAGGAAAATCAGTAAACGAGATGATGAAATATGTGGCAACAAAGTGCAAGGAGGCAGAGGAAAGTTTTGTTCCCAAGGGAAACAGAAATAATAGGAAGACCAAAACGAGTCCTTGGTTTACCCGAAGGTGTAGGGAGGCAAAAACTAAGTGCAACAGAGAATGGAAAAGGTACAGGAGGCATAGGACCCAGGAAAACAAGGAGATTAGTAGAAGAGCCAGAAACGAGTATGCGCAGATAAGGAGGGAGGCCCAGCGACAGTATGAAAACGACATAGCATCGAAAGTCAAATCTGACCCGAAACTGCTGTATAGCCACATTAGGAGGAAGACAACAGTCAAGGACCAGGTGATAAGGCTGAGGAAAGAAGGTGGAGAACTCACAAGAAACGATCAAGAGGTATGTGAAGAGCTCAACACGAGATTTAAGGAAGTATTTACAGTAGAGACAGGAAGGACTCTGGGGGGACAGACCAGATGGGGACACCAGCAAGGAATACACCAACAAGTGTTGGACGACATACATACAGATGAGGAGGAGGTGAAGAAACTGCTAAGGGACATCGATACCTCAAAGGCAATGGGACCGGACAACATCTCTCCGTGGGTCCTTAGAGAGGGAGCAGATATGTTGTGCGTACCACTTACCACAATCTTCAACACATCCCTGGAAACTGGGCAACTACCTGAGGTATGGAAGACGGCAAATGTAGTTCCCATTTTCAAAAAAGGAGACAGAAAAGAGGCACTAAACTATAGACCTGTGTCATTGACGTGTATAGTATGCAAAATTATGGAGAAGATTATCAGGAGGAGAGTGGTGGAGCACCTGGAACGGAACAGGAGTATAAATGCCAACCAGCACGGATTCACGGAAGGCAAATCCTGTGTCACAAACCTTCTGGAGTTTTATGATAAAATAACAGAAGTAAGACAAGAGAGAGAGGGGTGGGTTGATTGCATCTTCTTGGACTGCAAGAAGGCCTTTGACACAGTTCCTCACAAGAGATTAGTGCAGAAGCTAGAGCATCAGGCGCATATAACAGGAAGGGCACTGCAATGGATCAGAGAATACCTGACAGGGAGGCAACAACGAGTCATGGTACGTAATGATGTATCACAGTGGGCACCTGTGACGAGCGGGGTCCCACAGGGGTCGGTCCTAGGACCAGTGCTATTTTTGGTATATGTGAACGACATGACGGAAGGGTTAGACTCAGAAGTGTCCCTGTTTGCAGATGATGTGAAGTTAATGAGGAGAATTAAATCTGATGAGGACCAGGCAGGACTTCAAAGAGACCTGGACAGACTGGACACCTGGTCCAGCAAATGGCTTCTCGAATTTAATCCTGCCAAATGCAAAGTCATGAAGATAGGGGAAGGGCACAGAAGACCACAGAGTATAGGCTAGGTGGCCAAAGACTGCAAACCTCACTCAAGGAGAAAGATCTTGGGGTGAGTATAACACCGAGCATGTCTCCGGAAGCACACATCAATCAGATAACTGCTGCAGCATATGGGCGCCTGGCAAACCTGAGAACAGCATTCCGATACCTTAGTAAGGAATCATTCAAGACACTGTACACCGTGTATGTCAGGCCCATACTGGAGTATGCAGCACCTGTTTGGAACCCGCACTTGATAAAGCACGTCAAGAAACTAGAGAAAGTACAAAGGTTTGCGACAAGGTTAGTTCCAGAGCTAAGGGGAATGTCCTATGAAGAAAGATTAAGGGAAATCGGCCTGACGACACTGGAGGACAGGAGGGTCAGGGGAGACATGATAACGACATATAAAATACTGCGTGGAATAGACAAGGTGGACAAAGACAGGATGTTCCAGGGAGGGGACACAGAAACAAGAGGCCACAATTGGAAGTTGAAGACACAAATGAGTCAGAGAGATAGTAGGAAGTATTTCTTCAGTCATAGAGTTGTAAGGCAGTGGAATAGCCTAGAAAATGACGTAGTGGAGGCAGGAACCATACACAGTTTTAAGACGAGGTTTGATAAAGCTCATGGAGCGGGGAGAGAGAGGGCCTAGTAGCAACCGGTGAAGAGGCGGGGCCAGGAGCTAGGACTCGACCCCTGCAACCACAAATAGGTGAGTACAAATAGGTGAGTACACACACACACACACACACACACACACACACACACACACACACACACACACACGCACACATAGGGCGACTTCCTGAGGTATGGAAGACAGCAAATTTAGTCCCTATTTCTATAAAAGGAGACAGAAACGAGTCACTAAACTACAGGCCAGTGTCACTGACGTGTATAGTATGCAAAGTCATGGAGAAGATTATCAGGAGAGTGGTGGAGCACCTGGAATGGAACAAGATTATAAACGACAACCATCACGGATTCATGGAAGGCAAATTCTGTGTCACAAATCTTCTGGAGTTTTATAACAAGGTATCAGAAGTAAGACACGCGAGAGAGGGGTGCGTTGATTGCATTTTCCTGGACTGCAGGAAGGCCTTTGACACAGTTCCTCAGAAGAGATTAGTGCAGAAACTGGAGAATCAGGCACATATAACAGGAAGGGCACTGCAATGGATCAGAGAATATCTGACAGGGAGGCAACAACGAGTCATTGTACATGACCCCTGTGGAATCCCGCTTGTCACAGGCGCCCACTCTGACACCTCGCCACGTACCATGACTCGCTGTTGTTTTCCTGACAGGTATTTCCTGATCCATTGCAGTGCTTTTCCTGTTATCCCTGCCTGGTCCTCCAGCTTTTGCACTAATCTATTGTGTAGAACTATGTTAAACACATTCTTGCAGTCTAAGAGAATGCAGTCTACCCACCCCTCTCTCTCTCTCTCTCTCTCTCTCTCTTGTCTTACTGCTGTCAACGTGTCATAGAACTCCAGTAGGTTTGTGATACAGGATTTCCCGTCCTTGAAACCGTGCTGGCTATCTTTGATAAGCTCATTCCTTTCTAGGTGCTCCACCATTCTTCTGATAATCTTCTCTATGACTTTGCATACTGTACATGTCAGTGACACTGGCCTGTAGTTTAGTGACTCGTTTCTGTCTCCTTTCTTAAAAATGGGGACTACATTTGCCTCAGGTAGTTTCCTAGTTTTAAAGGATGTGTTAGTGGGACACACAGCATCTCTGCTCCTTCTCCAAGGACCCACAGGGAGATGTTGTCCGGTCCCATTGCCTTTGTGGTATCAAGGTCACTTAGCAGCTTCTGCACCTCCTCCTCAGTTGTGTGTATGTCATCCAACACTTGTTGGTACATTCCCTGTTGGTGTTCCCCTCTGTGCTGTCTTCCAGGAGCCCTTCCTATCTCTGTGAATACTTCCTTGAATCTCGTGTTGAGCTCCTCACATACCTCTTGATCGTTTCTGGTGAGTTCCCCACCTTTCCTCAGCCTGATCACCTGGTCCATGACTGTTGTCTTCCTCCTAATGTGGCTATACAGCAGTTTCGGGTCAGACTTGACTTTCGATGCTTTGTTGTTTTCGTACTGTTGCTGGGCCTCCCTCCTAATCTGTGCATACTCGTTTCTGGCTCTTCGACTAATCTCCTTATTTTCCTGGGTTCTTTGCCTTCTGTACTTTTTCCATTCTCTAGTACACTTAATTTTTGCCTTCCTACACCTTCGGGTAAATCAGGGGCTCGTTCTGGTCTTCCCATTATTTCTGTTGCCCTTGGGAACAAACCTTCCTCTGCCTCATTACGTTTTGTTGTTAATTATTCCATCATTTCATTTAGTGACTTTCTTGCCAATTCCTGTCCCACTGAACCTCCTGCACGAAGTTCCTCATACCTCTGTAGTCCCCCCTTTTATAGTTTGTCTTTTCCCATTCAACTCCTGTTACCCTGTCCACTTGTAACTTTACTATGTATTCAAATCACAGAACCATGTGATCACTAGTTTCAAGGGGCTTCTCATATGTGATGTCCTCAAAGTCTGAACTGCTCAGAACTTTCGAGTGCGTGTTTGTGTTAAATGGGTGTTGTAGGGAGGGGATGCGGGGAGGCAGGGCAGTGGAGAGAAGGATATGAGGTGGGAGGGAGGGGACAGCGGCAGGGAGACATTAGGGGAATTGGGACATTTGGGAATTCTAACACAATTCCTCTGACCACCACAGAGGGAACAGATCCTCTTTCCAGCAACGAAGCAAGCCTTGGATCTGTTAATTCTCCTACACCTGACACCTCTGCTTCAGCACCTGCCAGTTCACTAGACCGTGAGCATACCATCTCTGATCCTAAACCTGTCAGCACACCTGCCGACACTATTCCAACATCTGGCAGCAGTGCTTCATTGGTAAGTATTGAGTTAGGATTTTCTTCACCAGAGATTGGTGCAGTTAATAATCAGGGCACTATCACTGCACCTGAACACCTACTGCACCAAAGTACGAACAGCAGGAACACATATGTCAGAACTGCACAGGGGCGTAGTAGAGAACGTGGCAGAGGATGTGGAAGAGGACACTGAGGAGGAAGACATAGAGCCGTCTCACCTTCCACCAACACAGTCCCAGAGGTAGAACCTGCGGACAAATCAGCAAAACACAGGAGGTGCAACAAATAATAGTCCACCCTCTCAGGCACCTACGCAGTGCTCTCGCTGTCACTGGAAGGGGCACACCACTAACAACTGCCTGCGAGATACCAGGTGCAATTACTGCCACAAGAAAAGACATCAGGAGGACCAGTAGAAAAAGGAACTTGACAGACAGGACCACCTGTTTAGAGACCTGTTTTCGGAACATACCAGCAGGATCTCTGACTTGGTGAACACACTCACAAGTCACCCACTCAGCTACTCCTATCTCAGCCCAGCAGCTGCAGCTGCCTCAGTGCCCTACCTGTCTCGAGGACAGGCACCTTACATGCTTAACACACCCAGCACCTCAAGCTGACCACTTCATAATGAGGAACCAGTCTATCAGCATCCTGTCGGCCAACATTAGAGGTTTCGTTACTAATGTTGGAGAGCTCATACACAGTTTTGTGGACACTCGACGTCCCGACATGATAGCTGTTGTTGAAACATTTTTGGACGACAGGACTTCAGAAATTTTTGCAAGAATTGCTGGCTACAACCTCATGGATGAGAAGAGACAGGCAAGGGCAAGGAGGAGGTGTTGCTGTGTGCTTCTCTAGAAGTGCACATGCCCAGCACATTGATGTTGCCATCCTTACTCATCTTGAAATGATGTTCTTCAAGCTATGCATAGACACTAGTACCTCTGATTGGTAGGTAAGACACATAAGCAACATTTAGGCAACTTTATTCCGAAACGTTTCGCCTACACAGTAGGCTTCTTCAGTCGAGTACAGAAAGTAGGCAGGAGCAGTAGAGATGTGAAGACGATGGAATCAGTCCATCACCCTTGAAGTCGTAGATTTGAGGTTGTCAGTCCCTCAGCCTGGAGAAGTTCTGTTCCAAAGTCTGGAACTAACTGAAGATCAAGCGACAGTGTTGAGACTTAAATACTGTCCGAAGGAGAGGTGCAGAGTAGTAGTAGTGAGAATGTAGCCACTGAGAGGTCACGTCCCTCCCAGATCAAGGGTGATGGACTGATTACATCGTCTTCACATCTCTACTGCTCCTGCCTACTTTCTATACTCGACTGAAGAAGCCTACTGTGTAGGCGAAACGTTTCGGAATAAAGTTGCCTAAATGTTGCCTATGTGTCTTACCTACCAACCAGTCGGTATTGCATTCCATTTTGATATTCACTCTGTCAGACACTGCAACACAATGGCATCTTGATACAGAAGAAGAAACACTTTGGACAACTTTTTCAAGTGAGAACTGTTGGATCTGGGAGGGACGTGACCTCTCAGTGGCTACATTCTCACTACTACTACTCTGCACCTCTCCTTCCGACAGTATTTAAGTCTCAACACTGTCGCTGATCTTCAGATAGTTCCAGACTTTGGAACAGAACTTTTCCAGGCTGAGGGACTGACAACCTCAAATCTACGACTTCAAGGATGATGGACTGATTACATTGTCTTCACATCTCTACTGCTCCTGCCTACTTTCTGTACTCGACTGAAGAAGCCTACTGTGTAGGCGAAACGTTTCAGAATAAAGTTGCCTAAATGTTGCCTATGTGTCTTACCTACCAACCTGTCGGTATTGTATACCATTTTGATATTCACTAGTACCTCTGTACTAGCATGTGCAATGTACAGACCTCAGTGGCAACATGCAGACCCCATCAACTTCTTAATGGAAAATGTGGACTCCCTTCTGCTACAACACAACTGTCAACGTGTCATAATTTTTGGTGACCTCAATCAACACTTTACACAGAGGAACTTTAATGACCTTCTTGCAGTTTTTGACATGAGAAACTTTGTTGATTTCCCTACTCACATCTCTGACTCCTCCCTTGACCCAGTAGTGAGTGATCTAGCAGAAGGTATAGTCACTTGTCAACCCCTCGCCTACCTTGGATCATCTAACCACAAGGCTGTTTTTACGATACTTAAGATCCCAACAGAACGAGGTGAGGATTCCACACGCACAACCTGGCTATGGGAAAGAGGTAATTGGCCAGACCTTTGCTCTGAGCTCGCCACCACCGATTGGAATGCTCTTCTCCAAGGGGATGCTGACAACCAAGTGAAAGGTTTCACTGGACACATCCTTAATCTACAACAAGAACACATTCCTCATCGGCAATATGTGACGAAGGCTACTACAGATCAGCCTTGGTTTGGCTTTCGTTGTAGAGAGGCTGCTACTGCTAAGTACAAGGCATGGCGAAGGTATAAGAGACATCCTACCACCTATAACAGGAACTTGCACAGGCAAGCCTGTAGGCATATGGGTGACGTTCAAAAGTAGGCCATCCCTAAATGGGAGTTGGACACAAGAAGAAAGCTAGCATCAGGTAGGGTAAGTTCCAAAACCTGGTGGTCCCTGGTCAAGGACAGGCAAGGTTATTTGCCTGATGAACTCATTCCACCTTTAAATCGACAGGATGGGATCACCTCTACTAGTAGTCAAGAGAAAGCGGACCTCTTTGCCAAACACTTTGCTACCAAAGTGCAAGTTCCTGATCCAGCAAGGGACCCTCCTTGGCTAGCTGCAAGAACTGTGTCAAAACTGTCAGTGGTGACAATAAGGCAGGAAGAGGTGCGTTTCCTTCTTAAATCGCTTGACCAAGAAAAGGCTGTGGGTCCTGACAAGTTGAGCCCAAGATTGCTGAGATGTGCAGACCAGCTAGCAGCACCTCTAACTCGCAACTTTCAGCACTGCCTAGTACAGTGTAAATGGTCTTCTCTGTGGAAAGAGGCAAATGTAGTCCCTGTTCACAAAAATAAGAGCAGAGCAGAAATCAGCACCTACAGACCAGTGTCACTCCTGTCAATCACTGGCAAGCTCCTTGAGACAATACTCTCAAGACAAATGACAGAGTTTTTTGACTATCACTCACTACCTTGTGACCGTCAATATGGCTTCAGGAAAGGTTACTCTGCTGCTGATCTGTCGTTAAACCTCTCCACAAAGTGGCACCAGTCACTGGATGAATCCAAAGTAAGCTGTGTGGTAGCACTGGACATTGCTGGTACTTTCGACCGGGTGTGGCACCAGGGCCTCTTAGCAAAACTGAAAGCTCTGGGAATTGCAGGCTTTACGCTGTGTCTCCTCAGTGATTACCTTCATGGTAGATCTCTAAGGGTAGTTCTCAATGGAACAGAATCAGCAAGACATCCTATTGGGGCAAGTGTTCCACAAGGAAGCTTTCTAGAATGTCTACTTCAATGACCTTCTTCATCTCATCCCAGAATCCCATGCATATGCAGACGACTGTACACTGACATTCACTTATCCAAGAGAAGAAATGCCAGCTGCTCTAAGCTACATCAATCAACAGCTAAGAGCTATATCAGCTTTGGGAAATAGATGGCAAGTAACATTTGCACCTGAGAAAACACAAATGATGATCTCTAGGCACCATTATGGTAATGCCAGTGCAGTAGTAAGGATGAATGGGAGGGTGTTGGCACATGGGGAAGAAGTTGATATCCTTAGGGTGAAATTTGACTCCAAACTGACCATGAAAAACCACGTTGTAAATCTTGAAAACAAGGCAGCCAGTAAGCTTACAGCATTTTGCCGCATCTCGCATCTGCTTGACAGCAGGGGTTGCAAGATTTTATACGAGGCACAAGTACGCTCACACCTTGAGTATGCTCCACTTTCTTGGTTCGCCTGCCCCCTTCTCATCTGCGACTGCTTGACAGAGTAGAGAACAGAGCAAGACGTCTCATCTCTCGCCTGGACCAATCCTGGATAGATCTGTCATTTCAGCAGAGCCTTCAACGCAGGAGGGATGTGGGTGGCCTTACTGTTATGTACAAAGCCAATATTGTCAAAGTACCACACTTGGATCCACTTCGAGGACAGCGTGAAGCAAGCTTATATACCACAAGATGGGCAGAAAGCAGCAACTTCACCCTGGCTGTACCCTTCTCCAGAACATCACTCCATCTGAGATCATTTATCCCCAGGATGACTCGAGTATGGATGACATTCGTACAGTATTATGATGTCAAAGTGATAAAGTCTGTTGATCAGTTGAAAATGCTGGCCCACAGATGGCTCCAACTTCATCGTGTTCCATACTTGTATGTTTCATAACAATAAAAATGTTTTAAATGAGTTGATGTAGGTAACAGCTCTTAGCTTATCAATAAAGTTAGAAATCCTTAACCTGTAAATAGCTTGTCAATAAAGCTAGGGGTCCTCAACCTAACCTTGTCAAACCCTGTGTAAAGAAAAAGAGAGAGTGAGAAAGAGAGAAAGAGAGAGAGAGAGAGAGAGAGAGAGAGAGAGAGAGAGAGAGAGAGAGAGAGAGAGAGAGAGAGAGAGAGAGAGAGAGAGAGAGAGAGAGAGAGAGAGAGAGAGAGAGAGAGAGAGAGAGAGAGGATGTGATAAGATGGGAGTTGGGAGTGTAAGAGAGAGGGGAAGAAGGAAGGAAGGGGATAGACCACAGACTCAAAATGGGTGTGTATGTTTGTGTGTTGGCTGTAGTAGTTAAGTGTTGAGTGCCCAGAAATGAACCTCCTCACTTCTATGTATCAAAAATACATAAGTGTGTGTGTTTGTGTGTGTTGTGTGTCAATCAATCAATCGATCAATCAAGTTTATTCTCTATAAAGATTACAATGCGGGGTTTACAGATTTTAGGATATTGTGTAGTTTATATGTTATAAAATACTAATTACAGCGGGGGCCACTAGGACACCTAGCATGGCTAGGCATTTCGGGCAGACTTAGATTAATTCATAACTCTAAATTATTACAGATTATGAAGTAAGTTGGTATTAAGGCTAAGTGACCACATTATAGTTTGTGAGTTTAGCAATGTGAATGCTTTTGTTTTGGTACAACACATGGTTTTGTATGTTGGAGTATCACAGGCAAACTTATGACTAGTTAGGATTCATTATTTTAAGATTAAGATTCGTATTTCTGTGTTTATGGTCAAATGGGTGAGTGTGTGAGTGTAAGTGTGAGCCACCAAGTGGTTTTCATGTAGTTAGTTGATGGGGTGTATCAGGGAGATAAGATGTTTTCTAACTGTAGTTTTGAAAGTGATGAATGTGTCTGCAGTTCTAGAGTTTTCAGGTAGGCTGTTCCAGATTCTAGGCCCTTTGACATACATTGAATTTTTGTAAAGGTTTAGTCGGACACGGGGAATGTCATAGAGCTGTTTGTGTCTGGCATTATGCCTGTGGGTCCTGTCACGACTATCAAGAAAGCGTTTTAGGTCAAGGTTAATATTGAAATTTAAGGTCCTGTAGATGTAGATTGCACAGTAGTAAGTGTGGATGTTCTGAACAGGGAGTAAGTTTAAATCTATTTTTGATGGGTTATTATTGGCTTTAGGTGTGTTGCTGCAGTTGATCCCCAAGCACAAATAGGTGAGGTATGGATAAATGAGTGAATGGTATAGTGTGAGAAGGGCAGTTTGCAGCACGTAGTATCACATCTTGGAGAGGATCCCAACCGTTTTGGATACCTTTTTTTTATGTGTTGGATATGGGTGATGAAATTCAGGTTGTTGTCGAGGTACAGGCCTAGGAATTAGCCTTAGTTATGTCTGGCAATTAGAGTGTTGTCTATCTTAATGTTAAGTTGCACAGCATCTGCTCTGCTACGAAACATAATATAGTAGGTTTTGTCAGTGTTAAGTTTATTGGCTGTCATCCAAGTCGATATTTTGAGCAGCTCCTCGTTAACAATGGTGTTGAGGATGGCAGGATTAGGGTGGGAGATGACATAAGTCATCAGCAAAGAGAATGGGTTTCATGTGTTGGGATACGTTTAGAAGATCATTGACGTAAATGAGGAAGAGCAGGGGTCCAAGGACACTTCCCTGAGGTACTCCAGTATCAAGTGGCCGTGTTGATGAGGCTGCGTCTGTAATGGCGACATACTGATACCTATTAGTAAGGTAGGATTTGAAATATGCAAGTGCATGGCCTCTTATACCATAATGGTCAAGTTTGTGGAGTAGGATGCCGTGGTCTACTGTGTCAAAAGCTTTTCTTAGGTCAATAAAAATTCCTAGCGGATATTCCTTATTTTCTAATGCTGTGTAAAGCAGATCTAGCATTTTTACAATTTCATCATTAGTGCTTTTATTTTTCCTGAAACCAAATTGGCAGGGGTTGAGTATGTTTTGTGCTGTTATAAATGAATATAGTCTCCTGTGCACGAGTTTCTCGAAGATTTTGAATAGCAATGGTAAGTTTGATACTGGCGTATAGTTGTTTACATCTGTAGGGTCACCACCTTTATGTATTGGTATAACCCTTGCTGTCTTGAGCAGAGTCGGGAAGGTGCTAGGTTCTAGTGGCTTGTTAAAAAGTAATGAAACAGCATGCGAAAGGGCATGGGCCGCTCGCTTGTACAATAATGGTGGGACGTGAGACAGATTCCCTGAGTTATTTTTAAGTGACTTTGTAATCGCGGTGACTTCCGTAGTCTGTGTGTGTTAGTTGTGTGTATGTGTGTTAGTTGTGTTTGTTTATGTGTGGGTGTGTGTATGTGTGTGTGTATATGTGCGTGTGTGTTCGTGGAGACAATGGCAGAGATAAAGGGAAAGAGAGGGTAGAGCAGAGATGATAAGAGAGGAGGGGAAAAGCCAGGGAAAGGGGATCTGGGTAGAGGGAAGGACAGGGTCTCGGTCACTTTACAAGTGCCCACACAAGGCTTGTGAATGAGTGTGCATATGCACACTCATTCACAAGCCTTGTGTGTTTGTACTGTTATTGTGTCTTCATAAACTCTGCACCACAGACTAAAGTTTGTTGCAGTCCCAGCTTCTATTTACTAGACAGCTCTGTTGTTTAGTAAAATGCTGCCTTCTCTATTTCTTGTACTTCCTAGAGCTCACTCTTTGGGTTATCCTAGGTTATCCTGTGTGTGTATGTGCGTGTGCGTGTGTGTGTATGTGTGTGTGTGTGTATGTGTGTGTATATGCGTGTGTGTGTGTGTGTGTGTGTGTGTGTGTGTGCGTACTCACCTATTTGTATTCACCTATTTGTGGTTGCAGGGGTCGAGTCCTAGCTCCTGGCCCCGCCTCTTCACCGGTTGCTACTAGGCCCTCTCTCTCCCCGCTCCATGAGCTTTATCAAACCTCGTCTTAAAACTGTGTATGGTTCCTGCCTCCACTACGTCATTTTCTAGGCTATTCCACTGCCTTACAACTCTATGACTGAAGAAATACTTCCTACTATCTCTCTGACTCATTTGTGTCTTCAACTTCCAATTGTGGCCTCTTGTTTCTGTGTCCCCTCCCTGGAACATCCTGTCTTTGTCCACCTTGTCTATTCAACGCAGTATTTTATATGTCGTTATCATGTCTCCCCGGACCCTCCTGTCCTCCAGTGTCGTCAGGCCGATTTCCCTTAATCTTTCTTCATAGGACATTCCCCTTAGCTCTGGAACTAACCTTGTCGCAAACCTTTGTACTTTCTCTAGTTTCTTGACGTGCTTTATCAAGTGCGGGTTCCAAACAGGTGCTGCATACTCCAGTATGGGCCTGACATACACGGTGTATAGTGTCTTGAATGATTCCTTACTAACGTATCGGAATGCTGTTCTCAGGTTTGCCAGGCGCCCATATGCTGCAGCAGTTATCTGATTGATGTGTGCTTCCGGAGACATGCTCGGTGTTATACTCACCCCAAGATCTTTCTCCTTGAGTGAGGTTTGCAGTCTTTGGCCACCTAGCCTATACTCTGTCTGTGGTCTTCTGTGCCCTTCCCCTATCTTCATGACTTTGCATTTGGCAGGATTAAATTCGAGAAGCCATTTGCTGGACCAGGTGTCCAGTCTGTCCAGGTCTCTTTGAAGTCCTGCCTGGTCCTCATCAGATTTAATTCTCCTCATTAACTTCACATCATCTGCAAACAGGGACACTTCTGAGTCTAACCCTTCCGTCATGTCGTTCACATATACCAAAAATAGCACTGGTCCTAGGACCGACCCCTGTGGGACCCCGCTCGTCACAGGTGCCCACTGTGATACATCATTACGTACCATGACTCGTTGTTGCCTCCTGTCAGGTATTCTCTGATCCATTGCAGTGCCCTTCCTGTTATATGCGCCTGATGCTCTAGCTTCTGCACTAATCTCTTGTGAGGAACTGTGTCAAAGGCCTTCTTGCAGTCCAAGAAGATGCAATCAACCCACCCCTCTCTCTCGTGTCTTACTTCTGTTATTTTGTCATAAAACTCCAGAAGGTTTGTGACACAGGATTTGCCTTCCGTAAATCCGTGCTGGTTGGCATTTACACTCCTGTTCCGTTCCAGGTGCTCCACCACTCTCCTCCTGATAATCTTCTCCATAATTTTGCATACTATACACGTCAATGACACAGGTCTATAGTTTAGTGCCTCTTTTCTGTCTCCTTTTTTAAAAATGGGAACTACATTTGCCGTCTTCCATACCTCAGGTAGTTGCCCAGTTTCCAGGGATGTGTTGAAGATTGTGGTAAGTGGCACGCATAACATATCTGCTCCCTCTCTAAGGACCCATGGGGAGATGTCCGGTCCCATTGCCTTTGAGGTATCGATGTCCCTTAGCAGTTTCTTCACCTCCTCCTCATCTGTATGTATGTCGTCCAACACTTGTTGGTGTATTCCTTGCTGGTGTCCCCATCTGGTCTGTCCCCCCAGAGTACTTCCTGTCTCTACTGTAAATACTTCCTTAAATCTCGTGTTGAGCTCCTCACATACCTCTTGATCGTTTCTTGTGAGTTCTCCACCTTCTTTCCTCAGCCTTATCACCTGGTCCTTGACTGTTGTCTTCCTCCTAATGTGGCTATACAGCAGTTTCGGGTCAGATTTGACTTTCGATGCTATGTCGTTTTCATACTGTCGCTGGGCCTCCCTCCTTATCTGTGCATACTCGTTTCTGGCTCTTCTACTAATCTCCTTGTTTTCCTGGGTCCTATGCCTCCTGTACCTTTTCCATTCTCTGTTGCACTTAGTTTTTGCCTCCCTACACCTTCGGGTAAACCAAGGACTCGTTTTGGTCTTCCTGTTATTTCTGTTTCCCTTGGGAACAAAACTATCCTCTGCCTCCTTGCACTTTGTTGCCACATATTCCATCATCTCGTTTACTGATTTTCCTACCATTTCTCTGTCACACTGAACCTCCTGCAGGAAGTTTCTCATACCTGTGTAGTCCCCCCTTTTATAGTTTGGCTTGTACACTTCAGTTCCTGTTACCTTCTCCACTTGTAACTCTACTATATAGTCAAAACGC
>NC_091292.1:40194438-40204438 GCF_038502225.1 Cherax quadricarinatus
TCCCCATCACCCTTCCTCAGTCTGATTACCTGGTCCTTGACTGTTGTTTTCCTCCTGATGTGGCTGTACAACAGCTTCGGGTCAGTCTTTACTTTTGATGCTATGTCATTTTCATATTGTCTCTGAGCCTCCCTTCTTATCTGTGCATATTCGTTTCTGGCTCTTCGGCTGATTTCTTTATTTTCCTGAGTTCTCTGTCTTCTGTACCTTTTCCATTCTCTAGTACACCTAGTTTTTGCCTCCCTACACCTTTGGGTGAACCAAGGACTCGTTCTGTTCTTCCCATTATTTCTGTTTCCCTTGGGAACAAACCTCTCCTCTGCCTCCTTGCATTTTGTTGCTACATAGTCCATCATTTCTTGTACTGGTTTTCCTGTCAGTTCCCTCTCCCACTGAATGTCTTGAAGGAAGTTCCTCATGCCTGAGTAGTTCCCCCTTTTGTAGTTTGGTTTTTCCCAGCCTATTCCTGCTACTCTCTCCACTTGGAGCTCAACTATGTAGTCGAAGCACAGAACCACATGATCACTAGCTCCCAGGGGCCTTTCATACATGATACCCTCGATGTCCGAACTACTCATGGTGAATACAAGGTCCAACCTTGCTGGTTCATCCTCTCCTCTCTCTCTGGTAGTGTCTCTAACATGTTGATGCATGAGGTTCTCCAGTACCACATCCATCATCTTGGCTCTCCATGTTTTGGGACCCCCATGGGGCTCCAGGTTTTCCCAGTCAATCTCCTTGTGATTGAAATCACCCATAACTAGTAACTTTGCTCCCTCCATGTGTGCTCTCCTGGCCACCTCGGCTAGTGTGTCGATCATTGCTCTGTTGCTCTCATCGTATTCTTCTCTTGGCCTCTTGCAGTTCTGTGGTGGGTTGTACATTACTGCAATTATCACCTTATGTCCCTCAGACTGGATTGTTCCTAAGTAGTCCCTTTCGCCCATGCCATCCATTCCTTCCATTTTCTCAAAACCCCACTGGTTTTTAATGAGCAGTGCAACTCCTCCTCCCCCTCTCCTCCCTCTGTCTTTCCTGAGGATTTGATATCCGGATGGAAAGATTGAATCTGTTATTATTCTGGTGAGTTTTGTTTCTGTGAGTGCTATTATGTCTGGGGATGTCTCTTTGATTCTTTCGTGCCACTCCTCATACTTGTTTGTTATTCCATCTGCATTTGTATACCACACCTTCAACTTCTTTTCTAAGACTGTGGTCTGGGAAGTATATTGGGGTTGGGGAAGTGGGAGACCTGGTAAGGAACTATGGGTTGTTGCTGGGGGGGGTGAAGTTTGTAATGTAGTGGGTGGGGGCATTGGATGTGGCATGGGTGTTTTGATTTAGAGTGTTTGGTTGCACTGGGGTTGACCTGGTTGGGAGGCTTCTATAGGAAGTTGTGGGGAGGCTGTATTTGATCTTCTTCCTGGGTCTGGGATCTCCTGTCTGTCTTCTCCATCCCCTCTCTTTCCTCCTTTCGCCTTTGTACCATCTCTCTCAGTTTCTGCCTTTCTTCTTGTGTTCTGTCGCGGTCGAGATACACCTTCCTGTATGCCGTCATGTCCCTTAATCGTGCTTTCTCCTGCAGGATCCTGGTCCGAGTCGCTTCTGCCTTGAAGGTCACTCTCACTGGCCGGGTTCTTTTTTTTACAAACCCCCCTATTCTCCGAAAATTTTCCAGCTGGGTCATGTCGTCTTCTCCTATTGCTTTCATGATGCTTTCAATTGCTTTTTTTTTCCCTTGTTTTCTTGCTTCATATGTTTCCCCTTCGATTTCCTGGAGCCCATACACAAAGACTGACCTCACCCTTTCATTCTCCCACTGCATATCCCTGTGTATCCCCTCATTTAATTTGGTTTCCTCCACTGCAGCTTTCCTTTCATCAGTTTCACTGGCTAATGTACTTGGGCTCAGTGGCCTGTCATTTTCCCTTCTCGGCTTTCCTTGGGCTCTGTTGTTGTCTGTTAGGGCCTCCACATAAAGCTTAGCTCTTTCATTTGCTACAGTCTCCTCTGATAGAGCATCTCCATGCAGTTGTGCCCCTTCTTTCCCTACAGTCCCCTTATTTGTGGGTGAGGTAGCAGTCTCTGTTGTCAATCCCAAAATGTTCTTTAGTTCTTTAGGCTGTTTCAGATTTTTCAATTCCTCTTCTAAACTCTGTATCCTAGCTTCTGCTGCTTTGACATGCACCTCCCACTTCCTGCTTTCCATATCTATCCTCTCTTCCATTCTCATGCTAAGTTCTTCTAGTTTCTTTTCCCATTCATGATCCCTTTTTATGAGCTCTGCTGCCCAATCTTCCTTTGCAGTTTCCTCCTCCTGTCCCTTGGTTTTTCTTGTTGCTCTCTGGCAACCCATTTTTGTTTTATCCTGATTGCCTCAGAGTGGGAAACCTATGTAGTTCTGTATGTTAGGTTAGTAGTGTGTATGTCAGAGTGTGGGGGGGGGGAAGTAGTGGAGGAACTGTGGCTATGTGGGAGCTGAGTGGGAAGGGGTGGGGAGGGTTTAGGGTGAACGGGGGAGGGGAGGGTGATCGAGGGAGGGGAGGGATCAGGGGAAGTAGTGAGATGTCGGTAGTGAGGGGGGAGTGTATGTGTGTACTCACCTAGTTGTACTCACCTAGTTGAGGTTGCGGGGGTCGAGTCCGAGCTCCTGGCCCCGCCTCTTCACTGATCGCTACTAGGTCACTCTCCCTGAGCCGTGAGCTTTATCATACCTCTGCTTAAAGCTATGTATGGATCCTGCCTCCACTACATCGCTTCCCAAACTATTCCACTTACTGACTACTCTGTGGCTGAAGAAATACTTCCTAACATCCCTGTGATTCATCTGTGTCTTCAGCTTCCAACTGTGTCCCCTTGTTACTGTGTCCAATCTCTGGAACATCCTGTCTTTGTCCACCTTGTCAATTCCTCTCAGTATTTTGTATGTCGTTATCATGTCCCCCCTATCTCTCCTGTCCTCCAGTGTCGTCAGGTTGATTTCCCTTAACCTCTCCTTCATAGGACATACCTCTTAGCTCTGGGACTAGTCTTGTTGCAAACCTTTGCACTTTCTCTAGTTTCTTTACGTGCTTGGCTAGGTGTGGGTTCCAAACTGGTGCCGCATACTCCAATATGGGCCTAACGTATACGGTGTACAGGGTCCTGAACGATTCCTTATTAAGATGTCGGAATGCTGTTCTGAGGTTTGCTAGGCGCCCATATGCTGCAGCAGTTATTTGGTTGATGTGCGCTTCAGGAGATGTGCCTGGTGTTATACTCACCCCAAGATCTTTTTCCTTGAGTGAGGTTTGTAGTCTCTGACCCCCTAGACTGTACTCCGTCTGCGGCCTTCTTTGCCCTTCCCCAATCTTCATGACTTTGCACTTGGTGGGATTGAACTCCAGGAGCCAATTGCTGGACCAGGTCTGCAGCCTGTCCAGATCCCTTTGTAGTTCTGCCTGGTCTTCGATCGAGTGTATTCTTCTCATCAACTTCACGTCATCTGCAAACAGGGACACCTCAGAGTCTATTCCTTCCGTCATGTCGTTCACAAATACCAGAAACAGCACTGGTCCTAGGACTGACCCCTGCGGGACCCCGCTGGTCACAGGTGCCCACTCTGACACCTCGTCGCGTACCATGACTCGTTGTTGCCTCCCTGTCAGATATTCTCTGATCCATTGCATGTGTGTGTGTGTGTGTGTACTCACCTATTTGTACTCACCTATTTGTGGTTGCAGGGGTCGAGTCACAGCTCCTGGCCCCGCCTCTTCGCTGATTGCTACTAGGTCCTCTCTCTCCTTGCCCCATGAGCTCTATCATACCTCGCCTTAAAACTATGTATGGTTCCTGCCTCCACCACATCACTTTCTAGGCTATTCCATGGCCTGACTACTCTATGACTGAAGAAATACTTCCTAACATCCCTTTGATTCATCTGAGTCTTCAACTTCCAATTGTGACCTCTTGTGTCTGTGTCCCATCTCTGGAACATCTCGTCTTTGTCCACCTCGTCTATTCCGCGCAGTATTTTATATGTCGTTATCATGTCAGGCCGATTTCCCTCAACCTTTCTTCATAGGACAATCCCCGTAGCTCTGGGACTAGTCTTGTTGCAAACCTTTGCACTTTCTCTAATTTCTTGACGTGCTTGACTAGGTGTGGATTCCAAACTGGTGCTGCATACTCCAGTATGGGCCTGACGTAGATGGTGTACAGAGTCTTAAACGAATCCTTACTGAGGTATCGGAACGCTATCCGTAGGTTTGCCAGGCGCCCGTATGCTGCAGCAGTTATCTGATTGATGTGCGCCTCAGGAGATATGCTCGGTGTTATACTCACCCCCAGATCTTTTTCCTTGAGTGAGGTTTGCAGTCTTTGGCCATCTAAACTATATTGTGTCTGCGGTCTTCTTTGCCCTTCCCCAATCTTCATGACTTTGCATTTGGCAGGGTTAAATTCAAGGAGCCAGTTGCTGGACAAGGCTTGTAGCCTGTCCAGATCTCTTTGTAGTCCTGCCTGATCCTCGTCCGATTCGATTCTTCTCATTAACTTCACATCGTCTGCAAACAAGGACACTTCTCAGTCTATCCCTTCCGTTATGTCGTTCACGTATACCAAGAACAGCACAGGTCCTAGGACTGACCCCTGTGGAACCCCGCTTGTCACAGGCGCCCACTCTGACACCTCGTCGCGTACCATGACTCGTTGTTGCCTCCCTGTCAGATATTCTCTGATCCATTGCAGTGCCTTTCCTGTTATGTGTGCCTGGTCCTCTAGCTTTTGCAGTAACCTCTTGTGAGGAACTGTGTCGAAAGCCTTCTTGCAGTCCAAAAATACGCAGTCGATCCACCCCTCTCTCTCTTGTCTTACTTCTGTCACCTTGTCATAAAACTCTAGTAGGTTTGTGACACAGGATTTTCCTTCCCTGAAACCGTGCTGGTTGTCAATTATACACTTTGTTTCTAGTACACCTAGTTTTTGCCTCCCTACACCTTTGGGTGAACCAAGGACTCGTTCTGTTCTTCCCATTATTTCTTTTTCCCTTGGGAACAAACCTCTCCTCTGCCTCCTTGCATTTTGTTGCTACATAGTCCATCATTTCTTGTACTGGTTTTCCTGTCAGTTCCCTCTCCCACTGAATGTCTTGAAGGAAGTTCCTCATGCCTGAGTAGTTCCCCCTTTTGTAGTTTGGTTTTTCCCACCCTATTCCTGCTACTCTCTCCACTTGGAGCTCAACTATGTAGTCGAAGCACAGAACCACATGATCACTAGCTCCCAGGGGCCTTTCATGCATGATACCCTCGATGTCAGAACTACTAATTGTGAATACAAGGTCCAACCTTGCTGGTTCATCCTCTCCTCTCTCTCTGGTAGTGTCTCTAACATGTTGATGCATGAGGTTCTCCAGTACCACATCCATCATCTTGGCTCTCCATGTTTTGGGACCCCCATGGGGCTCCAGGTTTTCCCAGTCAATCTCCTTGTGATTGAAATCACCCATAACTAGTAACTTTGCTCCCCCCATGTGTGCTCTCCTGGCCACCTCGGCTAGTGTGTTGATCATTGCTCTGTTGCTCTCATCGTATTCTTCTCTTGGCCTCCTGCAGTTCTGTGGTGGGTTGTACATTACTGCAATTATCACTTTATGTCCCTCAGACTGGATTGTTCCTACTAAGTAGTCCCTTTCGCCCATGCCATCCATTCCTTCCATTTTCTCAAAACCCCACTGGTTTTTAATGAGCAGTGCAACTCCTTCTCCCCCTCTCCTCCCTCTGTCTTTCCTGAAGATTTGATATCCCGATGGAAAGATTGAATCTGTTATTATTCTGGTGAGTTTTGTTTCTGTGAGTGCTATTATGTCTGGGGATGTCTCTTTGATTCTTTCGTGCCACTCCTCATACTTGTTTGTTATTCCATCTGCATTTGTATACCACACCTTCAACTTCTTTTCTAAGACTGTGGTCTGGGAAGTATATTGGGGTTGGGGAAGTGGGAGACCTGGTAAGGAACTATGGGTTGTTGCTGTGGGGGTGAAGTTTGTAATGTAGTGGGTGGGGGCATTGGATGTGGCTTGGGTGTTTTGATTTAGAGTGTTTGGTTGCACTGGGGTTGACCTGGTTGGGAGGCTTCTATAGGAAGCTGTGAGGGAGGCTGTATTAGATCTTCTTCCTGGGTCTGGGATCTCCTGTCTGTCTTCTCCATCCCCTCTCTTTCCTCCTTTCGCCTTTGTACCATCTCTCTCAGTTTCTTCCTTTCTTCTTGTGTTCTGTCGCGGTCGAGATACACCCTCCTGTATGCCGTCATGTCCCTTTATCGTGCTTTCTCCTGCAGGATCCTGGTCCGAGTCGCTTCTGCCTTGAAGGTCACTCTCACTGGCCGGGTTCTTTTTTTTACAAACCCCCCTATTCTCCGAAAATTTTCCAGCTGGGTCATATCATCTTCTCCTATTGCTTTCATGATGCTTTCAATTGCTTTTTTTTCCCCTTGTTTTCTTGCTTCATATGTTTCCCCTTCGACTTCATGGAGCCCATACACAAAGAGTGACCTCACCCTTTCATTCTCCCACTGCATATCCCTGTGTATCCCCTCATTTAATTTGGTTTCCTCCACTGCAGCTTTCCTTTCATCAGTTTCACTGGCTAATGTACTTGGGCTCAGTGGCCTGTCATTATCCCTTCTCGGCTTTCCTTGGGCTCTGTTGTTGTCTGTTAGGGCCTCCACATAAAGCTTAGCTCTTTCATTTGCTACAGTCTCCTCTGATAGAGCATCTCCATGCAGTTGTGCCCTTTCTTTCCCTACAGTCCCCTTATTTGTGGCTGAGGTAGCAGTCTCTGTTGTCAATCCCAAAATGTTCTTTAGTTCTTTAGGCTGTTTCAGATTTTTCAATTCCTCTTCTAATCTCTGTATCCTACCTTCTGCTACTTTGACATGCACCTCCCACTTCCTGCTTTCCATATCTATCCTCTCTTCCATTCTCATGCTAAGTTCTTCTAGTTTCTTTTCCCATTCATGATCCCTTTTTATGAGCTCTGCTGCCCAATCTTCCTTTGCATTTTCCTCCTCCTGTCCCTTGGTTTTTCTTGTTGCTCTCTGGCAACCCATTTTTGTTTTATCCTGATTGCCTCAGAGTGGGAAACCTATGTAGTTCTGTATGTTAGGCTAGTAGTGTGTGTGTCAGAGTGTGGGGGGGGGGGGAGTAGTGGAGGAACTGTGGCTATGTGGGAGCTGAGTGGGGAGTGGTGGGGAGGGTTTGGGGTGAACGGGGGAGGGGAGGGTGATCGAGGGAGGGGAGGGATCAGGGGAAGTAGTGAGATGTCGGTGGTGAGGGGGGAGTGTATGTGTGTCTGGATATGTGTGTGTGTGTGTGTGTGTGTGTGTGTGTGTGTGTGTGTGTGTGTGTGTGTGTGTGTGTGTGTGAGTGTAATTTTGTGTGTAATTGTGTGTGGAATTATGAGTGGGTTTATTATGTACTGAAAGGTAGGTGGCTTGTGCGTTTAAGGTAAGTCTCAGTGGTCCTTGGCTGCCCAGACCTTCTTGTGACCTGACACCCCAACCTCCTGGGACTTACCGCACTTACAGTGTGTGTGTGTGTGTGTGTACTCACCTATTTGGTGAGTACGTGTATGTGTGTATGTGTGTGTGTGTGTGTGTGTGTGTGTGTGTGTGTGTGTGTGTGTGTGTGTGTGTGTGTGTGTGTGTGTGTGTGTGGGTGTGTGTATGTGTGTGTGTGTGTGGGTGTGTGTGTGTTTGTGTGTGTGTGTGTGTCTGTGTGTGTGTGTGTGTGTGTGTGTGTGTGTGTGTGTGTGTGTGCTCACCTATTTGTACTCACCTATTTGTGGTTGCAGGGGTCGAGTCCTAGCTCCTGGCCCCGCCTCTTCACCGGTTGCTACTAGACCCTCTCTCTCCCCGCTCCATGAGCTTTATCAAACCTCGTCTTAAAACTGTGTATGGTTCCTGCCTCCACTACGTCATTTTCTAGGCTATTCCACTGCCTTACAACTCTATGACTGAAGAAATACTTCCTACTATCTCTCTGACTCATTTGTGTCTTCAACTTCCAATTGTGGCCTCTTGTTTCTGTGTCCCCTCCCTGGAACATCCTGTCCTTGTCCACCTTGTCTATTCCACGCAGTATTTTATATGTCGTTATCATGTCTCCCCTGACCCTCCTGTCCTCCAGTGTCGTCAGGCCGATTTCCCTTAATCTTTCTTCATAGGACATTCCCCTTAGCTCTGGAACTAACCTTGTTGCAAACCTTTGTACTTTCTCTAGTTTCTTGACGTGCTTTATCAAGTGCGGGTTCCAAACAGGTGCTGCATACTCCAGTATGGGCCTGACATACACGGTGTACAGTGTCTTGAATGATTCCTTACTAAGGTGTCGGAATGCTGTTCTCAGGTTTGCCAGGCGCCCATATGCTGCAGCAGTTATCTGATTGATGTGTGCTTCCGGAGACATGCTCGGTGTTATACTCACCCCAAGATCTTTCTCCTTGAGTGAGGTTTGCAGTCTTTGGCCACCTAGCCTATACTCTGTCTGTGGTCTTCTGTGCCCTTCCCCTATCTTCATGACTTTGCATTTGGCAGGATTAAATTCGAGAAGCCATTTGCTGGACCAGGTGTCCAGTCTGTCCAGGTCTCTTTGAAGTCCTGCCTGGTCCTCATCAGATTTAATTCTCCTCATTAACTTCACATCATCTGCAAACAGGGACACTTCTGAGTCTAACCCTTCCGTCATGTCGTTCACATATACCAAAAATAGCACTGGTCCTAGGACCGACCCCTGTGGGACCCCGCTCGTCACAGGTGCCCACTGTGATACATCATTACGTACCATGACTCGTTGTTGCCTCCCTGTCAGGTATTCTCTGATCCATTGCAGTGCCCTTCCTGTTATATGCGCCTGATGCTCTAGCTTCTGCACTAATCTCTTGTGAGGAACTGTGTCAAAGGCCTTCTTGCAGTCCAAGAAGATGCAATCAACCCACCCCTCTCTCTCTTGTCTTACTTCTGTTATTTTATCATAAAACTCCAGAAGGTTTGTGACACAGGATTTGCCTTCCGTGAATCCGTGCTGGTTGGCATTTATACTCCTGTTCCGTTCCAGGTGCTCCACCACTCTCCTCCTGATAATCTTCTCCATAATTTTGCATACTATACACGTCAATGACACAGGTCTATAGTTTAGTGCCTCTTTTCTGTCTCCTTTTTTGAAAATGGGAACTACATTTGCTGTCTTCCATACCTCAGGTAGTTGCCCAGTTTCCAGGGATGTGTTGAAGATTGTGGTAAGTGGTACGCACAACATATCTGCTCCCTCTCTAAGGACCCATGGAGAGATGTTGTCCGGTCCCATTGCCTTTGAGGTATCGATGTCCCTTAGCAGTTTCTTCACCTCCTCCTCATCTGTATGTATGTCGTCCAACACTTGTTGGTGTATTCCTTGTTGGTGTCCCCATCTGGTCTGTCCCCCCAGAGTCCTTCCTGTCTCTACTGTAAATACTTCCTTAAATCTCGTGTTGAGCTCCTCACATACCTCTTGATCGTTTCTTGTGAGTTCCCCACCTTCTTTCCTCAGCCTTATCACCTGGTCCTTGACTGTTGTCTTCTTCCTAATGTGGCTATACAGCAGTTTCGGGTCAGATTTGACTTTCGATGCTATGTCGTTTTCATACTGTCTCTGGGCCTCCCTCCTTATCTGCGCATACTCGTTTCTGGCTCTTCTACTAATCTCCTTGTTTTCCTGGGTCCTATGCCTCCTGTACCTTTTCCATTCTCTGTTGCACTTAGCTTTTGCCTCCCTACACCTTCGGGTAAACCAAGGACTCGTCTTGGTCTTCCTATTATTTCTGTTTCCCTTGGGAACAAAACTTTCCTCTGCCTCCTTGCACTTTGTTGCCACATATTCCATCATCTCGTTTACTGATTTTCCTACCATTTCTCTGTCCCACTGAACCTCCTGCAGGAAGTTTCTCATACCTGTGTAGTCCCCCCTTTTATAGTTTGGCCTGTCCCC
>NC_091292.1:40209438-40219438 GCF_038502225.1 Cherax quadricarinatus
CCTATTCTTTATTGTGCTATGAGAGTTAGACCATTCACATTCAGCTTGGCAGTTAATTGGAACCTGGAACCCCACACCCAAACAACCACTCATAGGTGATACAGTACTTGTAGTGCAGCTGTAGCACTGTAGATTGTCCAGGTCGATGTGACGTCCTCGCGTAGATCCAGCTCGATGTACGTCCTGGCGTAGATCCATCTCAATTTCTTCTCGTTAATAATGTACCCTATTCACTGTATTTCTTTCACTGGTCACACGATTGTTTCACTTTATTATCTTTCTTGGGTGACACTTGACAACGTCGCCTTACACACTAGCCTGCCCACTCTGCGCCACAACGTTTTTATTTCCTAGATCACTTACAAAATTGTGGCTCTCCCCACACTTATGTGGCTCAGGCAATTAAAAAAAACACTTCTAGGATTGTTCACTACCCTGACACACTTAGCAACCCTTGCAGAACACTTAGGTAGCCCTCAAAAACACTTAAATTCCCGGAGCACCGACGGCGTGACTAGTGCGCTAGCTGTCCCTCGCTGTGTGTGTGTGTGTGTGTGTGTGTGTGTCTGTCTGTATGTGTCTGTGTGTGTGTGTGTGTGTGTGTGCGTGTGTGTGTGTGTGTGTGTGTGTGTGTGTGTGTGTGTGTGTGTGTGTGTGTGTGATCATGCAGTTGCTTATATGTGCCCAGAAATAATGCTCCTCACTTCTGTGCATCCATAATACTAATAAAATACCAATAATAATACTAGTAATTCTAATAATTATAATGCTAATGCTTCTAATACTAATACTCAGCTTCTACAAGTGCCTAATACTTGTGATAGTGTGTGTGTGTGTGTGTGTGTGTGTGTGTGTGATGGTTACCCTCGCTAGCTGCCCACTAATCTCTCCTCACGTACTCATCAATCCTATCTCCACTTTATCTATGTTGTTTCTACTCTAATTTTGGTAACAGCTAGCAGGAGTGAGCAGGGCCGGATTACCGCATAGGCAAACTAGGCATTTGCCTAGGGCCCCGCGCATTTGGGGGCCCCGTGGTCCAAGGGGTTCAGGGGCTCATCCAAGACTGCGCACATGGTGCAAGTGCAAGGGGGTCCCTACCTAAAAAGTTCAAGTGTTTGTAGAGTAAAATTGATTTTTAAAAATTAATGAAAACAAAAATAAATAATGAAATAAAATAAAATAAAAATAAATAACATCTTGTAGGAGTGAGGAAGAGCCAGTTGTGAGTGTGGGGGAAGTTCGTGAGGCAGTAGGTAAAATGAAAGGGGGTAAGGCAGCCGGGATTGATGGGATAAAGATAGAAATGTTAAAAGCAGGTGGGGATATAGTTTTGGAGTGGTTGGTGCAATTATTTAATAAATGTATGGAAGAGGGTAAGGTACCTAGGGATTGGCAGAGAGCATGCATAGTTCCTTTGTATAAAGGCAAAGGGGATAAAAGAGAGTGCAAAAATTATAGGGGGATAAGTCTGTTGAGTGTACCTGGTAAAGTGTATGGTAGAGTTATAATTGAAAGAATTAAGAGTAAGACGGAGAATAGGATAGCAGATGAACAAGGAGGCTTTAGGAAAGGTAGGGGGTGTGTGGACCAGGTGTTTACAGTGAAACATATAAGTGAACAGTATTTAGATAAGGCTAAAGAGGTCTTTGTGGCATTTATGGATTTGGAAAAGGCGTATGACAGGGTGGATAGGGGGGCAATGTGGCAGATGTTGCAAGTGTATGGTGTAGGAGGTAGGTTACTGAAAGCAGTGAAGAGTTTTTACGAGGATAGTGAGGCTCAAGTTAGAGTATGTAGGAAAGAGGGAAATTTTTTCCCAGTAAAAGTAGGCCTTAGACAAGGATGTGTGATGTCACCGTGGTTGTTTAATATATTTATAGATGGGGTTGTAAGAGAAGTAAATGCGAGGGTCTTGGCAAGAGGCGTGGAGTTAAAAGATAAAGAATCACACACAAAGTGGGAGTTGTCACAGCTGCTCTTTGCTGATGACACTGTGCTCTTGGGAGATTCTGAAGAGAAGTTGCAGAGATTGGTGGATGAATTTGGTAGGGTGTGCAAAAGAAGAAAATTAAAGGTGAATACAGGAAAGAGTAAGGTTATGAGGATAACAAAAAGATTAGGTGATGAAAGATTGAATATCAGATTGGAGGGAGAGAGTATGGAGGAGGTGAACGTATTCAGATATTTGGGAGTGGACGTGTCAGCGGATGGGTCTATGAAAGATGAGGTGAATCATAGAATTGATGAGGGAAAAAGAGTGAGTGGTGCACTTAGGAGTCTGTGGAGACAAAGAACTTTGTCCTTGGAGGCAAAGAGGGGAATGTATGAGAGTATAGTTTTACCAACGCTCTTATATGGGTGTGAAGCGTGGGTGATGAATGTTGCAGCGAGGAGAAGGCTGGAGGCAGTGGAGATGTCATGTCTGAGGGCAATGTGTGGTGTGAATATAATGCAGAGAATTCGTAGTTTGGAAGTTAGGAGGAGGTGCGGGATTACCAAAACTGTTGTCCAGAGGGCTGAGGAAGGGTTGTTGAGGTGGTTCGGACATGTAGAGAGAATGGAGCGAAACAGAATGACTTCAAGAGTGTATCAGTCTGTAGTGGAAGGAAGGCGGGGTAGGGGTCGGCCTAGGAAGGGTTGGAGGGAGGGGGTAAAGGAGGTTTTGTGTGCGAGGGGCTTGGACTTCCAGCAGGCATGTGTGAGCGTGTTTGATAGGAGTGAATGGAGACAAATGGTTTTTAATACTTGACGTGCTGTTGGAGTGTGAGCAAAGTAACATTTATGAAGGGATTCAGGGAAACCGGCAGGCCGGACTTGAGTCCTGGAGATGGGAAGTACAGTGCCTGCACTCTGAAGGAGGGGTGTTAATGTTGCAGTTTAAAAACTGTAGTGTAAAGCACCCTTCTGGCAAGACAGTGATGGAGTGAATGATGGTGAAAGTTTTTCTTTTTCGGGCCACCCTGCCTTGGTGGGAATCGGCCGGTGTGATAAAAAAAAAAAAAAAAAAAAAAAAAATAAATAAACCTAACCATAGATGGCAACACTCAACACGCCTTTGTTTACATCAGAACAGCTGTGTTTTCCCGCTAATGGGTGAGTATGGGAGATTCCTCTCCAATTTTCTGTAGTAATTACACGTTATCTAGACTTGTACTGTTGCAACAACACCTTTCAGCAGATGTTCAGGACACATTTGTTGAAGAAATAGTTCATTTTTCTGGGTATATGAATCAGATTAAAGCTCCACCTGAAAAATGTGCGCCCTCAGCTGCTTTGAAACATTTAAGAAATGCAGGTATCTCAGAAACCTTCCCCAATGTTGACATAGTGTATCGCCTTTACCTAACACTTCCAGCTACTGACTGTGAAGGAGAACGTTCATTTTCTGTTTTGAAAAGAGTGAAAAACCAGCTCCGTTCAACAATGAGCCAAGACAAATTGTGTAACCTAGCCTTGTTGACCATTGAGTCTGATCTAACAAGAAATATTGATTTTCAGAATATGATTGATGATTTTGCCAATATGAAATCCAGAAAAAAGTTTATTTAAGAAGTGCCTGTGAATATAAACAATTCTTTACTTTCTTGAGTTTATATGATTTGATAGTCTTATGCATGATGCAATGATAACAATAATGGTCAGTGATTTATAAAGGGAATAATAGTGCTGTAGTGGTTATGCTGAATATAATAGGTACATGATGTCACTACTTTAATAGCCTAATCTAGTAATACTATGCTGTCTTGAGTTTATTCTCTTTAAAATGCATGATTTAACAAGATAGTTATAATGGCTGTTGGTAAATGGTTTTGGTTGTCTTGATGTACTTTCCCTATTAAATTTAATCAAAATAGCCAGAATGTATTTAATTAGACCTTAAACAGGCTCACACTGACCCCTCCCCCTCCCACCCCCAAGCTGGAAGGGGTCGCTTCGCTTACCTATAACTCAAAGGGGCCCCACCAATCTGAATAGCCTAGGGCCCGGAGACTTCTTAATCCGGCCCTGGGAGTGAGTGACCCATAGCTTACAGTGCAGAGACCAGAATTCTGACACAACATGCAACCACAATAGGTGAGAGAAACTTGCACTGGCAGTGGGGCGCTGAACAAGTTGCCAGTTGCTGCTTCTCCTTGTTGTCGTACATGTAGGTCTTCTAAGACTTTTTTGGAACTCCTTCACCCATGATAGTTATATCCATTTATGATAGTACCCCACTTTCTCCTTAAGTGTTTTCACTTTTCACTTTTGGTAAAATTCACTTCACATTTGGTAAGTTACACTTCTTATTTATAATGGCACACAACCTGATAAGACTTCACCACTTCATGGAGGTCTACTCCTGCTACCTTTCCTAGTTAAATATTTTTCTTTTCTTTCTTTTCTTGTTAACTTTTTCAGGTTCGCTATATGCTACCCCACATTTTGCTTGTTAACCAACCTCTCTTAACTCTTGCCCTCCTACTTTCGACACTCGCTTTGTTCTTTGTATATTTGTAATTGTGTGGTAAGAGATGCCTACTAGGCCTCTAACGAATTGGCACTTTCAAATTTTGTATAATTTTAGGCTTCCTCTCACTTTTTTTTTTTAACTAATAACTTTGGTTATCACTTGTAGGGCTGTTCACTGACGTTGTCACTACCACTGGTTGCTGCTAGCAGCTAATGTATGCCATAAAAACACTAAGATTCTTTGAGCCGTGTGACCCACTACACTACACTCTACCGCCGTGTGCCTGTACTCACCTAATTGTACTCACCTAATTGTGGTTGCAGGGGTTGAGATTCAGCTCCTAGCCCCACCTCTTCACTGAGTGCTACTAGGTTCACTCTCTCCCTGCTATGCATGGTTCCTGCCTCCTCTACTTCACTTACTAGGCTATTCCACTTCCTGACTGCTCTATGAGTGAAGAAATGCTTCCTAACATCCCTTTGACTCATCTGAGTCTTCAACTTCCAATTGTGACCTCTTGTTTCTGTGTCCCCTCTCTGGAACATCCTGTCTCAATCCACCTTGTCTATTCCACGCAGCAATTTTGTATGTCGATATCATGTCTCCCCTAACCTTCCTGTCCTCCAGTTTCGTTAGGCCGATTTACCTTAACCTTTCTTCGTAGGACATTCCCCTTAGCTCTGGAACTAACCTTGTTACAAACCTTTGCACTTTCTCTAATTTCTTGACATGCTTGATCAAGTGTGGGTTCCAAACAGGTGCTTCATACTCCAGTATGGGCCTGACGTACACGGCGTACAGTGTCTTGAACGATTCCTTACTAAGGTATCGGAACGCTGTTCTCGGGTTTTCCAGGCGCTATATGCTTCAGCAGTTTTCTGGTTGATGTGTGCTTCTGGAGACGTGCTCGGTGTTATACTCACTCTGAGAGCTTTCTCCTTGAGCGAGGTTTGCAGTCTTTGGCACCTAGCCTATACTCTGCCTACGGACTTCTTTGCCCTTCCCCGATCTTCATGACTTTGCATTTGGCGGGGTTAAATTCGAGAAGCCAGTTGCTAGACCTGGTGTCCAGGGAGGAGAAGGAGGGTGAGAGAGAGAGAGGGGGGTCAGAAGAAGGAGTGGGAGATGGGGGGGGAGGGTGCAGGGGAGAGAGTGTGAGTGTACATGTGAGTCTGTATACGTGAGAATGTGTGTGTGTGTGTGTGTGTGTGTGTGTGTGTGTGTACTCACCTATTTGTGGTTGCAGGGGTCGAGTCTTAGCTCCTGGCCCCGCCTCTTCACTGGTTGCCACTGGGTCCTCTCTCTTCCTTCTCCATGAGCTTTATCAAACCTCGACTTAAAACTATGTATGGTTCCCGCCTCCACTACTTCACTTTCTAGGCTATTCCACTGCCTGACAACTCTATGACTGAAGAAATATTTCCTTTTGACTCATCTGAGTCTTCAACTTCCAATTGTGACCTCTTGTTTCTGTGTCCCCTCCCTGGCACATCCTGTCTTTGTCCACCTTGCCTATTCCGTGCAGTATTTTACGTCGTTATCATGTCTCCCCTGACCCTCCTGTCCTCCAGTGTTGTCAGGCCGATTTCCCTTAACATTTCTTCATAGGACATTCTCCTTAGCTCTGGAACTAACCTTGTCACAAACCTTTGCACTTTCTCTAATTTTTTGATGTGCTTGATCAAGTGCGGGTTCCAAACAGGTGCTGCATACTCCAGTATGGGCCTGACTTACACAGTGTACAGTGTCTTGAACGAGTCCTTACTAAGGTATCAGAATGCTGTTCTCAGGTTTGCCAGGCGCCCATATGCTGCAGCAGTTATCTGGTTGATGTGTGCTTCCAGAGACATGCTCAGTGTTATACTCACCCCAAGGTCTTTCTCCTTGAGCTAGGTTTGCAGTCTTTGACCACCTAGCCTATACTCCATCTGTGGTCTTCTGTGCCCTTCCCCGATCTTCATGACTTTGCATTTGGCAGGGTTAAATTCGAGAAGCCAGTTGCTGGACCAGGTGTCCAGTCTGTCCAGGTCTTTTTGAAATCCTGCCTTATCCTCATCTGATTTAATTCGTCTCATTAACTTCACATCATCTGCAAACAGGGACACTTCTGAGTCTAACCCTTCCTTCATGTCATTCACATATACCAAAAATAACACTGGTTCTAGGAATGACCCCTATGGGGCCCCGTTCGTCACAGGTGCCCACTGTGATACCTCATCACGTACCATGACTCGTTGTTGCCTCCCTGTCAGGTAATCTCTGATCCATTGCAGTGCCCTTCCTGTTATATGCGCCTGATCCTCTAGCTTCTGCACTAATCTCTTGTGAGGAACTCTGTCAAAGGCCTTCTTGCAGTCCAAGAAGATGCAATCAGCCCACTTCTCTCTCTCGTGTCTTACTTCTATTACTTTGTCGGAAGGTTTGTGAAACAGGATTTGCCTTCCATGAATCTGTGCTGGTTGGCATATTTACTCTTGCTCTGTTATAGGTGCTCTACCACTCTCCTTCTGGTAATCTTCTCCATAACTTTGCATACTATACACGTCAGTGACACAGGTCTATAGTTTAGTGCCTCTTTTCTTTCTCCTTTTTTAAAAATTGGAACTACATTTGCCGTCTTCCATACCTCAGGTAGTTGACCAGTTTCCAGGGATGTGTTGAAGATTGTGGTAAGTGACACAATAGCATATCTGCTTCCTCTATGAGGATCCACGGGGAGATGTTGTCTGGTCCCATTGCCTTCGAGGTATCAATGTCCCTTAGCAGCTTCTTCACCTCCTCCTCATTTGTATGTATGTCATCCAACATTTGTTGGTATATTCCTTGCTGGTGTCCCCCTCTGTTCTGTCCCCCTAGAAGCCTCCCTGTCTCCACTGTAAATACTTCCTTAAATCTCATGTTGAGCTCCTCACATACCTCTTGATCGTTTCTTGTGAGTTCTCCACCTTCTTTCCTCAGCCTTATCACCTGGTCCATGACTGTTGTCTTCCTCCTAATGTGGCTGTACAGCAGTTTCGGGTCAGACTTGACTTTCGATGCTATGTCGTTTTCGTACTGTCGCTGGGCATCCCTCCTTATCTGTGCATACTCGTTTCTGGCTCTTCTTCTAGTCACCTTATTTTCCTGGGTCCTTTGCCTCCTGTATCTTTTCCATTCTCTGGTGCACTTAGTTTTTGCCTCCCTACACCTTCGGGTCTTCCTATTATTTCTATTTCCCTTGGGAAGAAACCTTTCCTCTGCCTCCTTGCACTTTGTTGTTACATATTCCATCATCTCGTTTACTGATTTTTCTACGAGTTCTCTGTCCCACTGAACCTCCTGCAGGAAGTTCCTCATACCTGCGTAGTCCCCCCTTTTATAGTTTGGCTTTTCCCTTTCAGTTCCTGTGTGTGTGTGTGTGTGTCTGTGTGTGTGTACTCACCTATTTGTACTCACCTATTTGAGGTTGCAAGGGTCGAGTCATAGCTCCTGGCCCTGCCTCTTTGCTGATTGCTACTAGGTCCTCTCTCTCCCTACCCCATGAGCTTTATCATACCTCGCCTTAAAACTATGTATGGTTCCCACCTCCACTACGTCACTTTCTAGGCTATTCCACGGTCTGACTACTCTATGATTGAAGAAATACTTCCTAACATCCCTTTGATTCATCTGAGTCTTCAACTTCCAATTGTGACCTCTTGTGTCTGTGTCCCCTCTCTGGAACATCCCGTCTTTGTCCACCTTGTCTATTCCGCGCAGTACCTTATATGTCGTTATCATGTCTCCCCTGACCCTCCTGTCCTCCAGTGTCGTCAGGCCGATTTCCCTCAACCTTTCTTAGTAGGACAATCCCCGTAGCTCTGGGACTAGCCTTGTTGCAAACCTTTGCACTTTCTCTAATTTCTTGACGTGCATGACTAGGTGTGGATTCCAAACTGGTGCTGCATACTCCAGCATAGGCCTGATGTAAATGGTATACAGAATCTTGAACGAATCCTTACTGAGGTATCGGAACGCTATCCGTAGGTTTGCCAGGCGTCCGTATGCTGCAGCAGTTATCTGATTGATGTGCGGCTCAGGAGATATACTCGGTGTTATACTCACCCCCAGATCTTTTTCCTTGAGTGAGGTTTGCAGTCTTTGGCCATCTAAACTATATTGTGTCTGCGGTCTTCTTTGCCCTTCCCCAATTTTCATGACTTTGCATTTGGCAGGGTTAAACTCAAGGAGCCAGTTGCTGGACCAGGCTTGTAGCCTGTCCAGGTCTCTTTGTAGTACTGCCTGATCCTCATCCGATTTGATTCTTCTCATTAACTTCACATCATCTGCAAACAAGGACACTTCTGAGTCTATCCCTTCCGTTATGTCGTTCACATATACCAAGAACAGCACAGGTCTTAGGACTGATCTCTGTGGAACCCCGCTTGTCACAAGCGCCCACTCTGACACCTCGTCACGTACCATGACTCGTTGTTGCCTCCCTGTCAGGTATTCTCTGATCCATTGCAGTGCCTTTCCTGTTATGTGTGCCTGATCCTCTAGCTTTTGCAGTAACCTCTTGTGAGGGAATGTGTCGAAGGCCTTCTTGCAGTCCAAAAAAATGCAGTCGATCCACCCCTCTCTCTCTTGTCTTACTTCTGTCACCTTGCCATAAAACTCAAGTAGGTTTGTGACACAGGATTTTCCTTCCCTGAAACCGTGTTGGTTGTCCCCATCTGGTCTGTCCCCCCAGAGTCCTTCCTGTCTCTACTGTAAATACTTCCTTAAATCTCGTGTTGAGCTCCTCACATACCTCTTGATCGTTTCTTGTGAGTTCTCCACCTTCTTTCCTCAGCCTTATCACCTGGTCCTTGACTGTTGTCTTCCTCCTAATGTGGCTATACAGCAGTTTCGGGTCAGATTTGACTTTCGATGCTATGTCGTTTTCATACTGTCGCTGGGCCTCCCTCCTTATCTGCGCATACTCGTTTCTGGCTCTTCTACTAATCTCCTTGTTTTCCTGGGTCCTATGCCTCCTGTACCTTTTCCATTCTCTGTTGCACTTAGTTTTTGCCTCCCTACACCTTCGGGTAAACCAAGGACTCGTTTTGGTCTTCCTATTATTTCTGTTTCCCTTGGGAACAAAACTTTCCTCTGCCTCCTTGCACTTTGTTGCCACATATTCCATCATCTCGTTTACTGATTTTCCTACCATTTCTCTGTCCCACTGAACCTCCTGCAGGAAGTTTCTCATACCTGTGTAGTCCCCCCTTTTATAGTTTGGCCTGTCCCCTTCAGTTCCTGTTACCTTCTCCACTTGTAACTCTACTATATAGTCAAAACTCAGAACCACATGATCGCTAGCTCCAAGGGGCCTCTCGTAAGTGATGTCCTCAATGTCTGAACTGCTCAGGGTGAACACAAGATCCAGTCTTGCTGGCTCATCCTCCCCTCTCTCTCTGGTTGTGTCCCTGACATGTTGATGCATGAGGTTTTCAAGTACCACATCCATCATCTTGGCTCTCCATGTTTCGGGACCCCCATGTGGCTCCAGGTTTTCCCAGTCGATCTCCCTGTGGTTGAAAT
>NC_091292.1:40226938-40234438 GCF_038502225.1 Cherax quadricarinatus
TATGCTGCAGCGGTTATTTGGTTGATGTGTGCCTCCGGTGATGTGCTCGGTGTTATGGTCACCCCAAGGTCTTTCTCCCTGAGTGAGGTCTGTAGTCTTTGTCCACCTAGCCTATACTCTGTCTGCGGTCTTCTTTGCCCCTCCCCAATCTTCATGACTTTGCATTTGGCTGGATTGAATTCGAGAAGCCAGTTTCTGGACCACATGTCCAGCCTGTCCAGGTCTCTTTGCAGTCCTGCCTCATCCTCGTCCGATTTAATTCTTCTCATCAACTTCACGTCATCTGCGAACAGGGACACTTCGGAGTCTATTCCTTCCATCATGTCGTTCACATATATCAAAAATAGCACTGGTCCTAGAACTGACCCCTGTGGGACCCCGCTCGTAACAGGCGCCCACTGTGATACCTCTTCACGTACCATGACTCGTTGCTGCCTCCCTGTCAGGTATTCCCTTATCCATTGCAGTGCCCTCCCTTTTACGTGCGCCTGATCCTCCAGCTTCTGCACTAATCTCTTGTGGGGAACTGTGTCAAAGGCCTTCCTGCAGTCTAGGAAAACGCAATCTACCCACCCCTCTCTCTCGTGTCTTACTTCTGTTACCTTGTCATAAAACTCCAGGAGGTTTGTGATACAAGATTTGCCTTCCATGAACCCATGCTGGTTTTCATTTATAATCTTGTTCCTTTCCAGGTGTTCGACCACTCTCCTCCTGATAATCTTCTCCATGACTTTGCACACAATACATGTCAGAGACACAGGTCTGTAGTTTAGTGCCTCGTTTCTGTTTCCTTTCTTAAATATGGGGACTACATTAGCTGTCTTCCATTTCTCAGGTAGTTGCCCAGTTTCAAGGGATGTGTTGAAGATTGTGGTTAGAGGCACGCACAGCATCTCTGCTCCTTCTCTAAGGACCCATGGGGAGATGTTGTCCGGTCCCATCGCCTTTGAGGTGTCAAGGTCACTTAAGAGCTTCTTCACCTCCTCCTCAGTTGTTCGTATGTCATCCAACACTTGTTGGTATATTCCCTCTTGATGTTCCCTTCTGTGCTGTCTTCCCACAGCCCTTCCTGTCTCTACTGTAAAAACTTCCTTAAATCTCCTGTTCAGCTCCTCACATACCTCCTGATCATTTCTTGTGAGTTCTCCACCTTCTGTCCTTAATCTGATCACCTGGTCTTTGACTGTTGTCTTCCTCCTGATGTGGCTATACAACAGTTTCGGGTCAGTCTTGATTCTCGATGCTATGTCATTTTCATACTGTCGCTGGGCCTCCCTCCTTACCTGTGCATACTCATTCCTGGCTCTGCGACTGATCTCCCTATTTTCGTGTGTTCTCTGCCTTCTGTACTTTTTCCATTCTCTATTGCATTTTGTTTTTGCCTCCTTACACCGTCGGGTAAACCAGGGGCTCGTTCTGGTCTTCCCGTTGTTACTGTTGCCCTTGGGAATAAACCTTTCCACTGCCTCCTTGCATTTTGTTGTTACATATTCCATCATTTCATTTACTGGCTTTCCTGCCAGTTCTCTGTCCCACTGGACCTCCCGCAGGAAGTTCTTCAACCCTATGTAGTCCCCTCTTTTATAGTCAGGCTTTTCCCATTCAACTCCTGTTATTCTCTCCACTTGCAGCTCTACTATGTATTCAAAGCACAGAACCACGTGGTCGCTAGCTCCTAGGGGACTCTCATACTTGATGTCCTCAATATCTGAGCTGCCCAGGGTGAACACAAGGTCCAATCTTGCTGGTTCATCCTCCCCTCTCACTCTGGTAGTGTCCTTAACATGTTGGTGCATGAGGTTTTCCAGCACCACGTCCAACATTCTGGCTCTCCATGTTTTGGGACCCCCATGTGGCTCCAGGTTTTCCCAGTCAATCTCCCTGTGGTTGAAATCCCCCATAACCAGCAACTTTGCTCTGCTGGAGTGAGCTCTTCTTGCCACCTCAGCAAGTGTGTCCACCATTGCTCTGTTGCTCTCTTCATATTCCTCTCTTGGCCTCCTGCAGTTCTGTGGTGGATTATACATCACTGCAATGACCACTTTGTGTTCCCCAGACTGAAGTGTACCTGCTATGTAGTCTCTTTCTCCCGTCTCATCTATTCCTTCCATTTTCTCGAATTTCCATCTGTTTTTTACGAGCAGAGCAACCCCACCTCCCCCCCTGCCCCTTCTATCTTTCCTCATGATCTGGTATCCTGGTGGGAAGATTGCATCTGTTATTGTCTCCATGAGTTTTGTTTCTGTAACTGCTATGATGTCTGGGGACTTCTCATTGATTCTTTCTTGCCATTCCTCATGTTTATTCGTTAATCCATCTGCATTTGTGTACCAAACCTTCAACTTCTGTTCTAATACTGTAACTGTGGTGCGGGGGTGGAAACAGAGGGATCGGTGTGTGATGGTTGGTTTGGATTGTTCAGTTGCCTTGGGGGTGTCGTGGCTGGAGTCCTTCTGCAGGTGTTTCTGGGGGGTGTGCTTGTCCTTCCATTTGATCCTGGATTATTCTGCTCTCCTTTTTCATTTCCTCCCATTTCTCCTTTCGTTTTTGAACTCTCTCTTTCATTGTCTTCCTTTCGTCCTGTGTTCTGTCTCGCTCGAGGTACACACTCCGGAACTCCTGCTTGCCTCTCAGCCGTGCTTTCTCCTGCAGGATCATGGTTCGGGTTGATTCTGCCTTGAAAATTACTTTGAGAGGCCGATTCCTTTTCTTTGTGAACCACCCAATTCTCCGAAAATTTGCCACCTGGGTCATGTCCCCCTCGCCTATCACCTTCATGATATCTTCAATCGCTTTTTTCTCCTCCTGCTTTCTTTCATCATAAGTTTCCCCTTTAGCTTCGTCTAGCCCATAGACAAACACGGATCTTTCCCTTTCCACCTCCCACTGTGACTCCCATTGCATCCTCTGATGTGTTTTAGTTCCTTCCCGTGGAGTGTTCCTTCCTTCAGTCTCTTACCTAGTTATTGCCCCTATGCTTCTTGGTTTATCCTTCCTGCTCACCTGCTCCTGGCCCCCACAAGTATCTGGTAAGGTCCTTGCACATGTCCTAGTTCCTTCAATGTCTTCCAACCTCTCATTCTGTCCTAGTGTGCTCCCTGTCTTTGTTTTGGCCCCATGTGGGTTTGACAGGACCTCTGCATACAGTTTAGTTTCCATGCTTCCTTCAGACCTGTTGTCTGTGTTTGATGTAGCCATTGCCGATGCTACTTCTGTAATATCTTTGTCTCTGTGCTGTTTCAGATGTCTCAGCTCCTCTTCTAATCTCTCTATCTTGATTTCTGCTGCTGTGGCCTGTTGCTTCCACCTTCTGCATTCTGCTGCTAACCTCTCTTCCATCTTCCTTTCCAGCTCATCTAGTCTCCTTCCCCAGTCTTCCTCCCTTTTTTTGAGCTCTACCTCCAATTCCTCCCTCCCAGATTCGTCCTTGGAGCCCCTTGTCCTCATCCTGGTTAGGGGGAGGGGAATAGATGGTTAGGAGAGGGGATGGATGGTTGTGAGGGAGGGGGAGGATGGTTATTGGAGGGGTAGAGATAGTTGGGGGAGGGGGTTGGATGGTTTGAGGGAGAGAGGGGATGGATGGTTATGGGGGAGGGGGAGGATGGTTATTGGAGGGAGGGAGGTAGTTGGGGGGTTAGACGGTTTGGGGAGGGGTTAGGTGGTTTGGGGGAGGGGTAGGTGGCTAAGGTGAGGTGGTTAGGGAAGGGGGAGAGGTGGTTAGGGGAGGGGGGGTACGTGTTTGTGTCAAGTGTTTGTGTCAAGTTGTGGAGGGTGTGTGGGTGTGTGTGTGTGTGTGTGTGTGTATGTGCGTGTGTGTGTGCGTGTGTGTGTGTGGTGTGTGTGTGTGGTGTGTGTGTGGTGTGTGTGTGGTGTGTGTGTGTGGTGTGTGTGTGTGGTGGTGGTGTGTGTGTGTGTGTGTGTGTGTGTGTGTGTGTGTGTGTGTGTGTGTTTGTGTTTGTGTGTGTGGTGTGTGTGTGGTGTGTGTGTGTGGTGTGTGTGGTGTGTGTGGTGTGTGTGTGTGGTGCGTGTGTGTGCGTGTGTGGTGTGTGTGTGGTGTGTGTGTGTGTGGTGTGTGTGTGTGTGGTGTGTGTGTGTGGTGTGTGTGTGTGTGTATGTGTGTATGTGTACTCACCTACTCACCTAGTTGAGGTTGCGGGGGTCGAGTCCGAGCTCCTGGCCCCGCCTCTTCACTGATCGCTACTAGGTCACTCTCCCTGAGCCGTGAGCTTTATCATACCTCTGCTTAAAGCTATGTATGGATCCTGCCTCCACTACATCGCTTCCCAAACTATTCCACTTACTGACTACTCTGTGGCTGAAGAAATACTTCCTAACATCCCTGTGATTCATCTGTGTCTTCAGCTTCAGCGGTGTGTGTGTGTGTGTGTGTGTGTGTGTGTGTGTGTGTGTGTGTGTGTGTGTGTGTTTGTGTGTGTGTGTATGTGTTTATGTATGTATGTACTCACCTATTTGTGGTTGCAGGGGTCGAGTCATAGCTCCTGGCCCCGCCTCTTCACTGATTGCTACTAGGTCCTCTCTCTCCCTGCTCCATGAGCTTTATCATACCTCGCCTTAAAACTATGTATGGTTCCCGCCTCCACTACTTCACTTTCTAGACTATTCCACGACTTGACTACTCTATGACTGAAGAAATACTTCCTAACATCCCTTTGATTCATCTGAGTCTTCAACTTTCCAATTGTGACCTCTTGTGTATGTGTCCCATCTCTGGAACATCCTGTCTTTGTCCACCGTGTCTATTCTGCGCAGTATTTTATATGTCGTTATCATGTCTCCCCTGACCCTCCTGGCCTCCAGTGTCGTCAGGCCGATTTCCCTCAACCTTTCTTCGTACGACAATCCCCGTAGCTCTGGGACTAGTCTTGTTGCAAACCTTTGCACTTTCTCTAATTTCTTGACGTGCTTGACTAGGTGTGGATTCCAAACTGGTGCTGCATACTCCAGTATGGGCCTGACGTAAATGGTATACAGTGTCTTGAACGACTCCTTATTGAGGTATCGGAACGCTATCCGTAGGTTTGCCAGGCGCCCGTATGCTGCAGCAGTTATCTGATTTATGTGCGCCTCAGGAGATATGCTCGGTGTTATACTCACCCCCAGATCTTTTTCCTTGAGTGAGGTTTGCAGTCTTTGGCCATCTAAACTATATTGTGTCTGCGGTCTTCTTTGCCCTTCCCCAATCTTCATGACTTTGCATTTGGCAGGGTTAAACTCAAGGAGCCAGTTTCTCGACCAGGCTTGTAGCCTGTCCAGGTCTCTTTGTAGTCCTGCCTGATCCTCATCCGATTTGATTCTTCTCATTAACTTCACATCATCTGCAAACAAGGACACTTCTGAGTCTATCCCTTCCATTATGTCGTTCACATATACCAAGAACAGCACAGGTCCTAGGACTGACCCCTGTGGAACCCCGCTTGTCACAAGCGCCCACTCTGACACCTCGTCACGTACCATGACTCGTTGTTGCCTCCCTGTCAGGTATTCTCTGATCCATTGCAGTGCCTTTCCTGTTATGTGTGCCTGATCTTCTAGCTTTTTCAGTAACCTCTTGTGAGGAACTGTGTCGAAGGCCTTTTTGCAGTCCAAAAAAATGCAGTCGATCCACCCCTCTCTCTCTTGTCTTACTTCTGTCACCTTGTCATAAAACTCTAGTAGGTTTGTGACACAGGATTTTCCTTCCCTGAAACCATGCTGGTTGTCAATTATACACTTGTTTCTTTCCAGATGCTCCACCACTCTCCTCCTGATGATCTTCTCCATGACCTTGCATACTATACACGTTAGTGATACAGGTCTGTAGTTTAGTGCCTCATGTCTGTCTCCCTTTTTAAAAATTGGAACTACATTTGCCATCTTCCATACCTCAGGGAGTTGCCCAGTTTCAAATGATGTGTTGAAGATCTTTGTTAATGGCACACACAATATCTCTGCTCCCTCTTTAAGGACCCACGGAGAGATGTTGTCTGGTCCCACCGCCTTTGAGGTGTCAAGTTCGCATAGCAGCTTCTTCACTTCCTCCTTGGTTATATGTACCTCATCCAGCACTTGCTGGTGTACCGCCCTGTTCTGATTTCCTGGAGTCCTACTGGTTTCCACTGTAAATACTTCTTTAAATCTCGTGTTGAGCTCCTGACATACCTCTCGGTCGTTTCTTGTGAATTCCCCATCACCCTTCCTCAGTCTGATTACCTGGTCCTTGACTGTTGTTTTCCTCCTGATGTGGCTGTACAACAGCTTCGGGTCAGTCTTGACTTTCGATGCTATTTCATTTTCATATTGTCGCTGAGCCTCCCTTCTCATCTGTGCATATTCATTTCTGGCTCTTCGGCTAATCTCTTTATTTTCCTGAGTTCTCTGTCTTCTGTACCTTTTCCATTCTCTAGTACACCTAGTTTTTGCCTCCCTACACCTTTGGGTGAACCAAGGACTCGTTCTGTTCTTCCCATTATTTCTGTTTCCCTTGGGAACAAACCTCTCCTCTGCCTCCTTGCATTTTGTTGCCACATAGTCCATCATTTCTTGTACTGGTTTTCCTGTCAGTTCCCTCTCCCACTGAATGTTTTGAAGGAAGTTCCTCATGCCTGAGTAGTTCCCCCTTTTGTAGTTTGGTTTTTCCCACCCTATTCCTGCTACTCTCTCCACTTGGAGCTCAACTATGTAGTCGAAGCACAGAACCACATGATCACTAGCTCCCAGGGGCCTTTCATACAAGATATCCTCGATGTCTGAACTACTCAATGTGAATACAAGGTCCAGTCTTGCTGGTTCATCTTCTCCTCTCTCTCTGGTAGTGTCTCTAACATGTTGATGCATGAGGTTTTCCAGTACTACATCCATCATCTTGGCTCTCCATGTTTCGGAACCCCCATGGGGCTCCAGGTTTTCCCAGTCAATCTCCTTGTGATTGAAATCACCCATAACTAGTAACTTTGCTCCCCCCACATGTGCTCTCCTGGCCACCTCGGCTAGTGTGTCGACCATGGCTCTGTTGCTCTCATCGTATTCTTCTCTTGGTCTCCTGCAGTTCTGTGGTTGGTTGTACATTACTGCAATTATCACCTTATGTCCCTCAGACTGGATTGTTCCTACTAAGTAGTCCCTTTCACCCGTGCCATCCATTCCTTCCATTTTCTCAAAACCCCACTGGCTTTTAATGAGCAGTGCAACTCCTCCTCCCCCTCTCCTCCCTCTGTCTTTCCTGAGGATTTGAAATCCAGGTGGAAAGATTGAATCTGTTATTATTCTGGTGAGTTTTGTTTCTGTGAGTGCTATTATGTCTGGGGATGTCTCCTTGATTCTTTCATGCCACTCCTCATACTTATTTGTTATTCCATCTGCATTTGTATACCATACCTTCAACTTCTTTTCTAAGACTGTGGTCTGGGAGGTGTATTGGGGTTGGGGAAGTGGGAGACCTGATAAGGAACTATGGGTGGTTGCTGTGGGGGTGGAGTTTGTAATGTAGTGGGTGGGGGCATT
>NC_091292.1:40236938-40321938 GCF_038502225.1 Cherax quadricarinatus
TAACCATATATTCTCATACATCCCGCTTCCTCACGCGATTTCACTCTTCACTGATGATAGTATACACTTCACATTATATACACTTCACTTTATATGTATAATGGCACACAACTTGTCGTGACGTCACTTCTTCAGGCCTACCACTACCAATGTGGCAACAGCGCCTAAGACCCCCAACGTTTTGCGCTGTGTGTGTGTGTATGTGTGTGTGTGTGTAATTATGTGTGGAATTATATGTGGGTTTAGTTTGTGTTTGAAAACTAGGTGACTTGTGCTTGGAGTGGTATGTGGATTCTCAGTGGTCTCTTGTGATCACAACCTCTTGTGACCTGACCCCAACCCTCCTGGGACTTGCCCACACCTTCTTACAATGTTGCCTATGCCTGACCTACCACCTAGGTTATAGTAAGATACTCGCCTTGTTCAATGGAATACCAATTGCTATTCCTTATTGAATACCTTAGTTGCTATTCTTTATCGTGCTATGAGAGACCATTTGCAATCAGCTTGGTGGTTAATTGGAACCTGGAACCCCACACCCATACAACCACTCATAGGTGATTACAGTACTTGCAATGCAGCTGTAGCAGCCTGTAGATTGTCCAGCTCGGTGTGACGTCCTGGCGTAGATCCACCTCAATTTCTTCCCGTTAATAATGTACCCTATTCACTGTATTTATCACACTGGTCACACGATTGTTTCACTTTATTATCTTTCTTGGGTGACACGTGACAACGTCGCCTGAGCACACACACTAGCCTGCCAGCCCTGACTGCGCACCACGTTTTATTTTCTATATCACTTACGAAAATGCGGCTTTCCCTTCACTTATGTGGCTCAGATAGATTATAAATCCTTCAAGGAATTGTTCACTATCCTAGCACACTTAGCTACCCTTCAGATCACTTGGGTAGCCCTCGAAAACACTTAAATCCGCGGAGCGCAGAAGGCGTGACTGGCGCACGCACTGACGAGACTATGTGTGTGTGTGTGTTCGTGTGTGTGTGTGTACTCACCTATTTGTACTCACCTATTTGTGGTTGCAGGGGTCGAGTCCTAGCTCCTGGCCCCGCCTCTTCACCGGTTGCTACTAGACCCTCTCTCTCCCCGCTCCATGAGCTTTATCAAACCTCGTCTTAAAACTGTGTATGGTTCCTGCCTCCACTACGTCATTTTCTAGGCTATTCCACTGCCTTACAACTCTATGACTGAAGAAATACTTCCTACTATCTCTCTGACTCATTTGTGTCTTCAACTTCCAATTGTGGCCTCTTGTTTCTGTGTCCCCTCCCTGGAACATCCTGTCTTTGTCCACCTTGTCTATTCCACGCAGTATTTTATATGTCGTTATCATGTCTCCCCTGACCCTCCTGTCCTCCAGTGTCGTCAGGCCGATTTCCCTTAATCTTTCTTCATAGGACATTCCCCTTAGCTCTGGAACTAACCTTGTTGCAAACCTTTGTACTTTCTCTAGTTTCTTGACGTGCTTTATCAAGTGCGGGTTCCAAACAGGTGCTGCATACTCCAGTATGGGCCTGACATACACGGTGTACAGTGTCTTGAATGATTCCTCTATGCCTGGCTACGAGACAATTGCCAGTGCCACAAATGTGCCTCCTGCAGGGGCCTCGCTACACATGTGTGTGTGTGTGTGTGTGTGTGTGTGTGTGTGTGTGTGTGTGTGTGTGTGTGTGTGTGTGTGTCTTTGTATGTGTGTGTGTGTGTGTGTGTGTGTGTGTGTGTGTGTGTGTGTGTGTATGTGTTTGTGTGTACTCACCTATTTGTGGTTGCAGGGATCGAGTCACAGCTCCTGGCCCCGCCTCTTCGCTGATTGCTACTAGGTCCTCTCTCTCCCTGCCCCATGAGCTCTATCATACCTCGCCTTAAAACTATGTATGGTTCCTGCCTCCACCACATCACTTTCTAGGCTATTCCATGGCCTGACTACTCTATGACTGAAGAAATACTTCCTAACATCCCTTTGATTCATCTGAGTCTTCAACTTCCAATTGTGACCTCTTGTGTCTGTGTCCCATCTCTGGAACATCCCGTCTTTGTCCACCTCGTCTATTCCGCGCAGTATTTTATATGTCGTTATCATGTCTCCCCTGACCCTCCTGGCCTCCAGTGTCGTCAGGCCGATTTCCCTCAACCTTTCTTCATAGGACAATCCCCGTAGCTCTGGGACTAGTCTTGTTGCAAACCTTTGCACTTTCTCTAATTTCTTGACGTGCTTGACTAGGTGTGGATTCCAAACTGGTGCTGCATACTCCAGTATGGGCCTGACGTAGATGGTATACAGAGTCTTAAACGAATCCTTACTGAGGTATCGGAACGCTATCCGTAGGTTTGCCAGGCGCCCGTATGCTGCAGCAGTTATCTGATTGATGTGCGCCTCAGGAGATATGCTCGGTGTTATACTCACCCCCATATCTTTTTCCTTGAGTGAGGTTTGCAGTCTTTGGCCATCTAAACTATATTGTGTCTGCGGTCTTCTTTGCCCTTCCCCAATCTTCATGACTTTGCATTTGGCAGGGTGTGTGTGTGTGTGTGTGTGTGTGTGTGTGTGTGTGTGTGTGTGTGTGTGTGTGTGTGTGTGTGTGTGTGTGTGTGTGTGTGTGTTTGTATGTGTGTGTATGGAACTATATGTGGCTTTATTAAGTGTGTGAAAAGTAGGTGGGATTGTTTGTTGTGGTGTATGAGTGTATACATAGAGTTTGCAATGCTTCCCTACCTGGCTTGCCCCACACCCTCCTGACCTGACCCACACCTGTGTGTGTGTACTTACCTAGTTGTGGATGCAAGGGTTGAGTCATAGCTCCTGACGCCCTCTTCACTGGCTGCTAGTGGATCACTCTCCCTGCTCCATGAGCTTCATCATACCTTTGTTTAAATCTATGAATGGATCCTGCCTCCACTACATCGTTTACCAAACTATTCCACTTTCTGACTACTCTGTGATCCAAGAAATACTTCCTAACATTCCTATGATTCATCTGAGTCTTCAACTTCCAACTGTGTCCCCTTGTTGCTGTATCCCATCTCTGGAACATACTGCCTCTGTCCACCTTGTCAATTCCTCTCAGTATTTTATGTCATTATCATATATCCCTTGTCTCTCCTTACCTCCAGTGTCGTCAGCTAGATTTCACATTACCTCTTCTCGTAGAACATACCCCATACCTCTGGGGCTAATCATGTTGCAAACCTTTGCACTTTCTCTAGTTTCTTTACATGTTTGACTAGGTGTGGGTTCCAAACTGGTGCCGCATACTCCAATATGGGGATAACGTACACAGAATACCAGGTCATGAACAATTCCTTATTAAGATGGCAGAATGCTGTTCTAAGGTTTGTTAGGCGCCCATATGCTGCAGCAGTTATTTGTTTGATGTGCGCATCATGAGATGTGCCTGGTGTTATGCTCAGCCTAAGATCTTTTTCCTTGAGTGAGGTTTGTAGTCTCTGGCCCCCTTGACTGTACTCCACCTGCAGTCTTCTTTGCCCTTCCCCAATCTTCATGACTTTGCACTTGGTGGGGTTGAACTCCAGGAGACAATTTCTGGACCAGGCCTGCAGCCTGTTCAAATATCTTTGTAGTTCTGCCTGGTCCTCGTCTGACTGAATTCTCCTCATCAACTTCACATCATCTGCAAACAGGGACACTTCAGAATCTATTCCTTCCGCCATGTCGTTCACAAATACCAGAAACAACACCGGTCCTAAGACTGGCCCCTGTGGAACCCCACTCGTCACAGTCGCCCACCCTGACACCTTACCACGTACCATGATGACTCGCTGCTGTCTCCTGACAGGTATTCCCTGATCCATTGTAGTGCCTTTCCTGTTATCCCTGCCTGGTCCTCCAGTTTTGCATTAATCATTTGTGTGGAGCTTGGAACTGTATCAAGCATCTTCTTACAGTCAAAGAAAATGCAATGTACTCACCCCTTTCTCTCTTGTCTTACTGCTGTCACCTTGTCATAGAACTCCAGTAGGTTTGTGACACAGAATTTCCCATCCCTGAAACTGTGTTGGTTGTTGGCGATAAGCTCATTTCTTCCTAGGTGTTCCACCACTCTTCTCCTGATAATCTTCTCTATGACTTTGAATACTATACATGTCAGTGACACTGGTCTATAGTTTAGTGCTTCATGTCTGTCTCCTTTTTTAAAAACTGGGACTACATTTGCTGTCTTCCATACCTCAGGTAATCTCCCTGTTTTGATAGATGTATTGAATATTGTTGTTAAAGGTATGCATAGCACCTCTGCTCCCTCTCTCAGGACCCATGGAGAGATATTATCCGGTCCCATCGCCTTTGAGATATCTAGGTCAGCAGCTTCTTCCTCACATACTTTGCAGTATGTGATTACCTGTCTGATTACCTGGTCCATGACTGTTGTTTTTCTCTTTATGTGACTATACAACAGCTTCGGGTCAGATTTCGTTTTCACTGCTGTCATTTTCACTTTGTCATTGGGCCTCCCTTCTCAACTATGCATATTCATTTCTGGCTCTTTGACTGCTCTCCTTATTCTCCTAGGTCCTTTGCCTTCTATACTTCTTCCAATCCCTAGCACACTTGGTTTTGGCCTCCCTGCACCTATGGGTAAACCACGGGTTCATCCTGGCTTTTTCATTATTCCTGTTACCCTTGGGTACAAACCTCTCCTCAGGTTCCTTGCATATTGTTGTCACATATTCCATCATCTCGTTTACTGACTTCCCTGCCAGTTCTCTGTCCCACTGAACCCTGTTCAGGAAGTTCTTCATTCCCACATAGTCCCCTTTCTTGTAGTTTGGCTTCATTCGTCCAGCTCTTCCTGCTTCCCTCTCCACTTGTAGCTCTACTGAGCATTCGAATCTTAAAACCATATGATCGCTGGCCCAAAGGATTGTTTCATATGTGATATCCTCAATACTTGGATTGCTTAAGGTGAATGCTAGGTCCAGTTTCGCTGTTCATCCTTTCCTCTCTCTCTCCGATAGTGTGCTTTACATGTTGGTACATATAGTTTTTCAGTACCACCTCCATCATCTTAGAACTCCACGTTTGTTAGCTTCCCTGTTTCTCCAAGTTCTCCCAATCTATTTCCTTGTGGCTGAAGTCACCCATGATCAGTAGCTTTGCCCTGCTCGCATTAGCCCTTCTGGCCACTTCTGCCAATGTGTCAACCATCGCTCTATTACTCTCATCATACTCTTGCATCACTGCAATTACCACCTGAATTACATTGCAATCTCTTGCTTCTCCTCTGTCTCCTCTCTCCAGCTCATCAAAATCCCATCGGTTTTTATCCAGCAGTGCTACTCCTCTACCCCCTCTGTTCCCTGTCTTTCCTCAGGATCTGAGGAAAGATGGTATCTGGAAAGATGGTAACTGGAAAGGTGGTATCTGTTATCATACCTGTGAGTTTAGTTTCTGTGAGAGCTATGATGTCTGGTGATGCCTCTTTGAGTCTTTCGTGCCACTTCTCCCACTTATTTGTTATTCCATCAGTGCTGGTCTACCATATCTTCAGTTTCCTCTCCAACACTGTGTTCTGTGGGGTCTGTGAGAGTGGGGGACCTGGCAGTGTACTGTGGGATTCTATAGCTGAGTGTTGGGTGGGAGCTGTGCATGTGGATTGTTGTTTGTGGGGTTGTGGGGTTCTGGGGATGGTTCTGTGTGTGCTTGCTCTTGTTGCTCTGCCATATTCTGGTTGTCCTCTGCTGATTTTGTCCTTTCTTGCAGTAAGGTCTTGTGTAGACAAAAACTGCAAAATAATTCTCTTGCTTCAACAAAATAATGGCACTATTGTCTGTGGAGATAGGACAAATTAGACACTGGCTAAATAAAAAGAATTAACACAAAAAGAATGATCAACACACAGTAAAAATGGGAAAAGAATTAATACAAAAACAGCAAGAATACGCAAATGCTGAGAAAAAAATAACTGAGACAACACGGAGTTGTGATGCAGATTATAAGATAACAAGTTACTGAAATACTTCACTGCATAAATTACTAGACAAGGAACACAGTACTGTGAACACAAGATAATTGTGAAGTGTAAATACAAGTTTATACTGCTCATATATTGTACACAACAGGGAAAAACGTTGAAATACTTACTTCAAGTATATAAAAAAAAAATACAACACAACAGACATAAAATAAAGCACGAAAATTAAACACTGAAAAAAGAAAAAAATATTGCAAACAGGATGTAATGAACACAGTCTAATCAAGAGTCACTAAATGTCACTATGAAATCACTGAAAAAAATTGTCTCAACACTCGCAAATGTCTGTATAAAAATATTATTTATTATCACTGGAACGACGTCAGAGAAAGAGATGAGGGTGGTGGATGGTGGAAGAAGGTGGCTAGTGCAACACTCCACTACTTTGCGCGTAAACTTGATGAACCCACATAGCAAGGCTTTTCTCGTTGTCGCACAGGTATGGTGAAACAATCTTGTGTCTTGACCTGCTATGTGAACCGTAAAATAAGGTGCTAGGACCCGTTATAAGGGTAAAAAAAAAATGCTCTGCATACAAGGGGCTTTAGCATGTTGCACTGTAATAACTGTATTCCTTTGTACTTCACTGTATCATGTTCAAATTAATAAATAAATAAATAAATAAATAAATAAAAAGGTGTGGGTGGTTGAGGCAGCACGCTGGGACACCACGTGGTGGCTGGGCCTACTGGAAAAGTGGTGTAACCCACGTGCTCTGGGTACACCTGCATTAGGCACAAGAATATTCTAAGCCAGGCTGGCTTAAAAACCCACAAAATGCCACAACACCACAGGGATGGCACAAGCACTCAGAATGGCTTGGAACTTAGAGTAAAAGCGATGGTGAAGGTTGGAACTCACATGGCTTGCTTGAGTACTGGGTTAAGTCACCTGGGTTAGTAGCTGGCTTGCTTGGCTTAACCCTTCACATAGCCTGGCTTGAGAATTTGTAACGATGAGCATAGCAGTGGTAGAAAGCTGGCTTAGCAGGCAAGGCTGGTACTTAAGACAGGCTGGATGGTGTAGGGCCTGACTTCCCCCCCCCCCCCACAGACTGGCTTGTTGGCTTGGCTTAATTTGCAAACCTGGGTCAACCCCTTGGAAGTAATGCAAATAAGCAAATAAACACTAAGACACAAAGACTGACCAGTAACCAGGAAGCAAACAGGCTGGTGGACGCTTGCTCAGAGTAACCAGCTCCTAGACTAAGCCTGCTGGCAACACAAAATGTCCGTCGGCTGGTAGAAGTTAATCTCCGTACATCTGTGTAAATATCAAATTTATGCATCCCACCACTGCCACCATTTGTTGGGAGGGTTCGTAGAGATGTGATGGTTGGAGTTAAACACAAGTCGTTGGGTGGTATCACTTACATTAGTAGAGAGTGAGAGGGATAGGCCCAGCCTGCGTGTGTTGCCTGTTAGACCTAAGCGTGGAGTGAGACTCACGCAGGGAGCCCAGCACTCACATGCGGCATCATGTGATGTCACACATGCTAGTTGCTGAGCCTACTGAAAGGGAGCCTAAATATATACATGGATGATACAATTTACAATATACTACACAAGTATAAGTATAGGGGATTTCAGTAGCTATACTGACACTAGGACTGATCCCTGTGAAACCCTCCTCGTGTTTGTGTGTGTGTGTACTCATCTATTTGTACTCACCTATTTGTGGTGGTTGCAGGGGTCGAGTCATAGCTCCTGGCCCTACCTCTTCACTGATTGCTACTAGGTCCTCTCTCTCCCTGCTGCATGAGCTTTATCAAAGCTTGTCTTAAAACTACGTATGGTTCCCGCCTCCATTACGTTACTTTCTAGGATATTCCACTGCCTGAAGAAATACTTCCTAACATCCCTTTGATTTATCTGAGTCTTCAATTTCCAATTGTGACCCCTTGTTTCTGTGTCCCGTCTTTGGAACATCCTTTGTCCACCTTGTCTATTCCACGCATTATTTTATATGTTGTTATCATGTCTTCCCTGACCCTCCTGTCCTCCAGTGTCGTCAGGTCAATTTCCCTTAACCTTTCATCATAGGACAATCCCCTTAGCTCTGAGACTAGTCTTGTTGCAAACCTTTGCACTTTCTCTAATTTCTTGACGTGCTTGACCAGGTTTAGATTCCAAACTGGTGCTGCATATTCCAGTATATGCCTGACGTATATGGTATACAGAGTCTTGAACGATTCCTTACTTAGGTTTGCCAGACGCCCATATGCTGCAGCAGTTATCTGATTGATGTACGCCTCAGGAGATATGCTTGGTGTTATACTCACCCCAAGGTCTTTTTCCTTGAGTAAGGTTTGCAGTCTTTGGCCACATCTGTCTGCAGTCTTCTTTGCCCTTGCCCGATCTTTATGACTTTGCATTTGGCAGGGTTAAATTCAAGGAGGCAGTTGCTGGACCAGGATTGTATCCTGTCCAGGTCTCTTCGTAGTCCTGCCTGATTTTCGACCGAATTGATTCTCCTCATAAACTTCATATCATCTGCAAACAAGGACACTTCTGTGTGTGTGTGTGTGTGTGTGTGTGTGTGTGTGTGTGTGTGTGTGTGTGTGTGTGTGTGTGTGTGTGTGTGTGTGTGTGTGTTTGTGTGTGTGTGTGTGTGTGTACTCACCTATTTGTACTCACCTATTTGTGGTTGCAGGGGTCGAGTCCTAGCTCCTGGCCCCGCCTCTTCACCGGTTGCTACTAGGCCCTCTCTCTCCCCGCTCCATGAGCTTTATCAAACCTCGTCTTAAAACTGTGTATGGTTCCTGCCTCCACTACGTCATTTTCTAGGCTATTCCACTGCCTTACAACTCTATGACTGAAGAAATACTTCCTACTATCTCTCTGACTCATTTGTGTCTTCAACTTCCAATTGTGGCCTCTTGTTTCTGTGTCCCCTCCCTGGAACATCCTGTCCTTGTCCACCTTGTCTATTCCACGCAGTATTTTATATGTCGTTATCATGTCTCCCCTGACCCTCCTGTCCTCCAGTGTCGTCAGGCCGATTTCCCTTAATCTTTCTTCATAGGACATTCCCCTTAGCTCTGGAACTAACCTTGTTGCAAACCTTTGTACTTTCTCTAGTTTCTTGACGTGCTTTATCAAGTGCGGGTTCCAAACAGGTGCTGCATACTCCAGTATGGGCCTGACATACACGGTGTACAGTGTCTTGAATGATTCCTTACTAAGGTATCGGAATGCTGTTCTCAGGTTTGCCAGGCGCCCATATGCTGCAGCAGTTATCTGATTGATGTGTGCTTCCGGAGACATGCTCGGTGTTATACTCACCCCAAGATCTTTCTCCTTGAGTGAGGTTTGCAGTCTTTGTCCACCTAGCCTATACTCTGTCTGCGGACTTCTGTGCCCTTCCCCTATCTTCATGACTTTGCATTTGGCAGGATTAAATTCGAGAAGCCATTTGCTGGACCAGGTGTCCAGTCTGTCCAGGTCTCTTTGAAGTCCTGCCTGGTCCTCATCAGATTTAATTCTCCTCATTAACTTCACATCATCTGCAAACAGGGACACTTCTGAGTCTAACCCTTCCGTCATGTCGTTCACATATACCAAAAATAGCACTGGTCCTAAGACCGACCCCTGTGGGACCCCGCTCGTCACAGGTGCCCACTGTGATACATCATTACGTACCATGACTCGTTGTTGCCTCCCTGTCAGGTATTCTCTGATCCATTGCAGTGCCCTTCCTGTTATATGCGCCTGATGCTCTAGCTTCTGCACTAATCTCTTGTGAGGAACTGTGTCAAAGGCCTTCTTGCAGTCCAAGAAGATGCAATCAACCCACCCCTCTCTCTCTTGTCTTACTTCTGTTATTTTATCATAAAACTCCAGAAGGTTTGTGACACAGGATTTGCCTTCCGTGAATCCGTGCTGGTTGGCATTTATACTCCTGTTCCGTTCCAGGTGCTCCACCACTCTCCTCCTGATAATCTTCTCCATAATTTTGCATACTATACACGTCAATGACACAGGTCTATAGTTTAGTGCCTCTTTTCTGTCTCCTTTTTTGAAAATGGGAACTACATTTGCTGTCTTCCATACCTCAGGTAGTTGCCCAGTTTCCAGGGATGTGTTGAAGATTGTGGTAAGTGGTACACACAACATATCTGCTCCCTCTCTAAGGACCCATGGAGAGATGTTGTCCGGTCCCATTGCCTTTGAGGTATCGATGTCCCTTAGCAGTTTCTTTACCTCCTCCTCATCTGTATGTATGTCGTCCAACACTTGTTGGTGTATTCCTTGTTGGTGTCCCCATCTGGTCTGTCCCCCCAGAGTCCTTCCTGTCTCTACTGTAAATACTTCCTTAAATCTCGTGTTGAGCTCCTCACATACCTCTTGATCGTTTCTTGTGAGTTCCCCACCTTCTTTCCTCAGCCTTATCACCTGGTCCTTGACTGTTGTCTTCTTCCTAATGTGGCTATACAGCAGTTTCGGGTCAGATTTGACTTTCGATGCTATGTCGTTTTCATACTGTCTCTGGGCCTCCCTCCTTATCTGTGCATACTCGTTTCTGGCTCTTCTACTAATCTCCTTGTTTTCCTGGGTCCTATGCCTCCTGTACCTTTTCCATTCTCTGTTGCACTTAGCTTTTGCCTCCCTACACCTTCGGGTAAACCAAGGACTCGTCTTGGTCTTCCTATTATTTCTGTTTCCCTTGGGAACAAAACTTTCCTCTGCCTCCTTGCACTTTGTTGCCACATATTCCATCATCTCGTTTACTGATTTTCCTACCATTTCTCTGTCCCACTGAACCTCCTGCAGGAAGTTTCTCATACCTGTGTAGTCCCCCCTTTTGTAGTTTGGCCTGTCCCCTTCAGTTCCTGTTCCCTTCTCCACTTGTAACTCTACTATATAGTCAAAACTCAGAACCACATGATCGCTAGCTCCAAGGGGCCTCTCGTAAGTGATGTCCTCGATGTCTGAACTGCTCAGGGTGAACACAAGATCCAGTCTTGCTGGCTCATCCTCCCCTCTCTCTCTGGGTGTGTCCCTGACATGTTGATGCATGAGGTTTTCAAGTACCACATCCATCATCTTTGCTCTCCATGTTTCGGGACCCCCATGTGGCTCCAGGTTTTCCCAGTCGATCTCCCTGTGGTTGAAATCGCCCGTTACCAGTAACTTTGCTCTGCTCGAGTGAGCTCTTCTTGCCACCTCAGCCAGTGTGTCCACCATCACCCTGTTGTTTTCTTCGTACTCCTCTCTTGGCCTCCTGCAGTTCTGTGGTGGGTTATACATCACTCCAATGACTACTTTATGTTCTCCGGACTGAATTGTACCTACAATGTAGTCTCTTTCTCCAATCATGTGTGTGTGTGTGTGTGTGTGTGTGTGTTTGTATGTGTGTGTGTGTATGCATGTGTATGTGTGTGTGTGTGTATGTGTGTATGTATGTATGTATGTATGTGTGTATGTATGTATGTATGTGTGCAAGTGTGCCTTTGTATGTGTAAGGCGGAAATTATCACCCTTCTCTCAGACATTGGAAACACACGACTTTTACCATTATAAAGTAGGATGACAAGTTGTCCTAAACTTTAGACCAGGTTGAGTGTTGCTCTTGAAGCTGCATTAATACTTTATGTACTTTGAATATATTTATTGTCAACCCTGAATTTGGCAAACTAGGTGTTCACCGCCTTAACGACTACGGTGATTATTGATGATGATGATAATGACAACGACAATGATGATGATGTAGCACTTACCTGCTCTGTACTCTAAAAGGCCACCAAACCCTCCAAAGACATCTACCACACCAGGGAAGGGACCGGGACCAGCGGGCAGGTAGAGGGCGCCTCGCACCCGCCCGTGACGAACAGGTACACGGCGCACTCCGGGACCCAGCAGGTGACGATGAAGCACCTGGCTTACTTCTCCCACTGCCTCGTCCTCCAGCTCCAGGTGACCTTGCGATGCTGTCACCTTCACCTGCTCAGAGGAAAAGTTTTCGGTAAACCAAAATAAAGTCACAGTGAAAAAAAGTCAAATGAAAAGAGTCAGAGGGAACTTGACAAGGTAAGGTTTAGTTAGGTTAGGTTAGGTTAGATTACGTTAGATTAGGTTAAGTTAAATCAGGTTAGGTTACTTTGGTTAAGTTAGGTCAGGTTAGGTAAGGTTAAATTAGGTTAGGTTACTTTAGGTTAGGTTAAGTTAGGCTATCTTAGGTTTGGTTAGGTTAGACCAAGATAGGTTAAGTTAGATAGGTTAAGCTTTTCGTGTGACTTTCTAACCTACAACCGAGTATTCCATTGAATATTTCGTAATACTCAAAAGTTAGATTATCAGGATTAACTCGTTATAACTACACGAGGGTCATTTAGGTTGTATGTCACTGTATACATTTTTACACTGACATACTCCTATCAGTGAATAAACCCAGAGAAATAGACATCTGTGCATAGTCCTAAGAAATATGCTTGTCGATATATATGCACTGAAATATATACCTGTCAGTATAAAAGCACCGAGATATATACACATCTTGGTGCATATACACCGAGATACATACATAGAAATGTTTAGAATTCGTAGAACAGGCTAATACAGCATATAGCATATAGCGTTAGCAGTGCGCCAAGTTACTGGACCAGTGTGGTACGGTGGTAGAGCACTGCGTACCTTGTTTCAAGAATCGGAGGTTCGAGTCTCCTTCGACCTGAGATTAGTGTTTGTGAATATTTCGCCTGCTCTGCGAATTCTAAACATTGTAAAAATCTCTCGTCGGTCGATGCATGCAGGGGATGAGATGAAAAACTTAAAACCACCTGCCTGAAGGCTGGCTGCCTTGGTCCAAAAAACGCCTTGCGTTAGCTGGGTGTCAAGGTATTGTGTGGTACGGTGAGTATCACAGTGTAACAATGCTTTCAAGCGAAATGTATATGGGATACAGTGCTACTTGTACCATGGGCGGTGTCATGATTCATGCGCTAATATTTCCACCTCCGCCAGCAATGTGATGTTTAATCAAAGAAATGTTTCAGGGTCTGCATGACAGACAGACGACGGTGGGAGAGCATTACATACGTAGTAAACGTCAGAAGCACTCACAAAAAAAATCTCCTTTTGGGAGAAAATGCCAGTTTTTATATGAAATTTTGGAAAATGAAAAAAATGAGACGGGCACTAGGAAGAGGACCGCAGCTTAAATTAACATTACAGCGGCGTCAGAAACACCTACGTAACGTAACAAGTATAAAAGAGGCACAGATGCAACATAATGAGGATGTGCAAGGAATAAAACTGCACATCAACACAAAAGAGTAAGGAACACAAGTACAGATCACAGCAAGAAAGGCAATCTCAGTGGTGCAAATCAGCTTTTCAGCTGGGGCTGTTGCTGGCCCTAGTGATGCTTTCGAAGATGCTGCTTTCACAGATTTAGAAAGGTGAGACAGTGTGCCAGCTGAGATGATAGTTCTGATGTTTCTAAAGACAAATACGGTTCTAAAAGCACAAAATAGTGCTTCAGCTGGTGGTGTTACCGGCTCGAATCTTACTTTAGGGAATATTGTTGGTATACCTATAGAAACAACTGGTGATGCGACTGACTCTGGTACAGGAGCTGAAAACAGTGCTGTCCGAATCCAGAAAATGCTCCACTGAGAATCTAAACCCCACATATCTTAGCCAAAAAAAAAATCAGAATTGTGCAGATTCTATTTTTGTGGTATCTGCAATCATGGAATATCTAAAAAAAAATGAGATGTTCAACTTTGACAATCCATGTGGTACAGACCCTATAAATCTTGGAAAACTAACCAAGGTAGTTGTAACCATTGAAGAGAATGAGTTTTACTTAGTGTCAGGAAACAAAAAAAATGACGAAAACCTTGCTGGACACTAGGCACTGTCAGTTATTTCCACTCCATAACCTCAGATATTAATGTCAACAAATAAAGACGACCTAATAAAATGCAACATGACATCATTCATATTTGCAAATATACAGGGCCTTGATGAATGAGATACTTATGCAACATATGGGAATATTTAAAGAAGAAACGTTTCGCCACGCAGTGGCTTCATCAGTCCAGTACAAAGAAGAACGGCGTAAGGAGAGGAGGAGTTTCAGGCAGTCATTCCTTCAGCCTGAAACTGATGTGTTCAGTCCATCAGTCTTGATTGATTCCCAGACTCCTCCCCTCCTTACACCGTTTTTCCTTTGTATTGGACTGATGAAGGCACTGTGTGGGGAAACGTTTCCTCAATAAAGATTCCCATATGTTTCATAAGCGTCTCATTCCTTAATTTGTCGGTTTTCTAAACCATTATTTATCACACATACAGGACCTTAAACTATCCACCAACAACAAAATTTCTTTCGTCAGAAGACTCCTCACGGAGTCAAATGCAGTGTTACTGGCTTCCACAGAGACCCACATAAACAGCGAAATATGGATATCAGAGTACAACTTATTTAGATGCGACAGAAAGAACAGACAACAAGGAGGGTTTGGCCTATACATCAAAGAGTCTCTCATTTGCATTTGCATAGAGTTTCTTAACATCTCAGATGATGTAGTTGATGTTTTGGCAGTAAAAATTAAGACCCAAAACCTAGTCATCGTGGTTGTATATAAGCTACCAGATGCAACTTCCCAACAGTTCAAAGAACAGCTAATGAAAATTTATTGCTATCTGGAAAATCTTCCATCCCCAGCCATCTTCCATCCCCAGCCATCTTCCATCCCCAGCCATCTTCCATCCCCATGTTGCTCGGTGATATCAGTTTAAGACATTTATAATGGAAGAACATGATAAATAATGTTATAGCAGAAATAATCCCAGGAGGCAGCTCTGATAAAATTTCTTACACAAATGAGCTGTTGAATCTCCGTTATAAATCCAGCAAATAGTGGAGCCAACAAGACTGGAAAATACAAATTGACTGGAAAATACAAAAATCGAAGAAAATTAATTCAGATCACATCCTAATCGAAGTCTTGACTTGTAAGCACAGGGGCACTAACCAGCGAAATGTGATCAGTTATGAACGTGCCTTCACCAAATTCAACTTTAAGAACAAGAACACCCATTGGGACCAAATTAATAATGTCCCTAATGAAACATTCTGAGAACATATCTTAAACAACATAGAAAGAATAAACTCTGTGGCACTCAAAGTATGCTTAAAGTACACTCCCTTAAGGAAAAACCGAAAGATGCTATCTCAAAAGGCGAAGACAAAGAACTTTTCAAGGGGGCCAATTTATCTGAAATGCGGAAGAAAGCACTGAATGGGGAAATAAAAATCCTTGAAGTGAAGCTACAGGAATCTTACAGGATGACTCACGAAATCGTAATGACACGATTGCAAACAAACCATGCCATGTTCTGGAGTTTTGAGACTCTCTGATCTCGGGTTCTAACCCCGCCCGTGGTATGGTTATCATACAGGATCCAGGAGAGACAGAAGGAACTTTAAGCATTTAATTAAATTGTAAGAAATCTGAAATATCTATTTTCATATGCCAGATCCAAGGCAAAAAGCGCCCAACATGAAGAATAGGTGGTGAATGATGCAACAAGAAGAAGGCTGGAAGCAGTGGTGATGTCGTGTCAGAGGGCAATATGTAGTATGAATATTATGCTGAAAATCTGTAGCATGGAGATTAGGAGGTGCGAGGTTTCTAAAAGTATTAACCAGAGGGCTGAGGAGGGGTTGTTGAGATGGTTGTTGAGACTTTTAGAGAGGATGTAAGAGGGTAGACGATGAGATCAAATGACTCCTGCATTGTCCTCATCACTCTCGGGCCGTGTGGACCTACTGCGCAAACGCTCCTCAGTTGCCTGACTGCAGTGGTGTGAGGTGGTGCTTGTAGCGTCTCTGCCATCAAACCAGGAGAACTACCATCAGTCAACATGGCGTTTAGTCATAGATGCAGGATCAACACTGTCGGCGTTGAGCTTCTCCGAGGGGCAATAACGCCAGTTTCAGCCCAAGTATTACTACCTAAAATCATCAGAGAGACGTATGGCATTCAGGATGGAGAGTTGTACGGGGTAGCCTTAAACGGAGCACATAGAATTTTTGTGAAATTGCTCTCAGCAAAGGTCTATGAATCGTTGGTCTACCGTTTTCAGGACGTAAGTCTTGATGCAACACCAGCTGTTTGTGTGAGGATGATCGATATATCCAGACATTATACATGGATCAAATTGCATAATGTCCCCTTTGAGGCTGATGAGACAGACATCAGAAGAGTTTTTGAGGAATATGGGACTGTTCATTTGGCCCAGCATAGTACGTGGGTGACGGGTGCCTATGCAGGTCTGTCGGAAGGCACTTTTAACCTAAAAATGACATTGCAACACCCCATACCATCCTATGTGTACCTACAGGAATTCAGGACACAAGTCATGGTTTCGTATGCCGGGCAAAGACGTACATGCTGACAATGTGGGGAATATGATCACATAGTGGCGGCATGTGGGAAGCGGCAACGAGCTCCTGGCCCAGAGGCAGAGGCATCCGCTTCTACACCGGAGGGAGCAGGTGATGATCAACGACGTCAAGGAGGACGTGGTCGTCTATGGAGTGAGATAGTGGATGAGGCGCATAAGGTTGGGGGAGAGGGTGAGGCCCTTGACCAGTTACCTGGCCCAGAGACACTTCCAGAGGATAGAGACGAGCAGAAAGTACAAGAGTGTTACAAAAAACGCGATTCTAAAAGCTTAGAGATCTCCAGTGAATACTAGAAAGGACTGCCCTTCTAGCATCCAGCCTGTTACTGGGTTTTCGTAACAATTAGTCAGTATCCTTGTCCAATTATCCATTAGAATTCAGTATGATTCAATAGTGCTTCAGGACTACAACTGGTAGGCTACTAAATAGAGAAATTAAAATTTAATAAATTTATTAATTAAGTTGTCTAGGCGTATATCAAATTAAATTAAATTAAATTAATCACAGTAATCAAAATAATATTAATCACTTCTCTCGTGTACAGTAGTATTGTGCTGAAAGCACATATCACATTTATAATTCTTAAGTACCGTCTGGTACATTAACATCTAATAATACAATATACAAATAAGTTTATGTGTACGTGTGTAAGTGTTCTATGCAGTTCGCTATGTCTCACGACTCAACTAGACTTAAACAAGTGACTGACAAAGTCCTCTCATAAACTAAGTTCTTGACTGACTGGCAATCAGAACAGTCTGCTTGACAAATAAAAAGAATGCTAAGCCCAATAGCAATATAACAAGCTACTGCAACACAGAATCAGGAACAAGGAGATAATATAATGACACTAAGTAGGGACCATCAGCAGATCCTCCACAAGTCATGAAACTCCCATACTACTGAATCTAAGTTCAGCATAAGAAAATACCCGACTGTGACAGTACACAGATACCAGTACAAGTTAGGTCAGAAGTTACAGCTCAGGACCTGAGTTACTCAGAGTGTCTAAGCGACACACAACCTCAGTACAACGTCGAAAATAACTAAGTCTCGACAGTGTTCTGTGAACAGAGTTCTACAGAACATACAACAATAATGAGACAAGAGACATTTTCCAACAAGGGCCAATAAGGGAGATTTAGGCACTTCTTGTCTAGAATACGCCCAACCACCAAGAGAGTCTAGACCAGACTGAATACTTCAGGCGAGGTGAGAACACCCCCCCCCTTGATCACGTGATAGCTCCGTGGACAGCTGCTGCTCAGCAACAACGAGAAGCCGGCAGAGTAACGAGCAAAGAGCGATAATTACAGTAGTTAGACAATCAAGACTTGAACTGAGCACATAATAATATGTTACATCCTACCTAACAAAATTTAACTAAGTCAAATAATAATATAAAGCAATATATTCACGATTTAGCTATTATCGCAAATATAAGCAGTATAAAATTATATGAAAAGGTAATATATATGTAATATATATACATAATATACATTGCAACCCATTCAGGGGTTGCAACAAGGAGGAAGTGTTGAAAATTGAGGAGGAATTAGCTGAGGTGCTGAAGCCCTTGTCACCACCTGAGGAGGAGGCTGCACCTGGAAAGGTGGTAGATGATGAGTTGACGGCTGCAGTGCATCAACAACAGGAGAACTATCCGGACGATGGGAGTGACAGCGTGACTGAGTTGTCACTGGGATCATTGAAACAGTGTACAGTGGAGGTTGAGGTACATTGTGAGGCATCCCCAGACAAAGCTATGGAGGATGCGATTGTCACAAGGAAGAGGGCAGCTGCGTCGGATTCGGATGATGTCCTAACACCAGCGCAGCGGCCTGGGAAGCAAATATGGGCAGAAGGTGAAGGTAGTGGTGGCCATGACAGGAGGCACCGAAAGAAGGGATGGGGGGAGAGAGGGAAGTGTGAAGGTGACAAGTGGACCCATAAGTTCTGGTGCCCATCAGAAGAGTGAAGAGAGGAGGCAGGGGTGGAAACTTTAATAGGCCTCCGATGTATGACAGTAAACGTTAATGGTTTGTGTAATAGTGTAAAGAGAGAATGATTTGGAATGTTTCTGAATGAATCTAGAGTGGATGTTGTGTTCCTTCAGGAGCATAATTATAAGGAGGGTAGGGTGTTGGAGGTGGCAGGGTTTTAGGTGGTAACCCTGCCATCTGTGCATTTGAAAGGAGGGGTGGGTATACTAATTAGTGAGGTGAGCCCGTTTGTTTTGCAGAGAAGTGAGGGGGGAGGGGGAAGGATGTTGCACGGGGATGGTTGGTGGATGGGCAAACGTGTGGCCTCTATAAGCGTGTATGCACCTGCAGAGAATAACGTACAGGTGAAGCAGAGTTTGTGTGTGAGGACCTTGTGTTTTTCTTCCATGCATTACCGTAGGTGGCAATAGTAGGAGGTGATTGGAACTGCATTATTAGGAGGGCTGATGTGGAACCGAAAGGGGCAGGGTATGTGTCAGTGACCCTAAGAGATTTAATGAGGGATATTCGGTTACGGGATGCATTTGAGGGGGGGCGTGGGAGAAAGAGCATACGTTTGTTAGGAGAGGGTATGCAGCGAGGTTAGATAGAGTGTATCTTTCTCACGGGGTTGTAGTGCGATCTTTCAAAACTGTTGAAGTAGCATGGTCGGATCATAGAGCAGTGTTGGTGGAGGTCGGGTGGGAGGCGCTTGCGGAAATATGCAGGAGTTACTGGAAATTAAATATAAGTGTATTGAATGATGAGGAGGGATTAGAGGGATTTTCTGTCCTATGGAAGGAGCTTAGCGAGGATGCACAGGGGGTGGAAGATGTTGTGAAATGGTGGGATTGTGTAGCCAAGGAAAGGATTAGGAAATATTATGTGAGGGAAGGTAAACGTATAAATAATTTAAAATATGGACTTTCAAATTATTTAGAGGACAGGTTAAGGGGTTGTTATGGGCAGGGGGCTGTGGGGGGCAACTATCCTATGGATGAAATTGTTGAGGTCAAGGGGAGACTGAGGGAGTTACAAAATGAGAGGTTTCAAGCGGTAAGGGTGCAGGCAGGGGTAGAGGAGGTGCTTTGGGGAGACAAGCCATCAGCGTGTGTGTTGCGACATCAAAAACAAAGACAGCAGGTTACAGCTATTCCAGGGTAAGAGGTACATGAGATGGTAGGAGGTTATAGGGTAGGTCAGGAGATACGAGCTACGAAAGGAATGTGTACGTATGTGGATAAATGGTATGAAGGGTATTGGACAAGTGGGAGGGTGGGGAATGTGGCTTTACAGATGGTGTGTGAGTATGCGACATGTAATTTAGGGAATAGTGATAGGAAGGCTTTAGGAGGGGTGATAACGGAAGAGGAAATAGAGTTGGCTTTAAGGGGATGACTTGGACGCTGCTCGAGAGGAAAACTCAAATAGGTTGATGGAAAGGATCCTGAGGCGTCTGGGTGCATTGCGACCTCATCTTCTGACTCTCGTGCAAAGAGTGATTGTAATAAATGTATTATTGTATAGTAAGGTTTGGCACGTAGCAGCCGTGTTCTCAATAACAGGGACGGCGATTGTGGGAATTCTGAGACGGGTGTTTAACTTTTTGTGGGGTTCAAGGTGCGATTGGCTGAGGAGAGAGGTTGTAATGTTACCTGTGTGCCAGGGTGGGTTGGGGTTGATGGATCTGAGAAGGAGGGTTAAATGTGTGTTTTTTAAATGGGAGGTTTTGCGCAAAGGAGTGAGGGGGGAGGCAGCTGAAAAAAGTAGATGATAGGTTGGGTAAGTTGTATGGTGGTGTGGAGTTGAGGGAATGTGAAACTGTTTTGAGGGCTTTGATGTTGGTTAGAGAACCCAGGTTCAAAAGCTTTTCACTGCCCTGGGGTATATGCGGCAGTTACGATGTACACCTGGAGAGGATTTCGAAGGTCAACGCACCAGCCGCCCGGTCTGTGATCAGGCCTCGCTGTAAATCAGGGCTTGATCAACCAGGCTGTTACTGCTGGCCGTACGCAAACCGACGTACAAACCACAGCCTGACTGATCAGGTACTGACTTTAGTTGCCTGTCCAGTGCGTGGAACCCACGCTTTTTATTAAGGGGATACTGCATCTCCTGCCGAGTCTTTTGCTGTCGTAGGGAGTGATTTTTGTGTGCAAATTTGGTACTAATGACTCTAGGATTTTTCAGGTGTATATTATCATGTATCTTTCTCGCCTGCATTCTTAGGAAATCAAATCAAGAAGCTTCAACCGTTCCCAGTAATTTAGTTGCCTTACTGTACTTATGTGTGCCATGAAGGCTCTCTTAATATTCTCCAGGCCAGCAATTTCGCCTGCCTTGAAAGTGGGCTGTTAGTATACAGCAATATTCCTGTCTAGAGAGCACAAGCGATTTGAAGAGAATTATCATGGGCTTGGCATCCCTAGTTTTGAAGGTTCTCATTATTCATCCTATCATTTTTCTAGATGTGGTGGATATATTGTACTGATCCTTGAACGTGAGATCCTCTGAGATTATCACTCCCAGGTCCTTTACATTAGTTTTTCGCTCTATTGTGTGGTTGGGATTTGTTTTATACTTCGATACAGTTTTAATTTCCTCAAGTTTTCCGTATTGAAGTAATTGAAATTTCTCTTCATTAAACTTCATATTGTTTTCTGCAGTCCATTTAAAGATTTGCCTGATGTCTGCTTGGAGTCTTGCAGTGTATTTGATGGATAACATTATCTTGCAAATTTGCGTGTCATCCGCAAAGAAAGACATGATATGAGGATGAGGAACAGGATGGGGGCGAGCACCGTGCCTTGTGGAACAGAGCTTTTCACGTCGCCGCCTCAGACTTTGTTTACTATTACTCTCTGTGTTCTATTTGTTAGGAAGTTATAGATCCATCTACCAACTTTTCCTGTTGTTCCTTTATCACGCATTTTGTGCGCTATTATACCATGGTTGCACTTGTCGAAGTCTTTCGCAAAGCATCCAGGACCTTGTCATAGTGATCAGTAGTTGGGACAGACAAGAGCGGCCTGCTTTAAAGCTATGTTCCCTGGGTTGTGTAGCTGATGATAATACAGATAGGTGGCGATCTTGCTTCTTAGAACCTTTTCAAAGATTTTAATATGGGATGTCAGTGCTATTAGTATGTAAATCTTTGTAACTGTTCTACTGCCACCTTCGTGGAGTGGAGCTATGTCTGTAGTTTTTAGTGACTGTGGGATGACCCGTGTCTATGCTCCCTCTCCCTAGAATGTTAAAGGCACGTGAAATCTGATTCTTGTAATTTTTGATGAACATTGAGTTCCACGAGTCTGGACCTGGGACAGAATGCATGGGCATGTCATTTATTGCCTTCTCGAAGTCTTGTTGTGTTAGGATAATATCGGGGATTTTTGGATTGACCGAATTTTGAGTCTCAGTGTTAAAAAAAATCATTTAGTCTGGTTAACGGCTCACTAAACACCGAGTCATATTGAGATTTTAATATCTCAAGTCCCATCTCGTCTAAGCAGGGTCTAATACTGGATGCTATTTTCGCTTTACATTTGGCTTTAGGTTCTTCATGAGTATCTTGTCTCCTGTATGATTCCTTAAGCTTAAGTTCGATATTGGCGATTTCTCTGACTTGTGCCTCCCTGCGCATTTACCTTTCAGCAGCTCTGTGATTCTTCGCTTTCGCCTGTATAGGAAGCGTCTCTCTCTCTCTCTCTTTCTCTCTAGTTTACACCTTCTCTTCCTTTTTCTTAAAGGAATGACCATACTTCACGTGCCACACAGTTAATTCTTTCTAGGCATAGGTTCGGATCCGCGTTATTTAGGATAACTTTCCGGCTAGTTTGATCCCACTGTGTTTTTATAATTGAAGTTGAATTTGAAGACAAAATCATAACTGATCACTGCGCATACTTGTCTGTAATTATATTATGTTGTCATTGGAGTGTATTGTCTTTGATACTGTTATATTTCGTATCAGATCATCAGTGTTAGGGAAGATGAGGTCCAGTGTATTTTCCAGTCTTGTTGGCTCTATTATTTGCTGGTTTAAGGTGAATTTGGTGCAGAGATTTAATAGCTCATGTGTGTGTGTGATTTTTCATCTGAGTTGCCTCCTGGGATTATCTCTACTAAAACATTATTTGCTACATTACTCCATTTTAGGTGTCTTAAGTTGAAATCTTCCAGCAGCAAGATGTTTGGGGCAGGAGTTTCGAGATTTTTCAGACAGTGGTCAATTTTGAGAAGCTGTTCCAGGAATTGTAGTGAAGTTGCAACCGGAGACTTGTATACAACCAAAATGACAAGGTTTTAGTTTTCGTCTTTACTGCCTAAATTTCAACTACATCATTTGAGGTGACATACAGGCCAGTTCCCCATCCTTCCCCCTTCTTGCCTGTTTACTCTGTCGCATCTGAATAGGTTATAGCCTAGGATCCATATTTCACTGTCAAAGCGATCCTTCATGTGGGTCTCTGTGAAAGCCGCAAACATTGCGTTTGACTCGGTGAGCAGTCCTTTGATGAAAGGTATTTTGTTGTTTGTTGATTGCTTTAGACCCTTTATGTCTGCAAAGATAAATGTCGTCATGTTGATGGTAATTGAAGACTTTATTTGCTGGCATTAATATCTGTTGTTCTGTAGTGGAGGCCAATGACTGTACCTCTGCTCCAGAAGTGTTTTGAGTTTTTGTAGGATTTCTGTCATTTCTTGCCAGTTTCCTCTTTTTTTCCTGGCACTAAAAAAAAAAACTTCATCTCTGGAATAGTTATGGCTCCCCTGGTTTGTTTCCCATAAGGGTAGTCTGTATCTTTTCCGTCCCTTTAGGTGGTGCACATGACAATATAGGTGGTAGTACTGTCTTTCCTGAACAGATGAGCGGCGCATTTCAGGGTGAAAAAAATTACTTGAAGAGGCACTGCATTCTCCTGTCGTCATGTGTGTGCAGCAATTTTGTGGGATGTTCAAAATTGCACGTTGCACCTGTTCTTCCAGATATTAAATGCCTGCAAATACCCAAGGCATAGATTTTGCATAGATTTGATTTCTGTTTAGGGTTTTTTGTGGCTGCATTCCCTACTGGTGCATTTTTTCTGTTTCCCAATTACCTACAGCCACTGTTCTAACATTAGTGCTTCCACCAGTTTTCTCTGGTAATGTATCAGCACTGTTTCCCGAAGCATTGTCCCCTTTTATTCCATCTCCAGCAGTAGTGCTACCTTGTAACTCTGGAATTTGTATAATGTTGTCTTTACCTGTTTCATCACTAAGGCCATTATCTCTATCTGGTGCACTGTCCTCCAGGACACCACCAGCACCATCTGGTGCACTGTCCTCCAGGACACCACCAGCACCATCTGGTGCACTGTCCTCCAGGACACCACCAGCACCATCTGGTGCACTGTCCTCCAGGACACCACCAGCACCATCTGGTGCACTGTCCTCCAGGACACCACCAGCACCATCTGGTGCACTGTCCTCCAGAACAGTGCCAGCATCATTTGGTGCACTGACCTTCATGTCTGTATTCTTAAAAGTATTGTCCTCCAAGACAGCACCAGACCTAGGGGCGACAGCCCCATTTCCCCACTCCTTCTGTTTTCCCAGCTGTTATATAAGGCTGTCATGTTTTCTAAGGATATTTTTTTGTTGGTGTATTTTAGGATAGATGTAATTTTCTCCCAAATGTGCCTCTCACTTGGGCAGATCCAAAAATATGTTCCTGATTTAATATTAATGGTGCTTGATTGCTTAAGGTCCATACACGGCCCATGGGACCATTTTCCACAGAGACTGCATGCAGTCCAAGTGAAACCTCGCCTGTTATTCTTTCTGCAGATTCCACAGGTTTGCATGATGGTAGTATATACTGAAGTTTGATACATATAATTTTTTAGTTAATTTATTCTGTCAGTATCCCCTATAACAAACCTTCCTCCTGGTATACCTGGACAGTTCTCCTGGTAGGCTGGATAGGGTAAAGGTCTACTATAAAATATTTTGTTTTTAAGCTGGTAAATATATTGTAGTTTGATATATATAATTTTTATAGATTATTTATTGTTTTAGTATCTCATACGACAAACTTTCCTCCAGGTATACCTGGACAGTTATCCTGGTAAGCTGGTTAGGATAAGAGTTTTATTGGTATATATACTGTAATCTTATATATATACTTTTATTGATTATAAAGATATTTTTATTATTATTATTTGACTTGCGTGTTTGGTGAACTGGTAACTGATGGCAGCTTATTCAGCCTGTTGGAGGAAATTGGTGACCTCTAGCATCATTTTTAACAGCCTGAGGTTTTGGGCACTTTTGGATCACTGTATTTCATTTTTCTATTTTTTTTTTCACCTCCACCACATCAAATGTTATTTTATCACTGTTGTTGGCTATGGTAGGGCGACTGGTGAAGAAAGATTACTGGAAAAGATATTTGCTTTCTGTTTTGCATATTGCGACCGCTGCCAACTATCGATTTTACGTATTTCCTCAAGTAACTGTATACTTCTCGTATTTCCATAAAAAAATAGAATTTTGTAATTTTCCTCACTCCACCATACTAAGTACCATTTTGTTACTGTTATTAGTTACGGTAACGACTGGTGAAATGGTTCCTGGAAGAGTAATGGCCTTATGATGTTCATTCTGCGTTCACTGACAACTCTACAGTGTTTATCGTATTTTTATAAAACTGTACACTTTATCGTATTTTTATCATATTTATCATATTTCCTCAAGATTGTACACATTTCGTATTTTCATAAAGCTTTACTTAATGGTATCACTAACAGATTTAGGATTTACTCAATTTTAAACTAGTATTTACTCAATGGATTTACGATTTACTCAAAGGTACACGAGCTGACTTGCATGGTAGTATCCAGGCGACTACTGCCACTCTTTACGACACAAGTTATCTATTAGGCCTATCACATTCCTCTTAAATTAACACCACAGCATTCGATTATTCGTCACGTTCATATAAATCACATCAACGGGAGATTCATAAGGATTATCGACTGGACGAAGATTGGAAAACAGTGTGTGTTGTGTTTGCAAATCTGTGCTAGTTTACGCACAAATTAGCGTCGTTCCTGGTGATCCTTGAACTGTGTTCAGTGCTTCAGAGCAGTGAGCCACGAGAGGGTGGCTACGGGCCCCGACTGGGGCTCTGAGCCTCACAGCTCTGCATCCAGTGTGGGAGGCTGTGAGGTCACAGGCAGCAGCTCTGCTGCTGGCTCTGTCCCCACACCTACAGTTACCATGACAGATCCAGGAGAGCGGCCTAAACGTTCATTGGAATGCGGGGACGAGTTGGAGGACGACGTGGGGCAGGTGGGAGCCCCCACCAAGAAGGCCAAGGATGCAGTGGAGACTACTGTATCTACCAATCTGCCACTAGGTCCGTCGGCAGCCCCTACCCAAGGAGACTTGCACCCCCAGATGGCCATAGGGGTCGTGGAAGGAAGCCAGGAGGCTGTAGCTCCTTAACTGACAAGGATGGAGCCATCCTAGGTCCCTACACCAGTTGCGCCGGCCTCCACAGTGGACGGGGACTGGCTGACTCCATGTGGAAGGAGGAATTCCCGCTCAGCTCGGGCACAAGCAACCAGGGCCTTCAACAAATTCAAGGTTCCCAACTACGGGTTTGTAAGGTATCTGGAAGGTCTACCCCGCCTCTAGTTCCGCTGCGAGTTCACTCTCAGGAACGAGGTTCTGGTTATTCCTCGGGACGAAGACTCTTACGAGGAGTTGAAGGGGCTGGTTGTGACCCACCCCAGCATGGTGGAACTGGTTGCTTCCGAGAGGGTGTACAAGGGGATGCTCTTACACGTCCCTGTGCCCCTCCCACTGGACCCATTTTGGGAGTGCCCAATATTGTCAAGGCGGAGCGACTCACTGCAACGGTGAACAAGGTGCCCACCCGCCAGGTGCTGATCCACCACAAAGGTCCACTTCCCGCGCATATGGACCTTGGGGTCTGGGGAAGATTCAAGACCCGACCATACCTGTCAGGCCCCGTACAATGCTTCAACTGTCAGGGGTTCAATCATATTGCAGCCACCTGCCAGCGAGAGAAGTGTGGCATGTGCAGCAAGGCACACGACTCGAAGGACTGCATTGCAATCCTCAAACAGCCAACTGGCGAGGCCCTTTGGCCAGAGCCCAGGTGTGCCAACTGCTCAAAGAGGCACCATGCCTGGAACAGAAGCTGTCCTGTGATGGTGCAGCACTGGCAGCAGGTTCGTCATCGGAACGACCCGACAGCCCAGACACCACCCAGCCTTGGAACTGCTCAGCAACAGTCGGTATGGGCTCCAACCACGGTTCCCCGGATACTGCAGGAGGGCATTACCAGCGAGTTCCCAGCACTGGGCTCCCAGCGGTGGCATCAGGGGGCAGGCACTGGTTTGCAGCAGCGCGGTCAACTGTGGGGTCAGATGGCAAGGTGGCCAAGAAGACAGAATCATTGGGAAAAACAGCCACAGGCCAGGCACACTGCCCAGCAGGTCCCAGCTGGGCACCAACATTCCTTGCCATACCACCAGCAGGCCTCTTCCCAAGGGCAGGCCCCTACTGTGAGAGGCCAGAGTCAGGCAGAGGTTCCCCGCCGGGGGACCCGGAAGCCCATGGCCACTCAGGCCGGGCCCAGGGTGCACCCAGCTTATGCTGCTGCAGTGTCAACAGCCACCCAGACATACCCAGTGACCCAGCCCCGACTCGACGGGTCGTCCAGCTCAATGTCTGCAGAGGTAATGGTCGAATCATTTTCGGATCGACTGAAAAAAAACCATCGGGGTCATCTCAGCACTCCTCTGTCGCCTGCTGCCATTGGCAGAGGACAGGGGTGCCTGCAGGCAGCTCCTGTCATGGATGCTGGGCGTGGTCCTACTGGACAGGAAAGATTCAATGGAACTTCAAGCCATCATCCAGGAATCCTTCCAGTCCATGATGGAGGAGGCCCTGGAGTCGCTGACAATGGACGGCGAGTCCCAGGCAGAGATGGAATCAGTGGGCCACCTCTGCGGCCCTTGAAGATCCTCCAGTGGAACATTTGCGGGCTGTAGCAGAAAATTTACTTAGTGATTGAAGCTGCAGTTCAGGATGAGGTTGATGTCTTCCTGTTTCAGGAGACACTCACCGATTCGTCATGTCAAATGGAGCCACGTATTCCGGGATTCTTGGCCTACCTTCAGTGCCTGGAAGGGACTGGCAGGGGCACGGCGATCTACGTCAGGACCACTATCCTTCATTCTATCTCCAATGACCCCATTAACTGTGGGGAGGGCGTAGAGGTTCAGGCTGTCACCCTACACCTAGTGGATGGACCTCTCATGGTTTACAATATTTACAGAAGCTCTCGGTACACCCTTGACATTTCAGAGGTGGCAGCACTCGCCCCACGGGAGGGTCTTGTTGTGGCTGAGGATGTCAATGCCCACCCCCAATACTTTCTTCTGTATCTCCTACCAATGCAGCTGGGAGGCACCTTGCAGCTGTGCTGGAGGAGGTCCCTGAGATCGCCCTCCTCAATAATGGTGAGCCAACCCATCACTACATTGGCCGCTTGGACGTCACACTCATCTCTAGGCAGTTGCTCTTGAGTGCGAGATGGGAGGTCCACCCCCGTCTCACCAGTGATCACTTTGCAGTGGTCACCACGCTAATGGCCCAGCGGTGCCCGCCCCCCACCTACCCCCAGATGGAATCTAAAAAAGGCAGGCTGGCAGTGCTTCCAGGAGGTCATTGAGCACTGGTGGGCAGAGTCTCCTCTTCCGGAAGACCCAGATGAGGCGGCTCAAAGCTTGCAGGTGGCCTTCACATGTGCAGCTGAGGCAGCCATATCTAAGATTACAGGTGGAGGGTCATATAAACGTGACTGGTGGTTTTACAATGAGGACATCAGGGAGCAAAACCACCACATCAATGTTGTACGCAAGATGCACAGGCGTAATCCCACGGTTGAGTCCATGCGTCTGCTCAGGGAAGTGGTGCGGCATGCACGCCATGTCTCACACAGGGTCCGGCAGGCTAAATGGTTCGAGTGGTGTGCCTCCTTCAGCTACTCCTCCACCTTATCTGAGATTTGGACCAAGTTGCGACTGGCCATTGGGCAGCGTCGCAGTGTGGCTTGGTTGCACCCAGATCCAGCAACGGAGGCAGAACGTCTGGTGGACCTTCTCACCTCCAGAGCAGCCATGGCTCAACTGCCTCAGGATCTCCAGGACCTCCAAGCCACCCTCCTTCCTAGAAGGATGATGGTGATCCAAGCGGCATGCCAGGCTAAGGACGTCACGGATTAAGACTTCACCGACCAGGAGCTCCAGGCAGCCTTCATATCTCATCGGGACACTGCACCGGGGCATGATGGTATCACCTATGGCATGATCACTCGTTCTGGCCATTCTGGACATTCAGCTGTCCTGGGGGTCGTCAACCGGACTTGGCGAGCTGGCAAACTCCCTGTCGTATGGAAGGAGGCTGACATCATACCGATTCCTAAGCCTGGGGATCCTGGCAGTGTGAGACCCATCTCCCTCACCAGTTGCATCTCGAAGGTGTCTGAAAGGATGGTGTTGGAGTGCCTGAGGTGGAAGCTTGGCCCTCCTCATAAACACCTCTTTGGCTTCACCAGAGGAGTGGGTACTTTCGAAAGCCTTACCACTCTATTGGCCAGCATTGGGTCGGACGCCCAAGCCCACATTGTTGTCTTTTTTGACCTCGAGAAAGCTTTTGAGCTAGCCAGTGTACCTGCCATCCTCTCACTCTTGGCCTGCAGGGGGGTTAAAGGCAGGCTGCTTTCATGGCTTCGTTCCTATCTCCAGGAGAGGCGGGCCCGGGTATGCTTCCAGGGGCATGCCTCTTCTCTCAAGACCCTGGACAATGGCACTCCACAGGGCAGGGTGTTTAGTCCCACCCTGTTCAATGTACTGAAGCACCAGCTGGTGTGTCTGCCTTTCTCCAGAGGCGCCATCCTCCTCAGCTATGCCGATGACCTGGCACTTGTCATACCTAGGAACCGCCGGCTTTTGCAGCGTGCCCAGGAGGACCTCGATCTGCTGGCTTTCACTTGCCAAATCCAAAGCCATGATCCTTCGCACCAGGGTGCCCAGTCAGAGGCTGTGGGTCCTGGGCATCGACCTGGAGTGGGTTCACAGTTATAGGTACCTTGTCATCTACATTGACAGGCACCTCACCTTCCAGAAACATGTGCACCACATTAAAGAGAGGGCTCTGCAGAGGGTCAGGGCATTGAGTGCCATGGCCATCCCTAGGGTTGGGGCAAGCCTCGAGGTCATGAGGTTGTTCTACATCCAGGCAATACGTTCCCTCGTTGACTATGGGGCACTTGCTCTGGTTCACGCCAGACCCACAAACATCAAATCCCTCTGTGTCATCCAGAACACAGCTGTATGGGCCATGCTGGGGGCTCGTAGGTGGGCCAGTGCAGTGGCTCTGAACCTTGAGGTGCAGCTACAGCCTCTTAAAGACAGGATCCAACTGGTAGCTGCCAAGAGGATCACAAAGTATCTCCGACTCCCAGGGGCTGACAGACTGATGAGAGATTTATGGGTCCGCGAGGGACAGGTCATTCCACTGCATCCCGGCCGCCGATGGATGTGGTTGGTAGCAGATGCCACACAGAAGCTCTTGCCCATGACATTGCTCCAGGCGGGAGGCTGCGACGGACTGGCAGCGAACTACATGGTGCCACCCCCTTGGGCACCAGAGCTGTTTGCAGTGCACTGGACAACCCTACCAGACAGCAAGAGGCATTGCATGCAGGACATTCTGCAACGGCTTGCCTCAGCTAGCATTGTGGGTGCTGAAGGCCCAGGGTGTGTGCCATATTACACCGATGGCTCCAGAGACCCAGTGGCAGGCCGCACAGCTGCTGGGATGTTCCACAGCAATCTGACAGCAGGTTGGCGCCTCCCAGACCATTGCACCATCCTCCAGGCTGAACTCTTTGCCATCCACCAAGCTCTGCAGCATGCTCTTGCAGACCATCAGCATCCCCCCATCATCCATGTTGATTCCAAGGCAGTGATCCAAGCGCTTATGCACAGAGAGCCAAAGAACAACATACGCTTAATCACTTCCATCCGGGGTGACCTACAGACTCTAATGGCCCAGGGTCACAGGGCTACCATCAACTGGATCCCGAGCCATGTGGGTATCCCTGTCAATGATGCTGCAGATGAGGCTGCTAGGACTGCAACCCTTGAGGCGCAGCCACGTGCTGCAATCTCCATCAGCCTCAGCCAGATTGCGCTGTGGGCTGCCAGTGCGGCCAGGCGCTCATTCCCTGACCCTGGGGATTCACGGAGCCTCTGTTGGTATGTCAGGGTGACCCACAGGGTGCCCTCTCCAAGTATTCAGACACAGTCCAGAGAACTGAGGGTGCATATCCACCGCCTACGCTTAGGGTATCCCACCACTGCATGGATTGTTGAACAGGCGCGAGAGGAGCTCTGTACCCATTGTGACCGAATGGTTCCGAAGCCCTTGGTACACTGCCTGTTAGACTGCCCGGCTAGGATGCCCCTTCGCCGTAGACACTTCCCAATGACCCCTGTGGGGCAGGCCCGAGAGGATGAGGCAGCACATCTTGTGTACTTACCTGTCAGGGACTTGGAAACCTTACTTCCAGTCATTGCACGTCATCCGCCCCCCCCCCCCTACAGCTGCTGCGAGGGCCTGCTTTGGGCCTCCATTGCACTGCACACCAGCCATAAGAACATAAGAATGTAGGAACACTGCAGAAGGCCTACTGGCCCATACGAGGCAGGTCCTTATCAAAACGACATCTACCTAAAGCTACTCAAGAAACAACTCCCGCACCCCCCAACACCAATCAAACCCAGCCCCTCCCGCTCATATATTTGTCCAGTCTCTTCTTAAAGCTACCCAAGGTCCTAGCCTCTATCACCCCACTGGGAAGACTGTTCCACGCATCTACAACTCTGTTAGAAAACCAGTACTTACCTATGTCCTTTCTAAATCTAAATTTATCCAACTTAAATCCATTATTCCTGGTTCTTACCTGGTTCGACACCCTCAGTACTTTATTAATGTCTCCCTTGTTTATGCCCGTCATCCACTTATACACTTCAATGATATCTCCCCTCATTCTACGCCTCTCCAGAGAGTGGAGATTTAAGGCTTTAAGTCTATCTTCATACGGGAGGTTCCTTACACAGTAAATCATTTTAGTCATTCTTCTCTGTATGTTCTCTAATGAGTCTATGTCCATCCTGTAGTAAGGGGACCAAAACTGAGCAGCATAATCTAAATGAGGCCTCACTAGTGATGTATAGAGCTGTAAAATAACTTTTGGACTTCTGTTACTTATACTTCTTGAGATAAATCCAAGTAATCTGTTGGCCTTGTTGCGCACACTGAGGCACTGCTGTCTTGGCTTCAGATTTCTGCTTACCATGACTCCCAAGTCTTTTTCACATTCTGTATGACCAAGCTCTACTTCACCTAGATTATAGCTTCGAGGGTTATTTTCATTACCAAGGGCAAGTACCTTACACTTATCCACATTAAACTTCATCTGCCATTTCTCAGACCAAGACATTAATTTGTTCAAATCGTCCTGGAGTTCATTGATATCCTCCTCAGAGTGAATTATACGGCCTATCTTTGTATCATCAGCAAACTTACTCATGTCACTAGTAATCCCTTCATCAAGGTCATTAATGTAAATTATGAACAAGAGAGGGCCTAAAACTGATCCTTGTGGAACGCCACTAGTGACTAATCCCCATTCAGATTTCACTCCATTAATGGTAACTCTCTGCTTTCTATTGGTAAGCCATGCCTCAATCCATGCTAGAACTTTACCTCCTATACCATGAGCTGCCACTTTTCTTAAGAGTCTCTTGTGAGGTACTCTGTCGAAGGCTTTACTAAAATCCAAATAAACAATATCATATTCCTTATCACTGTCAACTGCCTCAAATGTTCTATTGAAGAACGTCAGTAAGTTTGTCAGGCAGGAACGACCTCTCGTGAATCCATGCTGAGATTCATTTATCAAGTTATGCTCTTCAAGGTGACTTCTGATAATGTCAGCTATAATTGATTCTAATAACTTGCCCACTATAGATGTCAGGCTTATTGGACGGTAATTTGAAGGAGTGGACTTATCCCCTGATTTGAATATAGGAACCACATTAGCCATCTTCCACATCTCTGGCACAACACTGGTAAGGATGGACGCATTGAATACACTCGTTAATGGCTGACTAAGCTCCATCTTGCATTCCTTAAGTACCCTTGAAAACAACTCATCGGGTCCCGGGGACTTATTTTGTTTCAGTTTGTCTATCTGTTTAATAACCATGTCCCTCGTGACAGTAATATTAGTTAACTTAAATTCATCAGGAACTAAATAATTGTTAATTACTGGAATCTCATTTACATCTTCCTGTGTAAAAACTGACAAAAAATAGTCATTAAATAAGGAACACATTTCCAGTTCATTATCCGTCAGCTGTCCATTCCCAGATTTCAGAGGTCCTACTTTTTCCTTCACCTTCGTCCTATACACTTGAAAGAACCCCTTTGGATTAGTCTTTGATTCATTAGCAACTCTAATTTCATAGTCACGTTTAGCCTTTCTAATCGCCTTTTTTACTTCTCTTTTAAGCTGAACATATTGGTCAGTAAGGTTAACCTCTCCTCTTCTGATGCGCCTATAAATTCCCCTTTTCTCCCCTAATAGATGCTTTAGCCTCCTGTTAACCCATTTGGGATCGTTATTATTAGACCTAATTTCTCTCTGGGGAATGTATATACTCTGGGCACTGTGTACATTATTAAGAAAACAATCATAAAAGCAGATCCCTTCATATTCATAAGTATGATTATCGTCAATAAAATCATTAGCTAGATAACCCCAATCAAGATTAGACAGATGTTCCCTAAGTCCATTATAATCGGCAGAACGAAAATCGGGGATTTTTACTGTATTATCATTATTCTTGCATTCCCAATTAATGCTAAAGGTGATGGATTTGTGATCACTTGCGCCAAGCTCTTCAGTGATCTCCAGATTATTCACGAGTGTTTCCTTATTTGACAAGACTAGGTCTAGCAAATTATTACCCCTGGTAGGTTCAGTTACACTCTGTTTCAGAAAACAGTCCTGAACTGTTTCCATGAAGTCACTGGACTCTAGATTACCTGTCAAAGAATTCCAGTCAATTTGGCTAAAGTTAAAGTCCCCTACTATGACTACGTTACTGTGTCCAGAAGCCCTAACAATTTCGTCCCAAAGAAGTCTCCCTCTATCGTGATCCAAGCCTGGAGGTCGGTATATTACACCTAGAATTAGTTTTTCTTGACCCTCCACGAACTCTACCCAAACAGACTCTGTTACTGCTCCATCTATTTTTATACCTTTTTTTATGCAACAATTAATATTTTCTCGAACATACAATGCAACTCCTCCCCCCTTCCCATTACATCTATCCACATTGAATAACTTAAATCCCTGAATATTACACTCAGCAGTCATATCCCGACTCTTTAAATCATACCACGTTTCAGTTAATGCAATGATATCAAAGTTCCCAGCACATGCTACCAAACGTAGTTCATTAATTTTATTTCTTGCACTTCGACTGTTAGCATAAAATACCATCATATGTTTTTTCTTCTGCACATTTTTCCTATTCATCTTTGTTTTTACACAATTTCTGAAATTATCATTACCCAGAGTTACTCCATGACAGTTACTATTAAGATTCTTAATATCAGAGCATAAGTCAATATATCCATATTCATTATTAATCATTTCAAAACCCATACCTCTAACTAATCCTAGTTTAAAGTCCTAACAACCCCCTCAACTGAGTTAGCAAGAAAACCCACACCTGCCCTGGATAAGTGAACCCCATCCCTGGCATACATGTCATTTCGGCCATAGAAGTTGTCCCAGTTGTCAATGAATGGTACTGCATTATCCTTACAGTGTTTATCCAGCCAACAATTAATACCAATTGCTCTGGACAACCATTCATTACCAACACCTCTTCTTGGCAAAATGCCACATATAACAGGGCGCCCCCCCTTCTTCCTAATCATGTCTATAGCTGTCCTGAACTTTCTAACTAAATCCTCACTTCTACGCTTGCCTACATCATTGCCTCCAGCACTGAGGCAAATAATAGGATTGTTCCCATTACCGTTCATGATGTTGTCAAGCCGGCTAACAATGTCCTCCATCCCAGCCCCAGGAAAGCATACCCTTTGTCTCCTACTCCTGTCCTTCAAGCAGAATGCCCTATCCATGTATCTAACCTGGCTATCCCCAACAACAACAATATTCTTACCTTCCTTGTTGTCGTTCGTCGTGACGATCCCAGTAGTAGACTCACATTCGTCGGGTAGCACCGAGAATGCGTTGGAGGTTTCCACGGGAGTTTCCACAGCAGTCTCTTTCTTCTTCATCGTTTCTGGCTTTCCATTCGTCTTCTTGATCGTCAACTTCGTCGTCCCCTGCTGTCCAACCACTGACCACGATCCCTTCTTGACCTGAGGACTCGAAACAGGAGGACTACTACGAATCCTCTTGTTTTCCTCGGTCAATCGCCGTATCTCCATCTTCGCTGCCCTCAATTCTTCCTTAAGTTGCTGGTAAAGTTGCTCGATGGAGGGCATCTTGGTTCAGTCCACGGGAGCAAACAAGACACTTCTTCACAGAGTTAAGTACAGGTCAGCACTCAAAGTACAGGTCACCAGGTACATTGTGAGGCATCTCCCGAGCAGGACATGGATTCAGAGAGTGTTCGGCGAAAGAGGGCGGCAACCCAATCTGATTCCAATGATGTCTTGACTCCGGCGCAGAGGCCGGGGAAGAAACCATGGGCTGACGTGGTGAGTGGAGGCGCCACAGGTGTGTCCGGTCAGGTGTTCGACTCGGGGGGAATCACGCTCACAGTGGAGAGTGTGGTGGGAAAAGTAGGAAGGCTGGTAATGTGCCTATGAAAGGAGTTCCAGGGCAGCGTGTAAAGCCCTTCACGAAGGTTTCAGGTGTATGACTGCAAATGTAAATGGGATGTGTGTGGATGTGAAGTGTTTGTGGCTCCAGGTTTTTTTAAGGCGTTATGCCATAGATATAGTGCTTGTGCAGGAGCATAATTTTAAGGTTGGTCGGGATTTGAATGTGGCTGGATATCGTGTGTTTGTGGCGTATTCAGAACGTTTGAAGGGTGGGGCTGGGATCCTGATTTGGGAGACGAGCCCATTTGTTGTAATTAGATGTGAGGGAGGGGAGGAGGGTAGGGTACTCTGGGCAGATGGGTGGTGGAGGGGTGAGCAACTGGTAGTGGTTTGTGTGTATGCGCCAGCGGAGTGTGATGTATGGGTAAAGAATGAGTTTGTGCATGAAGTTTTGATTTATTATTTGCAATCTCTTCCCTCGGTAGCAAGCAATCGTAGGCGGTGATTGGAATTGTGTAGTACATAGAAAGGATGTGGAGCCACGGGGGGCAGGGTGTTTTTTGGTTAGCCTGAGGGATCTTTTGCTGGGCATGGGGTTAAGGGATGTTATTGAAGGTGGGAACATGTTGGTTGAGCACACGTTTCATAGATGGGAATACACAGCTAGGCTAGATAGGTTATATGTAACAAGGAGTGTGCGGGTGATGAGCGTGCATACGGTAAATGCTGTATACATGGATCATAGAGCTGTTTATGCAGACTTGACTTGGGCAAGCTTGCCTAAGAGGTATTCAGGGTATTGGAAGTTAAATATGAGACTTCTTGGGGTGGAGGAGGCAGGGTTACATTTTGGGACAATGTGGGAGAATTTGTGGGGAGAGGGTAGGGATGTGGGTGACTTACTGGGGTGGTGGGATGGGGTAGCTAAGGAAAGGATCTGGCAGCTTTATGTGCGATGGGGAAAGTACAAGGGCTGGATGACGTATGGGCTGCAACAGTATTTCGAGGGTAGGTTGCAGGGTTGTTATGAGAGGGGCATGCAGGCAGGGCAGTATCCCATGGAGGAAATCGAGTTGATAAAAGGGAAGATTCAAGATTTTGCAGAATGACAGATTTGATGCGGTGAGAGTGCAGGGTGGATTTGAAGAGGTGGTGTGGGGTGATCACCCATCGGCCTGTGTGTTACAGACACAGAGGCAGCGCCGTATGGCTATGGAGATTGATAGGCTGGTGGTACATGAGGACTTAGGTGGATATAGGGCGGGACAGGAGTTAAGAACAATGGAGGCGATGAGTGATTATGTGGATAGGTGGTTTGGAAGAGATTTACTGAGTGCAGGGGTGGATGTGAGGGCTTTCGGGGGTTGGGGAGAATGTATCATGTATGCTAAGTAGCAGTGATTGCATGGCATTGGGGGGGATATTGAAGAAGGAAAGGTGTGGAGGGCTTTAGAGGGGATGGCACGAGGTAAGGCACCAGGTTTGGATGATTTGCCCTACGAGTTTTATGTGAGCCATTGGAGTGTGTTGAAGTCCTTCTTAGTTGAACTGATGAATACGATGAAAAGGGAGGGGAGGATGGGCGGGTTGTATGGGACTGCATTTGTGGTTTTAGTGCCAAAAAGTGAGCGACAAGACACAGTGTGGGACTTTAGGGTGATATCACTGTTGTGTGCTGATTATAAGATTTTTGCAAAAATTTTAGGAAATAGGCTGAAGTGTGTGGTGGATAGTGGTTGCGAGAGGACAATATGGAGTGTCTGAGAGAACGATGTATGACGGGCATAATATAAAGAATTTTGTAGAAGGGTCGGGAGGGGAGCCGGGGGGGGGGGTGTCTTAGCGTTAGATTGGCAGGTAGCATATGATAGTGTAGAACGTGATGCATTGTGGTACATATTAAGGAGGTAGGGTTTTGGGGAGGAGGTGGTGAGTTGGGCAGAGATATTGTATAAAGGTGTGGGAGTGTGTGTACAGGTAAATGGGAAGTTGGGGGAGTGTGTAACCATGGGTCGGGGTATTAGGCAGGGTTGTCCCCTGTCTCAATTGTTGTTTGCCTATTTAACAGACCCATTCTATAGAGTGGTGTGAGCGTGTATGGAGGTGGATTGGGGAGTAGGAAGTGGAGAGCAGGGAATAATAGGGTATGTGGATGACACGACAATACTCGTGTGAATGCTGAGGAGTTTACTTGCGGTAGAGGATGTTATTGATAATTTCGTGGGGGTTACCAGTTTAAGAGTTGATGTGGGGAAATCAAAATTACTGGTCTTAGGAGATTGGGTGGCAAGAGAGAGTTGGGGATGGAATGTACGTTGGAACATGGTGAACAGGATAAAAGTGTATGGGATAGTGTATATGGGTAGTGCGAGAGAGGCGAGGATGGTTAATTCTGGACTTGTTGTGGATCGAGTGGTGGGGCGATTGGATGGGTTGAGACCAACTCATTTGACAGTACATCAGCATGCGATTGTTGTGAATGTGTTGTTATATAGTAAAGTCTGGCACATGGCAGCAGTATATCCGTTAGCAGGTCCGGATGTTACGAGGCTGTTAAGGAGGGTTTTCCATTTTCTTTGGGGTTTCGGGTGTGAATTGTTGAGTAGGAGTGTGATTACCCTACCAGTCAACAGAGGAGGATTGGGGTTGATTGATTTACGATTAAGAGTCAAGTGTATTTATTTAAAGTGGGGGTTACGTCATGTGCTGGGACAAGCGGGGAGGGGCATGAATGACTTACATGAAGAAGTGCAAATGTGGTGGGGAGGGTCGGAGATGAGGGTGTGTGAAGATGTGTTGTGGGCGTTGCTGCATGTCCGGGACCCTAATAAAGTTCGGGTGGGTGTTTTAGAGCGTGCCGTAGGGGCAAAGGTAGTCACAAAGGCTGAGGGTATCTACCCTATGTATGCATGGGAGGATATATGGGAGAGGTTATGGTTGATGCGGCATGTGTCACTAAATGTGCGAGAGGTATTGTTCAGTTTTCTCCATGGTATACTGCTGTCGGGTGCTGCACTTAGGGAAAGAGGGTTGATGGTGGAGGGCACGTGTCGGGTGTGAGGGGATGAGGAGACGGCGTTTCATGTAGTGTATTTTTGTGATAATTTAGGGGGTATCAGGGAATGGATAGGTAAGGTTCTGAGGACAGTGGGAGGGGGAGGGGTATCAGTATTGAGGGCACTAAGTTTGGACGTGGGAGGCGTGGAGGCGCCTGTGCAACGTGTAATCACGTATATAATTGCAGATTTTGTTTTTGTATCCTGGGCGATGAGAGGGAATGGGGATTGAATGTTGTGTTGTAATCGGGGAATATATGGAAGTCGCTGGGACCAGGCTTTTTCAGCAGGGTGTCGTACTATGAGTGTGAGAGTATTGTTAGTGTTGTGAAAGGGTGGGGGTTGAAGTTCAGGGGATGGAACGGGCTCGTCTCTGGGGTTGGGTATGCACAAGGGCTGTGTTGCTGTGTGTGTCAGTGTAATGTGTGGTTGTGGTGAATGTGGTTGTGTGAGTGGATGTGGTGGTGCAGTTGTATAATGTGTTATAGCTGTCTTATGTCAGAGAATACTGCTTTCTTTGTTTGTTGAAGTACTTGATTTACCTTTAGGTATTGCCCTGGCAAACGGGGTTTTGTTTGATTGTACCGAGCATTTTCTTGCTATATTATATAATGTGTACAGCCTGTAGATGAGTGCGGAATGCTTATGGCTTTTCTAGTTTTGTGACTGACTCGTAAGACTTGTGGTGAGCGAGTATGTATGACTATAGGGAACTTAATGTACTGGGGGGGTTAGTTGGGTAAGAGTATGTACTTTGTTTTATAATGAGATTGTGATGTAGGTCTTTTCATTTATTGATTATTTGTGCAGATTGTGAGTAACCGATATATTTATCATAATATTTTTCTTATCGTATTGTGCCTTGATGATATGCCACAGTAATATTATGTAAATAGTGGATACCTGATGGGATTATGGCTTTAATTGTGTTTTTTTTACATTATATTATTGACCCTGTTACAGGGGTCACCTGCATGTTATGTCCTTGTTGTTATTCTTGTGTAAATAGGGTTAAGATTACCCATCTTTCTTAATGTTATGTTCTGTCATAAGCGATATTTCCTAGTGTATTTGTGTAACCTCTTTGTGTCTGTTAATATTGTGTTTGTTATTTTGCTATTGTACGTCCTGAGGGATTGAGATTCATAATATTTTTTATATTAAATATATATCATCCTTGTGTAAGGGGTTTTATGTTAAGCTATGTATTGTGTTTAAAAAAAATAAAAAAAATTGCTCTAAGTTATTTATTTGCACACGACACTCTAGGCCTATAGTTCCCCTCTAGAAGTACGGCTTTACTATGTTGTTGAGGACTTTTTTCCGTTTTTTTTTTTTTGCTCAGTAGGTATTATTATTTGCTAGATTAGTTCTAAGCACTGGAGGGATGTATTTTATGAGTTCACTGGCATAGTTCAATGTTCCTAGCATGCAAAAGATAACACACAAAAATGTATTACAACCTTTCATCAGGGAGGCTTTCTTTCCTCTCACAGAAACTGATACAATGTTATTTATTTCCACACGGTACTCTAGACCTATTAGTTCCCCTCGTGAAGGTATGCCTCCACTGTGTTATGTATGTGGGCATTACTTTTTTTTAGGGGGGCGGGGTTACTAGAGAAATGCCTGTGTGAGTCATGGAACTGCCTGATCCAGCTAATGAGACCTTTGCTTGTGGTGATCGTGTCGTGTGCGAATGTATTCACTGTGCAACGTTCCTAAAGGAGAGGTCGTCCATCTCACTTCTGAATTGTGACTGCTGGCTCTCAGCCGCGACTTAGTCTTTCACCGGTGCCGGCAGGAGGACTGCTCATCACCTGGCTGTCAACTTATCATGCAACTCATATCATTGGATCGTAGCTGCGTTGTTGTGGAAACTCTTATGTGTGAGCTGTGACTAGTGATGTACCTAGTGAAACACGAAAATGTTAGTTTGAAGTGGCTCTCAACAGCCTACCTTCACTACTCCTCTCGCCTCTCCTACCCCCTCCCCTCCTTCCTCGACTTAGAACACATCCATTCGCCTCTATTTACCTAAGGTCTAGAGGCAGATTTTGCCAGTCCATATAAGAGTTTGAGTGTCCGTGCCAGTCCTGCCAGCACTCCACGGTTTCTTCCTCACCCTTCTTACGAATGTGTCTCCTCTGGGCCTCATAGAAACTTATACTGTTGGATCGCAGCTGCAGTATTGTGAGAACTCTTATGTGTGAGCTGTGACTCGTGATATACTTAGTGTAACACTGGAAATAGCGTTCCGTTTGATGCCTCTGCTGCCACTCATCAGCTACCCCTCTTCCTTGCATTTAAACTCAGCCGTTCGCCTCTATCAGATTAGATTTTGCCACCGAAGTGGCTAGTTTATTGTGCACCCCATATCCATCCTGTGGACGGTAGCGCGAGAGCATATGGATACACAAAAGGCCTAGGAACTAGGCCCCAAAGGGTTAACAGGAATACATATGGATTTATATCTACATATTTATAGTTCACTTATCTGTTACAAGCAAATTTAGGAAATTTGCTTAGTATATCTGGTATCTTATTTTCATTAATAAAATATCTTGACATGTCACATAGGTTATTATACTGTCTGTCTCTGTATTCCTCAATAAGTGGACAATTAAGCACATAGTGTTCAAGAGAGTGACCATATGCCTGATCACATAATTTACATTTAGTTTCATCATCATCTGTGTGTCTCCCAAACTGCCAGAAGTACTTGTAACCAAGCCTAAGCCTGGCCACTACAACATCAGTCAGTCTGTTCACATTTCAAGTTGCTCCATAAACATACTTATCTACGTTCATGTTATCATAGTGGGTTATAGATCTACTCAGGCTTCTAACTGCATTCCTATAACAATCATTTTCATTATTTACTTCTCTCCTAATATTATTCCTAATGCTAGACACAGTTATACCAAAGTTATATTCTACATTCTCCTTCTGGGTACTCTTCTTGGCTAACATATCAACTTTATCATGAAGGAGTAATCCAATGTGTGATGGGATCCATAGCAATTGTACATTAATTCCTTTGTCCCTAATTTTTGAGTATCTATACCTGGCTTCCCCAATGAGCATGTTGTTGGAGTCATTATATGAGTCAAGAGCCTTCAATGATGGCATAGAATCAGTAATGATGATAGAGTCAAGTTCAGTGTCATAGGTTAGCTTTAGCACCATTAGGATTGCAAACAATTCAGTTTGCAGTGTAGACGCCCAGTTGTTAATTCTTATGCCTAACTCAACAAATTTATTATCGTTCTTAACTAGGGAGGTGGCAACAAGAGCAGATGCAGCCCTGCCAGAAGACTCCTGTTTAGATCCATCAGTGTATATAACTTGTGATAACTTATTACTACCGGCTAGGTGAGAAATTTCTTCTTGAGCAGTTGCTCTAACAAGAGATTTAAGGAAGGGATTACTAGCAATGAGCTTCTTGGGAGGGACTTGTAGGTATGTGATATTAAATGAACACATCTTCCATGGAGGGGTGAAATGCTCTTGTTGCCTACAGTGATACAGTTCATGTAGGTTGTAAAACTTAATGCAATTGCACGTTTTCACAATCCATTTAGATTTGTGTGTATTTACCTCTAGACACTTGGTAAGATTCACTGTGACAGTGTCTGGTTCGTTTCTCAACATTCTAATACCGAGTACAGTGTTAATTTCAACAATCCTATCACTGATACTAGAAATACCAAGCTCCTTCCTCATGTTAAGAACTTTTGTAGATCTGGGACAGCCAAGAATAATCCTGAGAGCTTCATTTTGCATTAACTCCAAGGGTCGGAGAGAACTTTCTCTAGCTAATATCAACATGGGAGCAGCATAATCAATTAAGGACCTAACATAGGCTATGTACATCATGTACATCATTCTCACGATTCTCACATTAGCACCATAGTTGGGATTGTAGCCAGCAACAGCTTTGAGAGCATTAAGCCTAGCTTTGCATTTCTTGTTTAGTTGTGGTATAGTGGATTTGTTAAAGGGTACATCTACACCAAGATATCTGTAAGTTTTAACGTAGCTAATGATTTCACCCTGCAAATAGATGGGTGGGGGATGTCGTTTGCTTGTTAAGATCTTTGTTTTAGAGGAAGATATTATGAGGCCTAGTCGATTACAAATTGCTTGAACTTCATTAAGAATGGTATTATCTTCTTATGCCCTGTTGTATGGATCCTAGACACGTGTGCTAGCTGTGTTAAGTGCTGCGGGTTTGGAGTAATTAACGAGTAGTGCAGTATTGGTAAATCTCGAGACGACTGTGGCCCCGTGAATGACCTTGAAAATCGCACTGCGACCCGCAGGCCACTACACCCACATTGCCTGTGTCTAGCGAGGTGAATATCCCTTCCTTGTCCCTTCTATTCACCGGTATCCTTTAGCCCATCGCCAGTGTGAAACTCCTGTCAGCTATGAATATAGTTGATGGTGTTGACGTAGATGATGGTGAAGGCAGATTTGAAACATATTTTAGTAAACAGGCTCGGAAAAAAGAACGAGGCTTCCAGAGAAAGCTTGCTGCAAGCAATACAGTGGGCACACACCCTCCCAAAGCTGTCAGGTTAGATTTCCCTAACAACATTGATCAAGAGACTAAGTGTAACTGGTTTTTCGAAGCTAGTGTAGACAATCATGAGAAAACGGTCAAGTTTGTCCACGATGAGGATAACTACGTCTTTGTGCCTAATGATTCAGCATTTATAGACAAACTTCTCACTCACGAATATGCCAACATCAAACTCCGAGCTGCCCCACCAAGGGCACCTAAAGTGCTTATTGTCATCTACAACGTCAACAAGCACTTGAATCCTCAATATCTGGCCTCAGAGCAAGTTGCAAGCCCTCGTCGACTTTCCAACGGTCTGATATTAGCTGAGTGGACTGGCCAGGGGACTCTGCCACGCTATATTCACTCCCGTGCAGCCCTCAACAGACGCTATAACATTACATTGTACAGACTTCCTCAACGTCGATGTTATAAGTGTCAACGCTGGGGCCACATTGCCAGGAAATGCCCATCTAAGTCACACTAGTGTGCAGTGTGTGCCAATGCTCATCCTTCTGAACGGTGTTATGATATGATCAAACAGCAACAGACTGTTGCTAAACAATGTATCAATTGTAAGACCTCAGGAGTCACAGCAGCTCATGCTGACTGCAGTGTGAGGGCTCCCCACATCGTAGCCAACTGCACCTCACCCTGTACCCCTCATTATGACCCCCCAGGACTACCAGGTACCTCGAGTCTGAATACTGGCTCATGCCTGCCCTCAGACAATGGGGTTGAGCACCTCACATGGGGAGCACGTCAACAGACCTCCATCACGTCTGCTGTCAATACCAGCCTAGCAAAGTCAGCTGACAGTCAGCCAAGGAGCTCAGCTGACCGGGACTTCACGTTTCCAGATGTTCCAAGTCTTGCTCCTGTGGTATACAACCTGATGTCGCGCATAAAGGTACTGGAAACACAACAATTTCTCCTGAAACAACAATTTGAACAACACATGGAAAGATGTGTAGAGTGTATCAATAACAAGATTGTCACAATTTGTGAAAGCAAGTGTAAGGCTGCTGAACAAGGTGGTGGCGGTAATGACGAATATAATACTTGTGTTGATAACTGTAGTGAGCATCATAATGAAGGCAATGGTGTCTATGATGTTAGTAATAGTGATGACCGAAATATAAGTGGTGGTGAAGAGTGTGATGAGGGCAGTGGTGTCTATAATGTTAGTAATAGTGATGAGCGTAATATAAGTGGTGGTGAAGAGTGTGATGAGGGCAGTTGTGTCTATGATATTAGTAATAGTGATGAGCGTAATATAAGTGGTGGTGCAGAGTGTGATGAGGTTAACCACTTTGGCATTAATGTTGAATACAATACTGTTGATAAATGTAATGAACACAATGTTGGTAGTGGTGTTGGTGATGACAGTTATAGTGTTGCGTGTAATGTTAGTGGGGGAGGGAATGTGAGTGGTGGTGCCACCTATCATACATTCACACATGAACAGCGTCGTGCTCTGAGTATACAAAGACTCTCACGAGGCCTTACAACTGGAAGTGCACTTAGAAAACTCATGGACAAGGGCAACACTGTTGACATTGATAAGGTCTGCTATTTATATGAACAAATTTTTCATTATGCTAAGAAACTCAACAAAATCCCAGGACTTCTATAATGGATCTAAACTCGTATAAACTTTCTATATTAAGCTGGAATATTGCATCACTTAGGAAAAGACTTCCTGACCTTCATCATAAAGTAACCACTGAACCCAATGATGTTGTGTGTCTACAAGAGTGCAGAGTCCCTGAAAAATCCCAACCCCCTAAATTACCATCATTTGTTGCATATAACCTCAAATCTACTAACTCTTGTGTTCTATATATTAAAAAATCACTTCCCCATCAACTTCTTGCACATAAGAAAACAGAGGGGCTACAATATCACGGTGTTAGGATTTATATAGGGAACTCTGCTCTCAACATATTTAACTTGTATGCTCCTGCTGATAAGTTTAATTACTTGGAGCTCCCAACTTGTGCTCATTCTGAACCTACTCTCATTATTGGCGATTACAATGCGAGACACAAAAGCATTGGAAACTCACAGTTTGGTAATCGTAACGGCAATCAACTGTTGTCACTCTTAAACAGTCATGATAATGTGCAAATTGTAGGTGACCTTGAACCCACACATATCTATGGAGGCGCCCTTGATCTGTGTCTGGGCTTCAACATTACTTCTGCCATCTGTGAGTCTTGAATTGTAACAGATATAGCGTCTGATCATTTTCCTAGGCTAACCTCACTAGATATTGGTAATACCGTCCTTCTTGGTGGGATATTCAAACGGAAATGTTTTAATGTTCCCACTGATCAGCATGATGACTTTGTTGCACATGTGACTGATTGGTATAATTCCTATGAGTGTTCCTCTGTAGAGACCTTTAACAATGACCTTGTGAACAGTATTCAGAACTACTTAGAGCCGCCACTGAAACCTCTTGGTACTCTAAACCCAACAAACTTCCATAATAATCATACCTCCTTCAAAAACCATACTTATTACAATGATTCTAAACTTCGAACACTGAAACGTACTGCTCGCAGACTAGGCCTAGCCTATAGAAAACATCGTACCCCTGGAATGCTGAGGCTCTTCCAAACTGCCCTTGTTGCTGCCAGAGAGCATATGACAGAGCTGCGGCAAACAGACTGGGAAAAATTTGTCAACAGTCTTAATGTTCACACCCCACTTAGCCGGGCATGGAGGGACATAATTAGAATTAAGGGTAACAGAACTGGGCAGATAGCGCATCCTCATCCCTTACACAGGGCGAATGAGTTAGTCAGTGCTTGGGCTGCTACATCTAGCTATGACAATCTTCCCAGTACCACACAGGAAAAAATAAATGACAAATATGATGCAAGGGAGAGACTTGTTTGCCTTATGCTCAGCAAGGAAGATGACTGCAACATTCCATTCACTAATTATGAACTTGATGCAGAACTAACTAAGGGCAACTCCACGTCGCCTGGTGAGGATGGTATTACTTACAACATACTCAGATTGCTGTGTCGAGTACCAGGCAATCCATTACTTGAATTATATAACATGAGCTATGTAACTGGGGAGCTCCCTCAATCTTGGACCAACAGCCTCATCATTCCAATTCTTAAGCCCAATCAACAAAATGCATTTCGCCCAATATCTCTTACTAGCTGCTTGTGTAAAACATTTGAGAGAATGATTCTTAATCGTCTCATGTACAGAATCAAAAAAATTTGTCTCCCCGGTTACATGCTTTCATGCTTGGAAGGAGCGTGCATCATTGCATAGCCACCTTTCTCACCATGCACACTGACAGATCATACACTACCTTCCTTGACCTTAAATCCGCTTTTGATGTAGCCAACCGACATGTAATCATTAGTGAACTTGCCAGAATGGATGTTGGAGGATGGGTTCTCCGCTGGATTAAAGGCTACATGTCCAACAGAAAATCGTCTGTGTTGTTCCAGGGACATAGAAGTGTAACTAAAGACTTTGAATTAGGAACCCCACAGGGAGGTGTGCTCAGTCCCACACTGTTCAATATTCTAATTAATGCATTACTTAATGCTATGCCTAGTCAGCCGCATCATTATATGATTAGTTTTGCTGATGATATAATGATTCACACCACCGGATTCTCCAACACCCAAAACATTCTTAATCATGTACTAGCCTCGTGTCAGGACCTGGGGTTGATAATTTCTACTAATAAAACAAAGATACTCAATAGGCGTCCTCCTCGACAGAGAGGCACAGTTCGTCAGATCCAATTGCATGATGGGTCTCTTCTAGAATATGTAAGCAGATACAGGTATCTAGGCTTTGAGGTTCCACTACTTGAACCTGTTGTAACAAGACTTTGTCGCCAATACAAAGAAAGACTAAGAGCACTTAGAGTTGTGGCTGGGTTTCACCCCATGTATGGTGCTAATATTAAAATTGTGAAAATGATGTATCTTGCTTATATTAGATCATTGGTTGATTATGCTGCGCCACTACTTGCTCTTGTGTCTGACTGGAAGCTTGGAGGGCTGGAAAAACTGCAGAACGAAGCAATGAGGATCATTTTAGGATGCCCTCGTACTGCCAAAATTTTAGATGTGCAAAAAGAACTTGATATTCCAAGCATCAGAGATCGTGTTACTGAAAGGAATATCCTAATTGGAGTTAATATGTTCAGGCAAGCCCATTCAAACCCCTGCACAGAAGCCCTCCAAACTTTCCTCAGCACTGGTGAACATTCCTCCAGATGGATCGAAAAAACTGGAATCGACCTCCGCATGAACCAGCTACATGATCTATGTCAAGTAAGGCAACAGTGGCACTTCTCCGCTCCATGGGATATTACCCCATTCCTATCTACCATTCCTCCATTTCCCCCCAAACTACTTTTTAAATCACAACCAAAACTTCGCCTTGAAGCCAAACATGATGCCTTAAGCTGTACTGATAACTTAGTCACACAGCACACACTCTCGCAAATTATTTACGTTGATGGTTCTGTTCACCAATCCACTGGTGCAGCTGGTATTGCTGCTGTTGTCGTACAGAGTGATGGCTCTCTTAAAGAATTTGGAGCACGCATCAATAATTGGGCCTCTACCCTTCAGACAGAACTGTTTGCCATACTCCTTGCAATGAAATGCATCTATGTATCTAAGATTGACAGTTTAATTGTAACTGATTCTCTGTCATCCATAAATGCTCTCAACTCATTAAGTATAAATTGCGGCATGCTTGTGACAGAAGCCAGACACAGGTATGGTAAGATTGTGGGCAGTGGAGTCAGAGTGCACATGCTGTGGATTCCATCTCACATTGGTCTTCAGATGCATGATAGAACTGATAAATTGGCTAAGCTGTATGCTTTCAAAGAGGGAGTAGATTACAATCTTGGCTTGTCAGGTAGTAGTTTGAGAACAATAATACGCAAAGAACTTCAACTGAATTTTATTGACTTAAGACTCAGGGAGATTGACACCAGTCAGTCCATCCATCATCATTCTATCATGCAGGAGGAGCCACATATCTATGGTGCATCCAACAAAATAAGCAGACTCTTGGATGTCACTACCGCCCGGCTCCGGCTGGGTTACAAGTATCTTTGGCAGGTTAAATCACCACCACCAGATGTAGACCAAACGAAATGTAAACTTTGCCAGATGGACTATTGTCACACCCTGTGTCAATATGTACTGGAGTGCGATAAAATTAATGAATTTAGAAACAACTCGCTCAGAAGTGTCCAAGAAATGGCAAAGTATTTTATCCACAGTGGTATATTACAGACCATTCAGGAGAAATACCCTGACTTTGCTAGCTGTAAATAATGCATTACCACGTGTGTGTGTGTGTGTGTGTGTGTGCACTCACCTAGTTGAGATTGCAGGGGCCGAGTCCAAGCTCCTGTGTACTCACCTATTTGTACTCACCTATTTGTGGTTTCAGGGGTCGAGTCATAGCTCCTGGCCCCGCCTCTTCACCGGTTGCTACTGGGCCCTCTCTCTCCCCGCTCCATGAGCTTTATCAAACCTCGTCTTAAAACTGTGTATGGTTCCTGCCTCCACTACGTCATTTTCTAGGCTATTCCACGGCCTGACAACTCTATGACTGAAGAAATACGTGTGTGTGTGTGTGTGTGTGTGTACTCATCTAGTTGAGGTTGCGGGGGTCGAGTCCGAGCTCCTGGCCCCGCCTCTTCACTGATCGCTACTAGGTCACTCTCCCTGAGCCGTGAGCTTTATCATGCCTCTGCTTAAAGCTATGTATGGATCCTGCCTCCACTACATCGCTTCCCAAACTATTCCACTTACTGACTACTCTGTGGCTGAAGAAATACTTCCTAACATCCCTGTGATTCATCTGTGTCTTCAGCTTCCAACTGTGTCCCCTTGTTACTGTGTCCAATCTCTGGAACATCCTGTCTTTGTCCACCTTGTCAATTCCTCTCAGTATTTTGTATGTCGTTATCATGTCCCCCCTATCTCTCCTGTCCTCCAGTGTCGTCAGGTTGATTTCCCTTAACCTCTCCTCGTAGGACATACCTCTTAGCTCTGGGACTAGTCTTGTTGCAAACCTTTGCACTTTCTCTAGTTTCTTCACGTGCTTGGCTAGGTGTGGGTTCCAAACTGGTGCCGCATACTCCAATATGGGCCTAACGTACACGGTGTACAGGGTCCTGAATGATTCCTTATTAAGATGTCGGAATGCTGTTCTGAGGTTTGCTAGGCGCCCATATGCCGCAGCAGTTATTTGGTTGATGTGCGCTTCAGGAGATGTGCCTGGTGTTATACTCACCCCAAGATCTTTTCCCTTGAGTGAGGTTTGTAGTCTCTGACCCCCTAGACTGTACTCCGTCTGCGGCCTTCTTTGCCCTTTCCCAATCTTCATGACTTTGTACTTGGTGGGATTGAACTCCAGGAGCCAATTGCTGGACCAGGTCTGCAGCCTGTCCAGATCCCTTTGTAGTTCTGCCTGGTCTTTGATCGAGTGAATTCTTCTCATCAACTTCACGTCATCTGCAAACAGGGACACCTCAGAGTCTATTCCTTCCGTCATGTCGTTCACAAATACCAGAAACAGCACTGGTCCTAGGACTGACCCCTGTGGGACCCCGCTGGTCACTGGTGCCCACTCTGACACCTCGCCACGTACCATGATTCGCTGCTGTCTTCCTGACAAGTATTCCCTGATCCATTGTAGTGCCTTCCCTGTTATCCCTGCTTGGTCCTCCAGTTTTTGCACCAATCTCTTGTGTGGAACTGTGTCAAACGCCTTCTTGCAGTCCAAGAAAATGCAATCCACCCACCCCTCTCTCTCTTGTCTTACTGCTGTCACCATGTCATAGAACTCCAGTAGGTTTGTGACACAGGATTTCCCGTCCCTGAAACCATGTTGGCTGCTATTGATGAGATCATTCCTTTCTAGGTGTTCCACCACTCTTCTCCTGATAATCTTCTCCATGATTTTGCATACTATACATGTCAGTGACACTGGTCTGTAGTTTAATGCTTCATGTCTGTCTCCTTTTTTAAAGATTGGGACTACATTTGCTGTCTTCCATGCCTCAGGCAATCTCCCTGTTTCGATAGATGTATTGAATATTGTTGTTAGGGGTACACATAGCGCCTCTGCTCCCTCTCTCAATACCCATGGTGTGTGTGTGTGTGTGTGTGTGTGTGTGTGTGTGTGTGTTTGTGTGTGTATGAGTGTGTGTGTGTGTGTGTGTGTGTGTGAGTTTGTGTGTGTATGAGTGTGTGTGTGTGTGTGTATGAGTGTGTGTGTGTGTATGAATGTATGTGCGTGTGTGCGTAAGAGTTTGTGTATGAATGTGTGTGTGTGTATGTGTGTGTTTGTGTGTGTGTGTGTGTGTGTGTGTGTGTGTGTGTGTGTGTGTGTGAGTTTGTGTGTGTGTGTGTGAGTTTGTGTGTGTGTGTGTGTGTGTGTGTGTGTGTGTGTGTGTGTGTGTGTGTGTGTGTGTGTGTGTGTGTGTGTGTGTGTGTGAGTGTGTGTATGTGTGTGACTCAACAATCAATATTTGCACCAATAACTCATTACAGTTGTGACCGGGTGTGGAAGTGTGAATTGCTCATTACTCTATAATTTGTTCATGATTGTAGCCATGTATAAACGTAAGTAACCATTCTTACAGGATTCATTACCTTTGTAATTTGTGAGTTCATTACCTTCGTACCTACTTCAGCTATCAGAACTTTGGGGGCCCAGTCCCTGGACCCATTACGTACCTCTGTAATGTGTAAATACCTTTGTAATTTGTCTTGATTGTGACTAGACCTACCTGGAGTTCATTACCTTTGTAAATTGTGAGTTCATTACCTTTGTAAATTGTGAGTTCATTACCTTTGTAAATTGTGAGTTCATTACCTCTGTAACTTGCTCAGCTGTCTAAACTTTGGAGTGCAGTCCCTGGACCAATTATGTACCTCTGTAATCTTTTGACTACCGCCCTCAGGATGGGTATGGGGTGCATAATAAACATATTAAACTAACTAACTGCCGGCGGGAGAGCAGGTGCCTGTTTATGGGAAACGTAACTACAGCCTTAAGCTAAACGACTATCTCTAACTTAACTTAAATATATGTAGTAGTATTGTAGTAATTGTAGTGTATAATTAGCCTAGGAGTCAAGAAGCTAATTCTTGGTAATTAAGTATATACAGAACTGACACATCTCTAGGCGTAGTGTTCCCTTCCCCTACATTCCCCCACATGGGGGGGCATAACTCTTTCTTAGAACACAGTCTGAAGCAAATAAACAAGTAAAATTATCTGTGAAACTGAATGAAATGCAGGAGTAAGCTTGTTTATACTAAAAAAATATTAAAAGCAAAAATATAACAAATGGAAAGAAAAATATAGAATAAACACATTGCAGTACAGTGGAGCCTCAAACTGGAAAAATGGCTCCTGCACTGGAAAAATGGCTCCTGCACTGGAAAAATGGCTCCTGCACTGGAAAAATGGCTCCTGCACTGGAAAAATGGCTCCTGCACTGGAAAAATGGCTCCTGCACTGGATAAATGGCTCCTGCACTGGAAAAATGGCTCCTGCACTGGAAAAATGGCTCCTGCACTGGAAAAATGGCTCCTGCACTGGGAAAATGGCTCCTGCACTGGGAAAATGGCTCCTGCACTGGGAAAATGGCTCCTGCACTGGGAAAATGGCTCCTGCACTGGATAAATGGCTCCTGCACTGGGAAAATGGCTCCTGCACTGGGAAAATGGCTCCTGCACTGGGAAAATGGCTCCTGCACTGGAAAAATGGCTCCTGCACTGGGAAAATGGCTCCTGCACTGGGAAAATGGCTCCTGCACTGGGAAAATGGCTCCTGCACTGGGAAAATGGCTCCTGCACTGGGAAAATGGCTCCTGCACTGGAAAAATGGCTCCTGCAATGGGAAAATGGCTCCTGCACTGGGAAAATGGCTCCTGCACTGGGAAAATGGCTCCTGCACTGGGAAAATGGCTCCTGCACAGGGAAAATGGCTCCTGCACTGGAAAAATGGCTCCTGCACTGGGAAAATGGCTCCTGCACTGGGAAAATGGCTCCTGCACAGGGAAAATGGCTCCTGCACTGGAAAAATGGCTCCTGCACTGGGAAAATGGCTCCTGCACTGGGAAAATGGCTCCTGCACTGGGAAAATGGCTCCTGCACTGGAAAAATGGCTCCTGCAATGGGAAAATGGCTCCTGCACTGGGAAAATGGCTCCTGCACTGGGAAAATGGCTCCTGCACTGGGAAAATGGCTCCTGCACTGGGAAAATGGCTCCTGCACTGGGAAAATGGCTCCTGCACTGGGAAAATGGCTCCTGCACTGGGAAAATGGCTCCTGCACTGGGAAAATGGCTCCTGCACTGGAAAAATGGCTCCTGCACTGGGAAAATGGCTCCTGCACAGGGAAAATGGCTCCTGCACTGGGAAAATGGCTCCTGCAATGGGAAAATGGCTCCTGCACTGGGAAAATGGCTCCTGCACTGGGAAAATGGCTCCTGCACTGGGAAAATGGCTCCTGCACTGGGAAAATGGCTCCTGCACTGGGAAAATGGCTCCTGCACTGGGAAAATGGCTCCTGCACTGGGAAAATGGCTCCTGCACTGGGAAAATGGCTCCTGCACTGGGAAAATGGCTCCTGCACTGGAAAAATGGCTCCTGCACTGGGAAAATGACTCCTGCACTGGGAAAATGGCTCCTGCACTGGAAAAATGGCTCCTGCACTGGGAAAATGGCTCCTGCACTGGGAAAATGGCTCCTGCACTGGGAAAATGGCTCCTGCACTGGGAAAATGGCTCATGCACTGGGAAAATGGCTCCTGCACTGGGAAAATGGCTCCTGCACTGGGAAAATGGCTCCTGCACTGGTAAAATGGCTCCTGCAGTGGGAAATGGCTCCTGCACTGGGAAAATGGCTCCTGCACTGGGAAAATGGCTCCTGCACTGGGAAAATGGCTCCTGCACTGGGAAAATGGCTCCTGCACTGGGAAAATGGCTCCTGCACTGGAAAAATGGCTCCTGCACTGGGAAAATGGCTCCTGCACTGGGAAAATGGCTCCTGCACTGGGAAAATGGCTCCTGCACTGGGAAAATGGCTCCTGCACTGGGAAAATGGCTCCTGCACTGGGAAAATGGCTCCTGCACTGGGAAAATGGCTCCTGCACTGGGAAAATGGCTCCTGCACTGGGAAAATGGCTCCTGCACTGGAAAAATGGCTCCTGCACTGGGAAAATGGCTCCTGCACTGGGAAAATGGCTCCTGCACTGGGAAAATGGCTCTTGCACTGGGAAAATGGCTCCTGCACTGGAAAAATGGCTCCTGCACTGGGAAAATGGCTCCTGCACTGGGAAAATGGCTCCTGCACTGGGAAAATGGCTCCTGCACTGGGAAAATGGCTCCTGCACTGGGAAAATGGCTCCTGCACTGGGAAAATGGCTCCTGCACTGGGAAAATGGCTCCTGCACTGGGAAAATGGCTCCTGCACTGGGAAAATGGCTCCTGCACTGGGAAAATGGCTCCTGCACTGGGAAAATGGCTCCTGCACTGGGAAAATGGCTCCTGCACTGGGAAAATGGCTTGCTTGCTAAGAAACAGGGAACACAAGCCTCAAAATAACGTAATCTCAGCAAAAATATTTAAAACAAATATATAAAGCAATCAAATTTGACTAGGAAAATTAAATAAAAAAAAACATAATATTAAAATGTCACAAAAATACTTGGAAATGAAATACGCAATGATAATTACCACAATAAAATTATAGAAAAAAATAATTGAACAAGATAGTACACTGAAATGAATAACAGTATACTAAAATTAGAGAAAAATAATCAAAAGAAACACTGCTCGCAGAGTGAAGAAACAAAATTACGTTAGTAATGAACTTACTGTAAGCAAAGTCTGAAAGAAAATAATATTAACACTTGCAGAATTATACTGAGCATAGTAACAACACTAGGAACATTAACAATATATATAAAGTGAGAGGGTAAATCTGTAACACACGACACTGAGAATTATACTGAGTATATAGTCACTTATTTGAAAGATTAATACATGTGGTAAATATGTTCTGCACCTGTATTACGTGGCGAAAAATTATAGTCCCTGCTCTATATGGTCTAAGATAACACAATAATAATTAATAAAATGATACACGATGATACACAAATCTAGGAGTCATACAGGAGAGAGATGAGGAATGGAGAAGAAAAGCTAGTTGTAAGCAGGACCTGGAGTGTATGTTTACAACCCTTAGCTGACCCCAGGGAGGGTGCCCAACTGCTTGGAACAGTGATTTTAATGTCACTGCTGCTTCCAGGAGAGGGAGGGAGGGGCATCTTTTTCGTATACTCCTGAAATATTCAGGCCTCTTCATCGGTCACAACAGGAAAACTCTTCTTTCTTCACCTGACTCTGAAGGTCAAACTAGGTGTGGGGGTGGTGGCTGGTGGCGCGGTGGTTAATTAAGAGAGATCCAGCGAGCAGCACGCGTACTTACCTGAAGCTTCACTCTGATAGTTTGTTGAGATACTATGGAACCTAATGTAAGCCACAATTAACCAACTTTTGACAGGAAAGGCATTTACCAGACAACAAGAACTTGTAGGCATGACTATAGATCCACAAAGAAAGAGACCAAGACCAAGCAAATGGCTTCGAACAGACTACTTGGGATGGCTTGCCTTGGCTTTTTTTGTGAACAAGAACATCTGAAACAACAGGAGCACATGCAGAGACCGTAAACAGGTACGGACAATCTTATTACAGAGCTGGCTTATTGAAGACTGAATTACTAGCTTTCTTCTTGTTTGTGTTCATGCATTCTTCCATTCGTGCATAAATTTATGAAGTTTGCCTCAGCAGCTCGTAAGCTTCCAAAGAGCACTAAACAACCACTCGTAGATATCACAGGAGAGTCGTACAAAGCTGGTGACCAAAGCTGCAAGGAGTGAGATGGAGTTAGGCGGGCACCGTGACTCAGCGACACTATACACATCTCAAATCACAGAAATTCCTAAAAGTTTTACGATCGCTGTCAACATTTGTTCCGATTATTATTATCATGGGGAAACGTTAAACCGGTAGAGATTATACAGCGTCTGTAAGGAGGGATGGGAGGTATGGAAGGCATTCTGGCTCAGTTCAGGGAACTGGAGCACAGATCCAATTGCCTAGATCAAGAGTCCCCTCACCAGCCTCAAAAAAACCTCCCTTGAAGGACCATTTGTTGTAGGGTTCGGGGTTCGGATCTAATGGTGCAGCGGAGTGATAGACAGCACCTCGCTGAGTTGACTCAGGAAATCGTAATGACACGATTCCAAACAAACCCTAACACAGGCGGGAATAAAACCAGCGATCAGAGAGTCATAAAACTCCAGACCGACGTGCTAGCCACTGGACCAGCTGGCTACAATAAAATAAGGCCAACTAGATATATTTATATGGTTTCCTTGCTGAGTTTTATTGAGGATGAAGTCTCGCCGTCTCCCACCATATCCTACGTATATCCGTTCACACAGACGCCTACATCTCAAATGTTGGCTGTACCCCATGGGCAAGAGAGGGCTTTTTGAACTGGAGGCCAGTGTCAGTGACCCTAACATTCCCAATCTGCGCCACTTACGGTTCCAGATCATTTGTAAGAGATATTAAAATTCGTATATGCTTTTACCCAAATTAGGGAAGCCCTTTATTAACAATAATTAAGTTCCTCAAAACAAATATGTTGGGAAAATACTCATGGATTGCCAACTATATATTAGATAATAAACATTGTTAAGCATACAGTCCCTATTAAAGAGCAGAGGTTACCGGGCCGCGGGGGCGTTGACCCCCGGAACTCTCTCCATGTAATCTCCAGGTAAACATCTAGAAGACATCAAATAAATTCGAGACATTGAAATAAGATATGCAGAGTAAGATGTCACGTACCTTCCAAGGTGTTACACAGTCAGTCTTCCACAATCTGATGAACTTGTCTGGGACACCACGGAGTGATGACAACAAACCAGCAGGAAACACACCAGTGTATGACCCTCCCACACTCTCACTGCTACTCACGTCCACACAGCCACTCTCATCACTCGTGTAGTGAGCGTACGAGCTGAACTGATGGCAAATACGAAATGAATAAACGTTAATATAGGTGAAAGCCTCTTCATCCAAGTAAACAGAACTACCCTCCCCTTAACTGGATTGAACTTGATTACATTACACCCGTATGTAAAATATTATTAGGTTACCCAAAGGAGAACATTAAATTAGTTGCTTGATTTTTTTCTGTTTTTTTTTTTCTTACTTAGATTTTTCATTTTTATTTCTCTTAGTAACATGAGGCGATCTCATTCAATCAGCTTAAAATTTTCAATTCTAGTGTACTGTAAGCTGGGCGAGATTCTTGGAACTATTTTCTATGAGCAGTTACCTTATGACGAGAGTTCTAGAACCCATTCTCTGATTCCTAGAATATTTCGATAGCTTCCAAAAGTCTCTGCAGCTTATCTTCAAACATTCAGAAACTGTGATTCCTATTTCGACGTTAGCAAAGAGTGATATTCACCATCAGGCCCGTGGCCTGGTGGTGAACGCTCTCGCTTCACACGGTGAGGGTCAGGGTTCAATTCCCAGCAGGGGGTGAAAACAGTGAACGTGTTTCCTTACATGGGTTGTCTATGTTCACACATAAGTAAAAATTGGTACCTGGGTGTTAGTCGACTGGTGTGGGTCGCATCCTGGGACAAAAGTGACCTAAATTGTCCGAATTGCTCTGCATAACAAGCAGCTTTCTATATAGTAATATGTCGTTGATGTCAATATGTCACTGAAGTCGCATTCCTATGGTTCCAAACGAGTTTAGTTTATTAATAAATTTGCCCTAAAAAGCAAAACTTTTAATGGCAACTATCGTGGCTAAAGATACAACTATAATAATAATAATAATAATAATAATAATAATATGCTTATTATTATTATTATTATTATTATTATTATTATTATTATTATTATTATTATTATTATTATTATTATTATTATTATTATGATAGCTGATGTATTTTTGACCATGATAGTTGCCATTAAGTTTTCTTTGTTAGGGAAAATTTATTAATACACTAAATTAGTTTGGAAAATTTGGAACCATAGGAGTTCCTTTGATAACTGGAGATGCCTCTCCTTTTCTGCTTCAAATTCTCAGTTATAGGTTGTTCCCAATTTCCAAATTTTAATAAATAAATATTGATACAGATATCCATTAAGTAACTATAGATTGCCTCGCCTGATCGGCTTCAAAATATTAATGATGATTCACTACATAAATTTATACAATTTAGGTGAAAATTTGAAATTTTAATAACAATGAAAAACTTGGAATCGTTGGATTAAGTACCATTACTAGAGAATTAATTTCTGACAGGTTGCAAACTGTCAGTGTTGATGGACTTTATGATGGACGAGTTATGTAAACTTGTACTTCCTGTTAAGAAACACTACTGCAGCAGTAGTGTTTCTTAACAGGAAGTATTTCCATATTGAATTTGGTCTTGTTAATTTAAATTTTTTTACTTAATTTGATTTTCTTCAAAAAAACACAAAAACAAAAGTTTTCCTAGAGGATTGTAAAGATACGGAATAAAAGAAAAATAAGAATTAATGCAAGATTGCATTTATTCTTTATTTATTTATTAGAGTTTAGTGAAATTTTATATACTGTTGGGTAATGTCAAAGTTTACTCAGATGAATATGATCTATGATTGACTACGATCTATTTAGTATGAGATCGACACCATGCCTAACCCTTCTAGGGTAGGGTAGGTGCCTGAGCCCGAGCTTACAGCTCACGAGACTGTCATTCCCATTAGCCCCCTTGTGGCAGGGATGGCAGACCAGAGAGGCCTAGTTTGTGGCTAGGCCTGGGGACAGTTGGTCCCAAAGATGAGGAGGTACTTGTGCCTCCTCCCATGGGAGACTTAGGTCTCAGACACTCCCTAAAGAGGGAGCCAAGGCCGGGCCACCACTTGGAAAAGGCCCGGGCCGGGAGAATACCGGCTAATCTTTAACTAACTAACTAACTATTTAGTATGATCAGCAAGCATATGGCAGCACACTATCCTGCTCAAAGTGACTGTCCGAGTTGTACCACATGGGACGAAGTCACTCCAGATGTGCAGTGTACCCTAAACTCATCACACAACTGCTCGATTGGTGATACACCCCATTTCACATTGTATGTCTATGATAAGCATTTGCCATTTGAAATTCTGTTTGCTCCGCCTCAGCCTATATATGACACTAACAATGTCAGCGTAAGCAAGACGCGGATTTCACAGTTTGTCTTTCAGAGAGTACTAAAAAACCTCAAGAAAGCAACAGGTAAGTTTACGTCTAATCGTAATAACACTGTTGCTAAGGAAAGTAAGGTTGAGCGAGGTTGCAAAATAATATTGCAAAATCCTACGCAAACCCCTGGTATGTATACGCTAGTTCCCAAATTTGTTGGTCCTTACGGTGTCCTCAGATAACTCCAGGGCAACAAGTTCGAGGTGAGGGAGACTGCCACAGGAGCGACCAAGAAGGCTCACCTTGTCCACATGAAGTACAGTGACAATGTGCAAGCCGAGGCTGAGCTGGAGGAACGGGCGTTGCAAAGCCACAACCAGACTAATACTAATGACAATCTGTCTATTTCCCATCCCTCTGCTACTACGACCAATCACAGTCATGTACAGCCACATACCTACGGTCTGAGACCCATGACAGCAGTACATTTGTGTGAGACTGACGTACCTGTTGACTTGTCCGACTCCTATGCCGACTACGCTAACTGTCTTCTCGCTGAAATGTGCATCAGTGCTCATACACTATATAGTTAGTCCAAATGGCCGAGTCAGGGTGGACAATACCATGTATATACGTAATCTATGTTTTTCTAAGGGTACCCGTAGTGTTGTTATAATAAATTTCCTTGTAAATAATGTCACTGCAAGTTTGTTGCATGAAGTGTGTATTTAAAAGTCTGTATTACAGGAGAGGGCAGGGCCGCCCTTTTATATCACATGTCACACCCTAGGAAATGTTACTGTCATTGTTTACAGATGTGAGGATGGTTCAGTGTCCCTTGAAGTGTTTACAAGACTGATGTCCACAGACCTGTGAGCAACCTGTATATAAAGTTTAGGTTCCGGTGCTGGCGTATCCTGGCTCCATCCTCCACTATGCTGATTGAGCAAGCCGTTTTCTCTTCCACCTTGATATATGGGAGAGTTTTTGAGGCCTGCTAGAATTATGTAAATTTGATGGGTAAAGCAAAGCCAGTTCAGCAGGGATTTATTTCTTTTTTCCCCCCTTCTGCCCACCTGTAGTGTCTTGTCGACACGAGGAGCGTGTAGACTACTGCTACTTCTCATAGTCCCCCCTTGAAACTTGTTGTAGGCCTATTTCCCCTGAATGCCCACCAGAGGGCACTGCCTCAAGTTAGACATGCACAGCAATGTCTCGTTCCTACTCCTAGACCTGCGGCCTTCCAGTTAACAAGCTCTCCTCCCGGACTGGTTTCGACACACCTCACACTGAACACTGTGAACCAGTCCGGGAGGGGAGCCGGTTAACTGGAAGGCTGCAGGTCTAGGAGTGAGAGCGAGGCATAGCTGTGCATACCTAACTTGAGGCAGTGCCCTCTGGTGGGCATTCAGGGGAAATAGGCCCACAACAAATTCGCTCCAAGGGGACACTGAGAAGTAGCAGTAGGCTTACTGTTTACAAGCACACTATTCTTAATCCTTTACTAGGTAGGCCCTAAGTTCCTCCAAGACGATAAATTAGACATATGTGCAACACTTGGGTATCAGTCCTATACAAAGAAGAATGGTGAAGATCAAAAGGAGTTTGAGGTAATCAGTCCCTCAGCCTAGAGTCAATGTAATCAGTTCATCAATCTTGAGAAGAATACAGCGATGCGTGAAGCTGTTTACATACTGTAGACAGGTGAGGTGAAGCAGTCGTAGACGGTATCACAGTGGACAAATCCACATGTGAAAGTATGTCATGTCTATAGGTTAGGCAAGTGAAGAATTCCCTGTATCAAGATCCCAAGATGTTGCTGTGTCTGACAGGAATGTAGATCAATGGTTCAGAAAACCGACAAGTTGATAAATTAGATACTTATACAACACTTGGGTATCTTTAATAAAGAAACGTTTCACCACGCAGTGGCTTCATCAGTCCTATATATAGAAAAATGGTGAATGAAGATCAGAAGGAGTTTGATGTAATCAGTCTATCTGTCTTGAAAAGAATACAGTATATGCGTGGAGAAGTGGCTTATATACTTCTGATCGTCACTATTCTTCTTTGTATAGAACTGTTGAAGTCACTGTGTGGCGAGATGTTTCCTCAATAAAGATATCCAAGTGTTGCACATGTGTCGAATTCAGCAACTCGTCGGTTCTCTGAACCATTTATTTACATTCCTCCAAGACGCATCAGATCAGCTGCAAATTATCAACCTTGGTCAACTATTAGTAAACAGAGGCTCGTGGAACACTTTACAATTCTTGACACATGGACATCATACTAACAAAAGGATATCCTTCCCATATATAAGCTTGCCCAAAATTATATGAAACACTCGCAAAAGGGAACATCAAAATGAAGAATTTTGAATCAATCCTATTAGGAATTTACATGATCTCGTATGGAGGCTGTGATAATCTATAAGTTGGGGAAGCAGCTAGAAACCTAGAGACAAGTCTTAAATAACACATTTAAACATGAAGATGCGCCAGAACAATGAATGTGTACAACACACGAACACCTGCTGCTTATGATATAAGATAAGATATGATAAGATTTCTTTGGATTTTTAACCCCGGGGGGGTTAGCCACCCAGGATAACCCAAGAAAGTCAGTGCGTCATCGAGGACTGTCTTATTTCCATTGGGGTCCTCAATCTTGTCCCCCAGGATGCGACCCACACCAGTCGACTAACACCCAGGTACCTACTTGCTGCTAGGCGGACAGGACAACAGGTGTAAGGAAGCACGTCGAAATGCTTCTACCCCGCCGGAAATCGAACCCAGGCCCTCCGTGCGTGAAGCGAGAGCTTTGCCAGCCAGGCCACGGGGTCACCATACAGTGACACCTAGCAATTACAAATCACCTCTAATATTTCCACTGTATCGCCTCTACTACAACGATTATTATCAATACCACAACATCGGGCTAATGCTCTGCCTCCCACACCTCACTGTCTTCCATTTATATACTCTGTGCATTCTTGTCCTATTTGTATTAGAGTGATGAAGCTACTGATTACTGAAACCAAACATGAATCAATAAGCCAGTGGAAGCCAGATGAAGACTGCCATTAAATACAACAATGAGTAGTCATCTTGAATTAGCAGAAAATTTCTCACTATGTATGAGAAACAAAACACTTCTTACTTGAACGTACTTATGCAAATGGAATAAATTGTCAATAATATTCTGCAAAATGATGTTCTAGAATAAGTAAGGAAAGGAAACTTAACGCTTCACCTTTCTTCCTTCGTCGTCGTGTGTATCTGCTCTCAGTGTCAGAGGTGTGTGTGGAGGCAACCCTGAAACACGGATGCTGGGGAGAACATCATGAAGACATACCAGCGGCTTCACTTCCAGCACCAAGCCTCTCAGAGCTTCGTCAGGGCCTCTTGTCTCTTCAGTATTTCTTACTGCCTTGGCAGAGCCTCTTACTGTTTCACCAGGGCATTCTACGGCCCCAGCAGCGCTTCCTTCTTGTGGTACGTCTGCCATGCTTTACCAGAAAATTCGCTATGACATGACTGAACGGCTCCTCGTCAAGATACCACAGTGCGTAGAAAAGCTATTGATTACCTTATCACATCATGATAATTCACTTTACTATCTTCCCTAATATCCAGGAAAATGAGACTATGCCTAGAGAAACGAGCTTTTTATTATTACAGTTAGGGAGAAGTTCTAAACCATTGGGATTCAACAGGTTTGATTCGAGGAAGGGGAGGGTACTTTCAATCCGATGAGCTAGAAAAACATTAACATTCAGGCTTTCTCGACGTGAAGAGTTAACAACGCAATGAGAGACATTTCAAGAGGGATGAGAAAGCATTTTCTCCGGTCAGTGATAACACGATAAGCAAGGTATTAAGTCATGAAGCTGGAATTCTGAATTATCATGATATTCATCAACAAGGTTTAAATCAGTATTTTAAAAAAATTAGTATTAAATAGCTGAAAATAATGATAAGCAAATATTGTAGCGAAGTATTGGTATTGTAGAGAAGTATTGGTACTGTAGCGAAGTATTGGTATTGTAGCGAAGTATTGGTATTGTAGAGAAGTATTGGTATTGTAGCGAAGTATTGGTATTGTAGAGAAGTATTGGTACTGTAGCGAAGTATTGGTATTATAGCGAAGTATTGGTATTGTAGCGAACTATTAGCATTGTAGCGAAGTATTGGTATTGTAGAGAAGTATTGGTACTGTAGTGAAGTATTGGTACCATAATTAAGTACTGGTATTGGTACTGTAGTGAAGTATTGAAGTGAAGTAGTGGTACTGTAGTGAAGTATTGGTACCATAATTAAGTACTGGTACTGTAGTGAAGTATTGGTACTGTAATGAAGCATTGGAAATGTAGAGAAGTATTGGTGCTGTAGTGAAGTATTGGTACTGTAGTGAAGTATTGGTACTGTAGTGAAGTATTGGTACTGTAGTGAAGAATTGGTACTGTAGAGAAGTATTGGTACTGCAGTGAAGTATTGGTACTGTAGTGAAGCATTGGTACTGTAGTGAAGTATTTGTAATGTAGAGAAGTATTGGTACTGTAGTGAAGTATTGGAACTGTAGTGAAGTATTGGTACTGTAGTGAAGTATTGGTTCTGTAGTGAAGTATTGGTACTGTAGTGAAGCATTGGTACTGTAGTGAAGTATTGGTACTGTAGTGAAGTATTGGAACTGTAATGAAGTATTGGTACTGTAGTGAAGTATTGGTACTGCAGTGAAGTATTGGTACTGTAGTGAAGTATTGGTACTGTAGTGAAGTATTGGAACTGTAATGAAGTATTGGTACTGTAGTGAAGTATTGGTACTGTAGTGAAGTATTGGTACTGTAGTGAAGTATTGGTACTGTAGTGAAGTATTGGTACTGTAGTGAAGTATTGGTACTGTAGTGAAGTATTGGTACTGTAGTGAAGTATTGGTACCGTAGAGAACTATTGGTACTGTAGAGAAGTATTGGAATTGTAGTGAAGTATTGGTATTGTAGAGAAGTATTTGTACTGTAGAGAAGTATTTGTTCTGTAGTGAAGAATTAAAGTGAAGTACGGTACCGTAGTGAAGTACTGGTATTGTATTGAGGTATAGGTACTGTAGTCAAGTATTGGTACTGTAGTGAAGTACTGTAGTGAAATATTGGTACTGTATTGAAGAATTGGTACTGTAGTGAAGTATTGGTACTGTAGAGAAGTGTTGGTACTGTAGCGAAGTATTGTAGTGAAGTATTGTTACTGTAGTGAAGAATTTTTACTGTAGTGAAGTATTGGTACTGTAGTGAAGTATTGGTACTGTAGTGAAGTATTGTAGTGAAGTATTGGTATTGTAGTGAAGTATTGTTATTGTAGTGAAGTATTGGTATTGAAGCAAAGTATTGGTACTGTAATGAAGTATTGGTATTATAGTGAAGTATTGGTACTGTAGTGAAGGATTAGTACTGTAGTGAAGTATTGGTACTGTAGTGAAGTGTTGTAGTGAAGTATTGGTATTGTAGTGAAGTATTGGTACTGTAGTGAAATACTGACGTGAAGTATTGGTACTGTAGTGAAGTATTGTACTGAAGAATTGGTACTGTAGTGAAGTATTGGTATTGTATTGAAGTATTGGTATTGTAGTGAGGTACTGTAGTTAAGTATTCGTATTGTAGTGAAGTACTGGAACTGTACCGAAGTATTGGTACCGTAATGAAGAATTGGTACTGTAGTGAAGTATTGTAGTGAAGTATTGGTACCGTAATGAAGAATTGGTACTGTAGTTAAGTATTGTAGTGAAGTATTGGTATTGTAGCGAAGTATTGGTACTGTAGTGAACTATTGGTACTGTAGAGAAGTAATGTAGTGAAGTATTGGTACTGTAGCGAAGTATTGGTACTGCAATGAAGTATTGGTACTGTAGTGAAGTATTGGTACTGTAGCGAAGTATTGTAGTGAAATAATGGTACAGTAGTGAAGTATTGCTACTGTAGTAAAGTATTGGTATTGTAGTGAAGAACTGGAACTGTACTGAAGTATTGGTACTGTAGTGAAATATTGGTGCTGTAGAGAAGTATTGGTACTGTAGTGAAGTACTGGTACTGTAGCGAAGTATTGGTACTGTAAAGAAGTATTGGTACTGTAGGGAAGTATTGGTACTGTAGTGAAGTATTGGTACTGTAGTGAAGTATTGGTACTGTAAAGAAGTATTGGTACTGAAAAGAAGTATTGGTACTGTAGTGAAGTATTTGTACTGTAGTGAAGAATAGGTACTCTAGAGAAGTATTGGTACTGTAGTGAAGTAATGGTACTGTAGTGAAGTATTGGTACTGTAGTGAAGTAATGGTACTGTAGTGAAGTATTGGTACTGTAGTGAAGTAATGGTACTGTAGTGAAGTATTGGCACTGTAGTGAAGTATTGGTACCGTAGAAAAGTATTGGTACAGTAGTGAAGTGTTGGTACTGTAATGAAGCATTGGAAATGTAGAGAAGTATTGGTGCTGTAGTGAAGTATTGGTACTGTAGTGAAGTATTGGTACTGTAGTGAAGAATTGGTACTGTAGAGAAGTATTGGTACTGCAGTGAAGTATTGGTAATGTAGAGAAGTATTAGATCTGTAGAGAAGTATTGGAACTGTAGTGAAGTATTGGAACTGCAGTGAAGTATTGGTACTGTAGTGAAGTATTGGTACCATAATTAAGTACTGGTACTGTAGTGAAGTATTGGTACTGTAATGAAGCATTGGAAATGTAGAGAAGTATTGGTGCTGTAGTGAAATATTGGTACTGTAGTGAAGTATTGGTACTGTAGTGAAGTATTGGTACTGTAGTGAAGAATTGGTACTGTAGTGAAGTATTGGTAATGTAGAGAAGTATTAGATCTGTAGAGAAGTATTGGAACTGTAGTGAAGTATTGGAACTGCAGTGAAGTATTGGTATTGTAGTGAAGTATTGGTACTGTAGTGAAGTATTGGTACTGTAGTGAAGTACTGGTTCTGTAGTGAAGTATTGGTACTGTAGTGAAGCATTGGTACTGTAGTGAAGTATTGGTACTGTAGTGAAGTATTGGAACTGTAATGAAGTATTGGAACTGTAGTGAAGTATTGGTACTGTAGTGAAGTATTGGTACTGTAGTGAAGTATTGGTACTGTAGTGAAGTATTGGAACTGTAATGAAGTATTGGTACTGTAGTGAAGTATTGGTACTGTAGTGAAGTATTGGTACTGTAGTGAAGTATTGGTACTGTAGTGAAGTATTGGTACTGTAGTGAAGTATTGGTACTGTAGTGAAGTATTGGTACTGTAGTGAAGTATTGGTACTGTAGAGAACTATTGGTACTGTAGAGAAGTATTGTAGTGAAGTATTGGAACTGTAGTGAAGTATTGGTATTGTAGCGAAGTATTTGTACTGTAGAGAAGTATTTGTTCTGTAGTGAAGAATTAAAGTGAAGTACGGTACCGTAGTGAAGTACTGGTATTGTATTGAGGTATAGGTACTGTATTCAAGTATTGGTACTGTAGTGAAGTACTGTAGTGAAATATTGGTACTGTATTGAAGAATTGGTACTGTAGTGAAGTATTGGTACTGTAGAGAAGTGTTGGTACTGCAGCGAAGTATTGTAGTGAAGTATTGGTACTGTAGTGAAGTACTGTAGTAAAGTATTTGTATTGTAGCGAAGAACTGGAACTGTACTGAAGTATTGGTACTGTAGTGAAGTATTGGAACTGTACTGAAGTATTGGTACTGTAGTGAAGTACTGGTATTGTATTGAGGTATAGGGACTGTATTCAAGTATTGGTACTGTAGTGAAGTACTGTAGTGAAATATTGGTACTGTATTGAAGAATTGGTACTGTAGTGAAGTATTGGTACTGTAGAGAAGTGTTGGTACTGCAGCGAAGTATTGTAGTGAAGTATTGGTACTGTAGTGAAGTACTGTAGTAAAGTATTTGTATTGTAGCGAAGAACTGGAACTGTACTGAAGTATTGGTACTGTAGTGAAGTATTGGAACTGTACTGAAGTATTGGTACTGTAGTGAAGTATTGGTACTGTAGAGAAGTGTTGGTACTGCAGCGAAGTATTGTAGTGAAGTATTGGTACTGTAGTGAAGTACTGTAGTAAAGTATTTGTATTGTAGCGAAGAACTGGAGCTGTACTGAAGTATTGGTACTGTAGTGAAGTATTGGAACTGTACTGAAGTATTGGTACTGTAGTGAAGTAATGGTACTGTAGTGAAGTATTGGTACTGTAGTGAAGTAATGGTACTGTAGTGAAGTATTGGCACTGTAGTGAAGTATTGGTACCGTAGAAAAGTATTGGTACAGTAGTGAAGTGTTGGTACTGTAGTGAAGTATTGTTACTGTAGCGAAGAATTGGTGCTGTAGTGAAGTACTGTAGTGAAGTATTGGTACTGTAGTGAAGTATTGGTATTGTAGTGAAGTATTGGTATTGTAGTGAATCATTGTATTGAAGTATTGGTATTGTATTAAAGTATTGTAGTGAAGTATTGGTAGTGTAGTGAAGTATTGGTATTGCAGCAAAGTGTTGGCATTGTATTGAAGTATTGGTATTTTAGTGAAGTATTGGTACTGTAGTGAAGTACTGGTATTGAAGCGAAGTATTGGTATTGTAGTGAAGCATTGAAAGGAACTATTGGTACTGTAGTGAAGTATTGGTATTGCAGTGAAGTATTGATACTGTAGTGAAGTGTTGGTACTGTAGCGAACTGAACATTAAAATGGTATAAAATACCGACAGATTGTTAGGTAAGACACATGTGCAACAGTTAGGTATCTTTATTTCGAAACGTTTCGCCTACACAGTAGGCCTACTGTGTAGGCGAAACGTTTCGAAATAAAGATACCTAACTGTTGCATATGTGTCTTACCTAACAATCTGTCGGTATTTTATACCATTTTAATGTTCATTCTGTCAGACACTGCAACACAAGGGTATCTTGGTACAGACCATCAACTTCGACAACCTCTACTAGTGAGAACGGCTGGGTTTGAGAGGGACCTGCCCTCCCAAATCAACCTACGTCTCACCTCCTGGCACTATATAAGGCCCCATTCTGACACTTCAACTTCATATTGTTTCAGACAACGGAACAATGCTCTTCTCCAGACTGAGGGACTGACCACCTCAAAACTTTAAGGGTGATGGACTGATTACATCGTCTTCAAGTATCTTCTGCTTCTATCAACTTTTCTGTACTCGACTGAAGAAGCCTACTGTGTAGGCGAAACGTTTCGAAATAAAGATACCTAACTGTTGCATATGTGTCTTACCTAACAAACTGTAGCGAAGTATTGGTATTGTAGTGAAGTATTGGTATTGTAGTGAAGTATTCGTACTGTACTGAAGTATTGGTTCTGTAGTAAAGTATTGGTACTGTAGTGATGCATTGGTATTATAGTGAAGTATTGGTACTGTAGTTAAGTATTGGTATCGTAGCGAAGTATTGGAACCGGAGTGAAGTATTGTAGTTAAGTATTGTAGTGAAGTATTGTAGTGAAGTATTGGTACTGTAGTGAAATATTGTAGTGAAGTAATGGTACTGTAGTGAAGTATTGGTACTGTAGTGAAATATTGTAGTGAAGTAATGGTACTGTAGTGAAGTATTGGTACCGTAATTAAGTATTGGTAATGTGTTGAAGGACTGGTACTGTAGTGAAGTATTGGGACTGTAGTGAAGTATTGGTACTGTAGTGAAGTATTGGTACTGTAGTGCAGGATTGGTACTGTAGTGAAGTATTTTTACTGTAGTGAAGAATTGGTACTGTGGAGAAGTATTGGTACAGTAGTGAAGTATTGGTACTGTAAAGAAGAATTGGAACTGTAGAGAAGTATTGGTAAAGTAGTGAAGGATGGGCAATGTAGTGAAGTATTGGTACTGTAGTGAATTATTGTAGTGAAGTATTGGAACTCTAATGAAGTATTGGTACTGTAGTGAAGTTTTGGTACTATAGTGAAGTGTTGGTAATGTAGAGAAGTATTGATAAAACAGTGAAGTATTGGTACTGTTTTGAATTATTTAAACTGTAGTGAAGTATTGGTACTGTAGTGAACTATTGGTACTGTAGAGAACTATTGATACTGTAGAGAAGTATTGTAGAGAAGTATTGGTACTGTAGTGAAGTATTGTAGTGAAATTTTGGCATTGCAGCGAAGTATTTGTACTGTAGAGAAGTATTGGTACTGTAGCGAAGTACTTGTACTGTAGCGAAGTATTGGTACTGTAAAGGAGTATTGGTACTGTAGGGAAGTATTGGTACTGTAGTGAAGTATTGGTACTGTTGTGAAGTATTGGTATTGTAAAGAAGTACTGGTACTGTAGTGAAGTATTGGTACTGCAGTGAAGTATTGGTAAAGTAATGAAGTATTGGTACTGTAAAGAAGTATTGGGACTGTAAAGAAGTATTGGTACTGTAGTGAAGTATTGGTATTGTAGTGAAGAACTGGAACTGTACTGAAGTATTGGTACTGTACTGAAGTAATGGTACTGTAGTGAAGTATTGGTACCGTAGAAAAGTATTGGTACAGTAGTGAAGTGTTGGTACTGTACTGAAGTATTGGTACTGTAGTGAAGAAATGGTGCTGTAGTGAAGTACTGTAGTGAAGTATTGGTACTGTAGCGAAGTGTTGGTACTGTAGTGAAGTATTGGTACTGTAGTGAAGTATTGGTACTGTAGTGAATTATTGGTATTGTAGTGAATCATTGTATTAAAGTATTGGTATTGTATTAAAGTATTGTAGTGAAGTATTGGTAATGTAGTGAAGTATTGGTATTACAGCGAAGTATTGGTACTGTAGTGAAGTATTGGTATTGCAGCAAAGTGTTGGTATTGTAGTGAAGTATTGGTACTTAAGTGAAGTATTGGTACGGTAGTGAAGTATTGGTACTGTAGTGAAGTGTTGTAGTGATGTATTGGTATAGTAGCGAAGTATTGGTACTGTAGTGAAGTATTTTAGTGAAGTATTGGTATTGTAGTGAAGTATTGGTACTGGAGTGAAGTATTGGTACTGCAGTGAAGTATTGGTACTTTAGTGAAGTATTGGTACTGTACTGAGGTACTGCAGTTAAGTATTCGTATTGTAGTGATGTACAGGAACTGTACCGAAGTATTGGAACCGAAATGAAGTATTGGTAGCGTAGTGAACTATTGGTACTGTAATGAAGTATTGTAGAGAAGTATTGCAACTGTAGTGAAGTATTGGCACTGTAGTGAAATATTGTAGTGAATTATTGGTACTGTAGCGAAGTAGTGGTACTGTAGTTAAGTATTGTAGTGAAGTATTGGTATTGTAGCGAAGTATTGGTACTGTAGTGAGCTATTGGTACTGTAGAGAAGTATTGTAGTGACGTATTGGTACTGTAGTGAAGTATTGTAGCGAAGTATTTGTACTGCAGTGTATTATTGACACTGTAGTGAAGTATTGGCCATGTAGCGAAGTATTGTAGTGAAATATTGGTACTATAGTTAAGGATTGGTGCTGTAGTGATGTATTGTTGTGAAATATTGGTATTGTAGAGACGTATTGGTACTGTAGTGAAGTACTGTAGTGAAGTATTGGCATTTTAGAGATGTATTGGTACTGTAGTGAAGTATTGTAGTAAAGTATTGGTATTGTAGTGAAGTATTGGTACTGTACTGAAGTATTGGTACTGTAATAAAGAATTAGTACTGTAGTGACGTATTGGTACTGTAGTGAAGTATTGGTACTGTAGTGAAGTATTGGTTCTGTAAAGAAGTATTGGTACTGTAGTGAAGTATTGGTACTGTAGTGAAGTACTGGTACTGTAGTGAAGTGTTCTGCGCTATAGTGAAGTATTGGTACAGTAGTAAAGTATTGGTACTGTAGTGAAATATTTGTACTGTAGTGAAGTATTGGTACTGTAGTAAAGTATTGGTATTGAAGAGAAGTATTGGTACTGTAGAGAAGTATAGGTAAAGAAGTGAAGTACTGGTGCTCCAGTGATGAATTGGTACTGAAGTGAAGTTCTGTAGTGAAGTATTGGTACTGTAGTGAAGCATTGGTTCTGTAGTGAAGTAATGTAGTGAAGTATTGGTACTGTAGTGAAGTATTGGTACTGTAGAGAAGTATTGGTACTGTAGTGAAGTATTGTAGTGAAATATTGGTATTGTATTGACGTATTGGTACTGTAGAGAAGTATTGGTACTGGAGTGAAGTATTGATACTGTAGTGAAGTATTGGTACTGGAGTGAAGTATTGATACTGTAGTGAAGTATTGGTACTGGAGTGAAGTACTGTAGTGAAGTACTGTAGTGAAATATTGGTACTGTAGTGAAGTATTGTAGTGAATTATTGGTCCTGTACAGAAGTGTTGTAGTGATGTATTGGAATAGTAGCGAAGTATTGGTACTTTAGTGAAGTATTGGTACTGCTGTGAAGAATTGGTACTGTAGTGAAGTGTTGTAGTGAAGTATTATAGTGAAGTATTCGTATTGTAGTTTAGCATTGGTACTGTAGTGAGGTACTGTAGTTAAGTATTCGTATTGTAGTGAAGTAATGGAACTGTACCGAAGTATTGGTACCGTAATGAAGTATTGGTAGTGTAGTGAACTATTGGTACTGTAGTGAAGTATTGTAGTGAAGTATTGGAACTGTAGTGAAATATTGCAGTGAAGTATTGGTACTGTAGTGAAGTAGTGGTACTGTAGTTAAGTATTATAGTGAAGTATTGGCAATGTAGCGATGTATTGTTACTGTAGTGAACTATTGGTACTGTAGAGAAGTACTGTAGTGAAGTACTGGTATTGTGGCGAAGTATAGGTACTGCATTGTAGTCTTGGTACTGTAGTGAAGTATTGGTACTGTAGCGAAGTATTGAAGTGAAACATTGGTACAGTAGTAAAGTATTGGCACTCTGGTGAAGGATTGGTGCTGTAGTGATGTATAGTAGTGAAATATTGGTATTGTAGCGACGTATTGGTACTGTGGTGAAGTACTGAATTGAAGTATTGGTACTGTAGTGAAGCATTGACATTTTGGCTAAGTATTGGTACTGTAGTGAAGTATTGTAGTAAAGAATTGGTATTGTAGTGAAGAACTGGAACTGTTCTGAAGTATTGGTTCTTTAGTGAAAAATTGGTGCTGTAGTGAAGTATTGGTACTGTAGTGAAGTATTGGCACTGTAGTGAAGTATTGGTACTTTAAAGAAATATTGGTACTGTAGTTAAGTATTGTTACTGTAGTGAGGTACTGTAGTTAAGTATTCGTATTGTAGTGAAGTACTGGAACTGTACCGAAGTATTGGTACCGTAATGAAGAATTGTAGTGAAGTATTGGAACTGTAGTGAAATACAGTAGTGAAGTATTGGTACTGTAGTGAAGTAATGGTACTGTAGTGAAGTATTTTAGGGAAGAACTGGAACTGTACTGAAGTATTGGTACCGTTGTAAAGCATTGGTACTGTAGTGAAGTATTTGTACTGTAGTGAAGTATTGATGCAAAATGCCCCCAATAAAAAGTAGGGGCGCCATTGGTACACTAAGAGAAAACACCATAAGTGTCCGGGGCCCAAAACTGTTCAACAGCCTCCCATCAAGCATTAGGGGAATTGCCAATAAACCCCTGGCTGCCTTCAAGAGAGAGCTGGACAGATACTTAAAGTCAGTGCCGGATCAGCCGGGCTGTGGCTCGTACGTTGGACTGCGTGCGGCCAGCAGTAACAGCCTAGTTGATCAGGCCCTCATCCATCGGGAGGCCTGGTCATGGACCGGGCCGCGGGGGCGTTGATCCCCGGAATAACCTCCAGGTAACCTCCAGGTAGTAAAGTATTGGTACTGTAGTGAAGTATTGGTACTGAAGAGAAGTATTGGTAAAGAAGTGAAGTATTGGTGCTGTAGTGATGAATTGGTACTGTAGTGAGGTATTGAAACTGTAGTGAAGTATTGCTATTGTATCGAGGTATTGGTACTGTAGTGAAGTATTGGTACTGTATTGAAGTATTGGTACTGCAGTGAAGTAGTGTAGTGAAGTATTGGTACTGTAGTGAAGTATTGGTACTGTAGTGAAGTAGTGTAGTGAAGTATTGGAGCTGTAGTGAAGTATTGGTACTGTAGTGAAGTACTGTAGTGAAGTAATGGTACTGCAGTGAAGTAGTGTAGTGAAGTATTGGAACTGTAGTGAAGTATTGGTACTGCAGTGAAGTATTGGTACTGTAGTGAACTATTGGTACTGTAGTGAAGTATTGGTACTGTAGTGAAGTATTGGTTCTGCAGTGAAGTACTGTAGTGAAGTATTGGTACTGCAGTGAAGTAGTGTAGTGAAGTATTGGAACTGTAGTGAAGTATTGGTACTGCAGTGAAGTATTGGTACTGTAGTGAAGTATTGGTACTGTAGTGAAGTATTGGTTCTGCAGTGAAGTACTGTTGTGAAGTATTGGTACTGTAGTGAAGTATTGGTACTGTAGTGAAGTATTGGTTCTGTAGTGAAGTATTGGTTCTGCAGTGAAGTACTGTAGTGAAGTATTGGTACTGTAGTGAAGTATTGGTACTGTAGTGAAGTATTGGTACTGTAGTGAAGTATTGGTACTGTAGTGAAGTATTGGTACTGTAGTGAAGTATTGGTACTGTAGTGAAGTATTGGTTCTGCAGTGAAGTACTGTAGTGAAGTATTGATACTGTAGTGAAGTATTGGAACTGTAGTGAAGTATTGGTACTGTAGTGAAGTATTGGTACTGTAGTGAAGTATTGGTACTGTAGTGAAGTATTGGTACTGTAGTGAAGTATTGGTACTGTAGTGAAGTATTGGTACTGTAGTGAAGTATTGGTTCTGCAGTGAAGTACTGTAGTGAAGTATTGGTACTGTAGTGAAGTATTGGAACTGTAGTGAAGTATTGGTACTGTAGTGAAGTATTGGTACTGTAGTGAAGTATTGGTACTGTAGTGAAGTATTGGTACTATAGTGAAGTATTGGTACTGTAGTGAAGTATTGGTACTGTAGTGAAGTATTGGTACTGTAGTGAAGTATTGGTTCTGCAGTGAAGTACTGTAGTGAAGTATTGGTACTGTAGTGAAGTATTGGTACTGTAGTGAAGTAGTGTAGTGAAGTATTGGAGCTGTAGTGAAGTATTGGTACTGTAGTGAAGTACTGTAGTGAAGTAATGGTACTGCAGTGAAGTAGTGTAGTGAAGTATTGGTACTGTAGTGAAGTATTGGTACTGTAGTGAAGTAGTGTAGTGAAGTATTGGAGCTGTAGTGAAGTATTGGTACTGTAGTGAAGTACTGTAGTGAAGTAATGGTACTGCAGTGAAGTAGTGTAGTGAAGTATTGGAACTGTAGTGAAGTATTGGTACTGCAGTGAAGTATTGGTACTGTAGTGAAGTATTGGTACTGAAGTGAAGTATTGGTACTGTAGTGAAGTATTGGTTCTGCAGTGAAGTACTGTAGTGAAGTATTGGTACTGTAGTGAAGTATTGGTACTGTAGTGAAGTACTGTAGTGAAGTATTGGTACTGTAGTGAAGTATTGGTTCTGCAGTGAAGTACTGTAGTGAAGTATTGATACTGTAGTGAAGTACTGGTACTGTAGTGAAGATTGGTACTGTAGTGAAGTATTGGTACTGTAGTGAAGTGTTGGTATTGTACAGAAGTATTTGTACTGTAGTGAAATATTGTAGAGAAGTATTGGTACTGTAGTAAAGAACTGGTATTGTTGCGAAGTATTGGTATTGTAGTGATGTTTTGGTACTGTAGTGAAATATTTTAGTTAAGTATTGGTACTTTAGTGAAGTATTGGAACTGTAGTGAAGTATTGGAACTGTAGTGAAGTGTTGGTTCTGTAGAAAAGTATTTGTGTTGTATTGAAGTATTGGTACTGTAGTGAAGTATTGGTACTGTAACGTAGTACTGGTACTGCAGTGATGTATTGGTACTGTAGTTAAGTATTGGTACTGTAGTGAAGTATTGGTACTGTAGTGAAGTATTGGTACTGTAGTGAAGTATTGGTACTGTAGTGAAGTATATTTATTGTAGTTAAGTAGAGGAACTGTAGTGAAGCATTGGTACTGAGGAGAAGTATTAGTACTGTAGTGAAGTAATGGAACAGTTGTGAAGTATTGGTACTGTAGTGAAGTATTGGTACTGTAGTGAAGTATTGGTACTGTAGTGAAGTATTGGTACTGTAGTGAAGTATTGGTACTGTAGTGAAGTATTGGCACTGTAGAAAAGTATTGGTACTGTAGTGAAGTATTGTTGTGAAGCATTAGTACTGTAGTGAAGAATTGGTACTGTCGTTAATTTTGATATTGTAGCCAAGTATTGGTACTGTAGTGAATTATTGGTATTGTAGGGAAGTATTGGTATTGTAGGGAAGTATTGGTATTGTAGGGAAGTATTGATATTGTAGTGAATTTTTGGTATTGTAGGGGAAGTATTGATACTGTAGTGAATTATTGGTATTTTAGGGAAGTATTGGTACTATAGTGAAATACTCTAGTGAAGCATTGATATTGTAGTGAAGTATTGGTATCGTAGCGTAGTATTGGTACTGTAGTGAAGTATTGGAACTGTATTGAAGTAGTGGTACTGTAGTTAAGTATTGTAGTGAAGTATTGGTATCGTAGCGAGCTATTGGTACTGTAGTGAAGTGTTGGTATTATAGTGAAGTATTGGTACTGTAGAGAAATATTTTAGTGAAGTATTTGTATTGTAGCGATGTATTGGTACTGTATTGAAGTATTTTTACTGTAGCGAAGTGTTTTAGTGAAGTATTGGTATTGTAGCGAAATGTTTGTACTGTAGTGATGTATAGGTATTGTAGTAAAGTAATGGAACAGAAGTGAAGTATTGTAGTGAAGTATTGGTACTTCGCTTCAATGCCAATAGTTCACTGCAATACTTCACCACAGTACCAATACTTCACTACAGAACCAAAACTTCATTTCAGTACCAATACTTCACTACAATGCCAATACTTCTCTACAATACCAATACTTCACTACAGCACCAATACTAAACTACAGTACCAATGCTTCAGTACAATACTTCTCCACAATACCAATACTTCAGTACAATACCAATTCTTCACTACAGTACCAATACTTTTCTATAATACCAAAACTTCACTACAGTACCAATATTTCACTACAGGACCAATACTTCACTACAGTACCAATACTTCACTACAGTACCAATACTTCACTATAGTACAAATACTTCACTACAGTACCAATGCTTCACTACAGCACCAATACTTCAATACAATACTTCACTACAGTACCAATATTCACTACAATACTTCACTACAGTACTTGTAGTGAGTGTTGGTATTGTAGCAATGTATTGGTTCTGTAGTGAAGTATTGTAGTGAAGTATTGGTACTGTAGTGAAGTATTGGTTCTGTAGTGGAGTATTGGTACTGTAGTGAAGTATTGGTTCTGTAGTGGAGTATTGGTACTGTAGTGAAGTATTGGTTCTGTAGTGAAGTATTGGTACTGTAGTGGAGTATTGGTACTGTAGTGAAGTATTGGTTCTGTAGTGAAGTATTCGTACTGTAGTGAAGTTTTGGTTCTGTAGTGAAGTATTGGTATTGTTGAAAAGTATTGGAACTGTAGTGAAGTGTTGTAGTTAAGTACTGGTACAGTAGTGAAGTATGGTAGTGAAGTATGGTAGCGAAGTATTGGTACTGTAGTGAAGTTATTTTTATTATTATCACACTGGTCGATTCCCACCAAGGCAGGGTGGCCCGAAAAAGAAAAACTTTCACCATCATTCACTCCATCACTGTCTTGCCAGAAGGGTGCTTTACACTACAGTTTTTAAACTGCAACATTAACATCCCTCCTTCAGAGTGCAGGCACTGTACTTCCCATCTCCAGGACTCAAGTCCGGCCTGCCGGTTTCCCTGAATCCCTTCATAAATGTTACTTTGCTCACACTCCAACAGCACGTCAAGTATTAAAAACCATTTGTCTCCATTCACTCCTATCAAACACGCTCACGCATGCCCGCTGGAAGTCCAAGCCCCTCGCACACAAAACCTCCTTTACCCCCTTTTTCCAACCTTTTCTAGGCCGACCCCTACCCCGCCTTCCTTCCACTACAGACTGATACACTCTTGAAGTCATTCTGTTTCGCTCCTTTCTCTTTACATGTCCGAACCACCTCAACAACCCTTCCTCAGCCCTCTGGTCAACAGTTTTGGTAATCCCGCACCTCCTCCTAACTTCCAAAATACGAATTTTCTGCATTATTTTCACACCACACATTGCCCTCAGACATGACATCTCCACTGCCTCCAGCCTTCTCCTGGCTGCAACATTCATCACAAATGCTTCACACCCAAATAAGAGCGTTGGTAAAACTATACTCTCATACATTCCCCTCTTTGCCTCCAAGGACAAAGTTCTGTCTCCACAGACTCCTATGTGCACCGCTCACCCTTTTCCCCTCATCAATTCTATGATTCAACTCATCTTTCATAGACCCATCCGCTGACACGTCCACTCCCAAATATCTGAATACATTCACCTCCTCCATACTCTCTCCCTCCAATCTGATATCCAATCTTTCATCACCTAATATTTTTGTTATCCTCATAACCTTACTCTTTCCTGTATTCACTTTTAATTTTCTTCTTTTGCATACCCTACCAAATTCAACCACCAACCTCTGCAACTCCTCTTCAGAATCTCCCAAGAGCACAGTGTCATCAGCAAAGAGCAACTGTGACAACTCCCACTTTATGTGTGATTCTTTATCTTTTAACTCCACGCCTCTTGCCAAGACCCTCGCATTTACTTCTCTTACAACCCCATCTATAGATATATTAAACAACCACGGTGACATCACACATCCTTGTCTAAGGCCTACTTTTACTGGGAAATAATCTCCCTCTTTCCTATATACTCTAACTTGAGCCTCACTATCCTCGTAAAAACTCTTCACTGCTTTCAGTAACCTACCTCCTACACCATACACCTGCAACATCTGCCACATTGCCCCCCTATCCACCCTGTCATACGCCTTTTCCAAATCCATAAATGCCACCAAAACCTCTTTAGCCTTATCTAAATACTGTTCACTTATATGTTTCACTGTAAACACCTGGTCCACACACCCCCTACCCTTCCTAAAGCCTCCTTGTTCATCTGCTATCCTATTCTCCGTGTTACTCTTAATTCTTTCAATAATAACTCTACCAAACACTTTACCAGGTATCCTCAACAGACTTATCCCCATATAATTTTTGCACTCTCTTTTGTCCCCTTTGCCTTTATACAAAGGAACTATGCATGCTCTCTGCCAATCCCTAGGTACCTTACCCTCTTTCATACATTTATTAAATAATTGCACCAACCACTCCAAAACTATATTCCCACCTGCTTTTAACATTTCTATCTTTATCCCATCAATCCCGGCTGCCTTACCCCCTTTCATTTTCCCTACTGCCTCACGAACTCAGCCCACACTCACAACTGGCTCTTCCTCACTCCTACAAGATGATGTTCCTCCTTGCCCTATACACGAAATCACAGCTTCCCTATCTTCATCAACATTTAACAATTCCTCAAAATATTCCCTCCATCTTCCCAACACCTCTAACTCTCCATTTAATAACTCTCCTCTCCTATTTTTAACTGACAAATCCATTTGTTCTCTAGGCTTCCTTAACTTGTTAATCTCACTCCAAAACTTTTTCTTATTTTCAACATAATTTGTTGATAACATCTCACCCACTCTCTCATTTGCTCTCTTTTTACATTGCTTCACCACTCTCTTAACCTCTCTCATTTTCTACATATTCTCTTCCCTCCTTGCATCACTTCTACTTTGTAAAAACTTCTCATATGCTAACTTTTTCTCCCTTACTGTAGTGAAGTATTGTAGTGAAATATCGGTACTGCATTGAAGTATTGTATTGAAGTATTGGTATTGTAGTGAAGTATTGGACTGCTCTCCTTATTCTCCTGGATCCTTTGCCTTCTATACTTCTTTCGTTCCCTAGCACACTTGGTTTTTGCCTCCCTGCACCTTTGGGTAAACCATGGGCTCATCCTAGCTTTTTCATTATTCCTTTTACCCTTGGGTACAAACCTCTCCTCAGCTTCTTTGCATATTGTTGTTACATATTCCATCATCTCATTTACTGGCTTCCCTGCCAGTTCTCTGTCCCACTGAACCCCGTTCAGAAAGTTCCTCATTCCCGTGTAGTCCCCTTTCTTGTAGTCTGGCTTCATTCACCCTGGCCTTCCTGCTTCCCCCTCGACTTGTAGCTCTACTGTGTAATTGAAGCTTAAAACCACATGATCACTGGCCCCAAGGAGTCTTTCATATGTGATGCCCTCAATATCTGCACTACTCAAGGTGAATACTAGGTCCAGTCTTGCTGGTTCATCATCTCCTCTCTCTCTTGTAGTGTCCCCTACGTGTTGGTACATGAAGTTTTCCAGTACCACCTCCATCATCTTAGCCCTACATGTATCTTGGCCCCCATGTGGCTCCAAGTTCTCCCAATCGATTTCCTTGTGGTTAAAGTCACCCATGATCAGTAGCTTTGCCCTGCATGCATGAGCCGTTCTGGCCACTGCAGCCAGTGTGTCATCCATCACTCTATTGCTCTCATCATACTCTTGCCTTGGCCTTCTGCTGTTCTGTGGTGGGTTATACATCACTTCAATTACCACCTTGGGACTTCCAGACTGAAGCATTCCTGCTATGTAATCTCTTGCTTCTCCACTGTCTCCTCTCTCCAGCTCATCAAAATTCCATCGATTTTTGATCAGCAGTGCCACTCCTTCACCCACCCTGTTCCCTCTGTCTTTCCTCAGGATCTGGTATCCCGTTGGAAAGATGGCAGCTGATATCATACCTGTAAGCTTGGTTGCTGTGAGAGCTATGATGTCCAGTGATGCCTCTTTGACTCTTTCGTGCCACTTCTCCCACTTATTTGTTATTCCATCAGCGTTTGTGTACCATACCTTCAGTTTCTGTCTGTGTGGGTGGGGAACCTGGTAGTGTACTGTGGGATTCTATAGCTGAGTGTTGGGTGGGAGCTGTGAGTATGGATTGTAGTTTGTGTTGGGATGGTGTGATAGGTTGTGGTGTTCTGGGGATGGTTCTGTGTGTGCTTGCTCTTGTTGCTCTGCCCTGCTCTGATTGACCTCTGCTGATTTCGTCCTTGTCTCCCTCCCTAGCTCCTTTCGCTTTTGTGTCCTCTCCCTCAGCTGCTGTCATTCTGTTTGTGTTCTTTCTCGGTCTAGGAACACCCTCTTGTACTCTGCCGAGTACTTCAACCATGGGTTCTCTTGGAGGATACTGTTCTGCACTGTTTCTCTCCTGAAAATCAGCTTGATTGCTCGTTTTCTCCCCTTCAAGTACCCCCCTATTCTCTGAAAATTTACAATCTCCTCCATGTCCTCTTCACCTCTTTCTGTGATGTTCTCAATCTCCTTTCATTTTGCCTGCCGTCTTTCGGTGTGTGTCCTTCCCTTGCTCTCCTGAAGCCCATGAATAAACACTGACTTTGCCCTTTCCTCCTCCCATTGCTTTTCCCTCTGTGACTCTGGTTCCTGTCTGTACGTGGCCATTTTCTCCCTTGTTTTTTCCAGTAGCTGTTGATAGCATAATTGTCCCTCTGCATTTGACCTATCACCCTCTCCATCTGCGCCCAGCTGCTCTTCCCTTTCACTCCTTGGCCCTGCTTGTGTGTGTGTGTGTGTGTGTGTGTGTGTGTGTGTGTGTGTGTGTGTGTGTGTGTGTATATGTGTTGATGTGCGTGCAGTTTGAAGAGCCGTAAGATAATGTTCAGCAGGTGTCAGTAATACCTTGGTTGGGTTAGCAGCAGCATCGATCTCAACACTAATAAGCTCAGGAGTCAGGGGGATCCTCTCTACGTCTGCCTCAGTAGCTGCTCTTCCAACCGTTTCTGTTCAGGATGACAGAGTGAAAGTTACTCCTCAAGATCCAAAACTGTTTGGCGTATTAATATCCAAAACATATGCAAAGCTCACTGGGTTATTATAAGTTACACTAATTGAAATGTCTCAAACAACTCATAGTGGTTTTCAAATCGAGTAAAAATTCTGTTGAGAGTCTGTCCTTATATGTATATGATTAGCTTGAATAAGTAGAGAACATTTATTAAAGCAAGAACTGTAGATGAAAATTAAACAAATGTCCGACTTCTGGGTACCTTTATTCTAGACGTTTCGCCATCCAGGGGTTTTATCAATACAAAATCAAGGACATAATTTGAAGACAATAGAACTGTATACAAAAGATGAGGAAATCAGTCCCTCAGCCTTGGAGTTGGTGTGAAGAGCACAGCAGTCGTAAAGAAAATGGAGCATAGGCAAGATGGCTCTCGCTTATATACTGGAATCTTGGTTCAGGGGGCATCTACACAACCTTTTTCACTACTGCGACTACTACTACTAACCCGTTCCTTGGGTATGACCTACTTCCACTGGGAAATCCCACCTACCAGTGACAATGTCTTTGTCTGCTACCCATCCCTTACCACCTGACGCCAGTATATAAGCGCAAGTCTTTTTGCCTGTGCTCCAATTTCTTCAAGACTACGGTGCTCTTCACATCAATTCCAAGGCTGAGAGACTGATTACCTCAGCTTTTGTATATAGTTCTACTGCCTTCAAATTATATCCTTGAGTATGTATTGATAAAGCCACAACATTGTGAAACGTCTACAATAAAGATAACCAGATGCTGCACATGTGTCTAATTTTCCTCTTGCTGGTATTGTATAACATTCATGTACAAGGTCTGTACACAAAGAGACAGACAGACAAACAGACAGACCGACAGACAGACAGACAGACAGACAGACAGACAGACAGACAGACAGACAGACAGAAACACACATGATGGAATATGTAACAACAATGTGCGAGGAGGCTGAGGAGAGGTTTGTACCCAAGGGAAACAGAAATAATGAAAAAGCCAGAGAATGGAAGAAGTATAGAAGGCAAAGGACCCAGGAGAATAAGGAGAGCAGTCGTAGAGCCTGAAATGAATATGCACAGATAAGATGGGAGGCCCAACGACAATGTGAAAAAGACATAGCAGCGAAAGCCAAATCTGACCCGAAGCTGTTATACAGCCACATCAGGAGGAAACCAACAGTCAAGGACCAGGTAATCAGGCTAAGGAAAGAAGGAGGAGAGACAACAAGAAATGACCGTGAAGAATGTGAGGAACTCAACAAGAGATTCAAAGAAGTGTTCACAGAAGGGGCTCCAGAAAGACGGAGAGGTAGAGTACACCACCAAGTGCTGGACACAGTACATACAACCGAGGAAGAAGTGAAGAGACTTCTGAGTGAACTAGATACCTCAAAGGCAATGGGGCTGGATAACATCTCTCCATGGGTCCTGAGAGAGGGAGCAGAGGAGCTATGTGTACCCCTAACAACAATGCTCATTAAATCTATCGAAACAGGGAGATTGCCTGAGGCATGGAAGACAGCAAATGTAGTCCCAATCTTTAAAAAAGGAGACAGACATGAAGCACTAAACTACAGACCAGTGTCACCGACATGTATAGTATGCAAAGTCATGGAGAAGATTATCAGGAGAAGAGTGCTGGAACACCTAGAAAGGAATGATCTCATCAACAGCAGCCAACATGGTTTCAGGGACGGGAAATCCTGTGTCACAAATCTACTGGAGTTCTATGACAGGGTGACAGCAGTAAGACAAGAGAGAGAGGGGTGGGTGGATTGCATTTTCTTGAACTGTAAGAAGGCGCTTGACACAGTTTCACACAAGAGATTAGTGCAAAAACTGGAGGACCAACCAGGGATAACAGGGAAGGCAATTCAATGGATCAGGGAATACTTGTCAGGAAGACAGCAGCGAGTCATGGTACGTGGCGAGGTGTCAGATTGGGCACCTGTGACCAGCGGGGTCCGACAGGGGTCAGTCCTAGGACCAGTGCTGTTTCTGGTATTTGTGAACGACATGACTGAAGGAATAGACTCCGAAGTGTCCCTGTTTGCTGATGACGTGAAGTTGATGAGAAGAATTCACTCGATCGAAGTCCAGGCAGAACTACAAAGGGATCTGGACAGGCTGCAGACCTGGTCCAGCAATTGGCTCCTGGAGTTCAACCCCACCAAGTGCAAAGTCATGAAGATTGGGGAAGGGCAAAGAAGACTGCAGACGGAGTACAGTCTAGTGGACCAGAGACTACAAACCTCACTCAAGGAAACAAATTTTGGGGTTAGTATAACACCAGGCACATCTCCTGAAGCGCATATCAACCAAATGACTGTTGCAGCATATGGGCGCTTAGCAAACCTCAGAACAGCATTCTGACATCTTAATAAGGAATCGTTCAGGACCCTGTACACCGTGTACGTTAGGCCCATACTGGAGTATGCGGCACCAGTCTGGAACCCATACCTAGCCAGGCACGTAAAGAAACTAGAGAAAGTGCAAAGGTTTGCAACAAGACTAGTCCCAGAGCTAAGAGGTATGTCCTACGAGTAGAGGTTAAGGGAAATTAACCTGACGACACTGGAGGACAGGAGAGATAGTGGGGACATGATAACGACATACAAAATACTGAGAGGAATTGACAAGGTGGACAAAGACAGGATGTTCCAGAGATGGGACACAGCAACAAGGGGACACAGTTGGAAGTTGAAGACACTGATGAGTCACAGGGAAGTTAGGAAGTACTTCTCCAGCCACAAAGTAGTCAGGAAGTGGAATTGTTTGGGAATCGATGTAGTTGAGGCAGAATCCATACATAGCTTTAAGCAGAGGTATGATAAAGCTCACGGTTCAGGGAGAGTGACCTAGTAGCCACCAGTGAAGAGGCGGATCCATGAGCTTCGAATCGACCCTTGCAACCTCAACTAGGTGAGTACACACTCACACACACACACACACACACACACACACACACACACACACACACGCACACACACACACACACACACACACACACACACACACACACATACAGACATACCCACCGAGGAAGAAGTGATAAGGCTGCTTAGTGAGCTAGATACCTCAAAGGCAATGTGGCCGTATAACATCTCTCCATGGGTCCTGAGAGAAGGAGCAGAGGTGCTATGTGTACCCCTAACAACAATATTCAACACATCTATCGAAACAGAGAGATTACCTGAGGTATGAAAGAGGGCAAATGCAGTCCCAATTTTTAAAAAAGGAGACAGACTTGAAGCACTAAACTACAGACCAGTGTCACTGACATGTATAGTATGCAAAGTCATGGAGGAGATTATCAGGAGAAGAGTGTTGGAACACTTAGAAAGGAATGAGCTGATCAACAGCAGCCAACATGGTTTCAGGGACAGGAAATCCTCTGTCACAAACCTACTGGAGTTCTATGGCAGGGTGACAGCAGAAAGACAAGAGAGAGAGAGAAAGAGGGGTGGTTAGATTGCATTTTCTTGTACTGTAAGAAGGCGTTTGACACAGTTCCACACAAGAGATTAGTGCAAAAGCTGGAGTACCGGGCAGGGATAACAGGGAAAGCACAACAATGGATCAGGTAATACTTGTCAGGAAGACAGCAGCGAGTCACGGTACGTGGCGAGGTGTCAGAGTGGATGCTTGTGACGAGTGGGGTTCCACAGGGGTCAGTCCTAGGACCAGTGCTGTTTCTGGTATTTGTGAACGACATGACGGAAGGAATAGACTCTGAAGTGTCACTGTTTGTAGATGATGTGAAGTTGATGTGAAGAATACAAACGGACGAGGACCAGGCAGAACTACAAAGGGATCTGGACAGGTTGTAGACCTGGTTCAGAAATTGGCTCTTCGAGTTCAACCCCACCAAGTGCAAAGTCATGATGATTGGAGAAAGGCAAAGAAGACAGCTGACGGAGTACAGTCTAGGAGGCCAGAGACTACAAACCTCACTCAAGGAAAAAGATCTTGGGGTGAGTGTAACACCAGCCACATCTCCTGAGGTGCATATCAACCAAATAACTGCTGCAGCATATGGGCGCCTAGTAAACCTAAGAACAGCATTCCGACATCTTAATAAGGAATCGTTCGGGACCCTTTACACTATTAGGCCTATACTGAAGTATGCGGCACCAGTTTGGAACCCACACCTAGCCAAGCACGTAAAGAAACTAGAGAAAGTGCAAAGGTTTGCAACAAGACTAGTCCCAGAGCTAAGAGGTATGTCCTACGAGGAGAGGTTAAAGGAAATCAACCTGACGACACTGGAGGACAGGAGAGATAGGGGGGACATGATAACGACATACAAAATACTTAGAGGAATTGACAAGGTGGACAAAGACAGGATGTTCCAGAGATTGGACACAGTAACAAGGGGACACAGTTGGAAGTTGAAGACACAGATGAATCACAGGGATGTTAGGAAGTATTTCTTCAGCCACAGAGTAGTCAGTAAGTGGAATAGTTTGGGAAGCGATGTAGTGGAGGCAGGATCCATACATAGCTTTAAAAGCAGAGGTATGATAAAGCTCACGGTTCAGAGAGAGTGACCTAGTAGCGATCAGTGAAGAGGCGGGGCCAGGAGCTTGGAATCGACCCCTGCAACCTCAACTAGGTGAGTACACACACACACACACGTGAAGCAGTATCGCTGAATAGTGCTCCCAGGATTTAGCGTTCTAGTGGCTGTCCTAAGATATTATTAGCGGTCATTGTACGTGAGTGAATCAGTGAACATACCTACAAGAGTGTAATAGCTTTCAAGAGTGCGAATAATGTGATAAGATCAAGA